>NW_006797390.1:4536864-4541182 GCF_000442215.2 Lipotes vexillifer
GTGTGTGTGTGTGTGTGTGTGTGTGTGTGTGTGTGTGTGTGTGTGTGTGTGTGTGTGTGTGACATCTGGAGATCATTAAAAAAAAGTCTAAAAACCCAACCCCATCAGGCTGAAATACATCATTTTTTTTTAACATCTTTATTGGAGTATAATTGCTTTGCAATGGTGTGTTAGTTTTGCACATCATTGTTTTTAAAGCCAGCTACCACATAAAAGTTTTCTTTGACTCAGAAAGGAAATATTTGTTCCTATACCTGCTGTTGGCTGTTACCAGGTGACTTCCTATGGTCTTTGGACAGATGCCTTTCCCCCGCTATTTTGACGTTTTCTTCCCTAAGGTCATCCTGAACTCCTCCAAGACACTGGTCATACACAAAATATGGCGAGACAGTCCCATGACATTGAGGGGCTGGGCAGACCATTCCCAGGAGTGGGAATCTCCACTGCTTCTTCCATTCCCATTGAAGAAATGTCTACCCAGGGTGTTGTACTTTAATCCAGTTAACCAACCTAGAAGGGGATGAAAAATAGAAGACCTGCAGGATGACAAAGTTGTGTCGTGCATGGGACAGTTAAGAGTCTAGTCTACTGGAATACGGAGTGAGAGGTGGATGGAAAAACAGAAATAGTTCAAGGATCTTGTATCTTAGGCTAAAGAGTCTGGATTTCCTTTGTCCTAACCAGCCACATGACCTTGGACCAATCATGTCCCTTCTCTAGACCTCAGTTTCCTATTCTGTAAAAGGAATGAGGTTGGATTAGAAGCCTTCTCTTACAGATGATAAAGAGGAGGCACTTAAAGCCATTCAATGGTGTGTTGGAAGGGTTTTTAGGGAAGGTTCATCTGAGCTGTAGAATGGATGGCATTGAGGAAGTGTGGGATGCAGGGAATCACATAAGAAGGTATTTCAGGAGGCCAGGCTTTGTTGCTTGGTACCTGGCTCCTGACCCTTGGGTCTGAAGCAAAAGGCATTGTCTCTCTGTCCCCATCACTCTGTTTCCCCCCCTTCCACTGCTCAGAATTCCAAGTCAAAGGTAAGGCTGACTGATTGGTGGGTTCTTTCCTTGGTCCCCCGAAGAGTTCAGCATAACTCCTCCTCCTGGACAGCTGCAGGATGGGATCTCAGGGGTAGTGGGGTCTTCTATAACCTGCTCTGGTTCTCCAATAGCCAGTCAGAGCATTGGGCAGAAGCAGGCTACCGCCATCAGCATGAAGGATGGACTGTAGTTTGTCACTGAACTGAGTTTCTCAGTTGCACGTGCAGCTTCAAGAGATAAGGAGAGGAGGGGGGACAGCCCTCCCCCTCTGGGCCTCTTGCCTCCTCTATGGCACAAGGCCCAGCACCCTCCCCTGCCTTTGCCATCCGTATTCACCAAACTTCTTTATAATAACATTTGCGTTTGTGTTGAATTTATACTGTCTGAGCTGACCCTCCCCGCAGCTCTGCAAGTAGGTGGGACAGAGGTTGCTGGATCCATTTAACTTAAGAGGAAACTGAGATTTGGTTTCAGGGTGATGTACCCAGTTCACAGAGCTACTGAGTTTCAGAGCTGGACTCCCCTGAGTCTTCTGACTCCAAATCCATTGGTTGATTCTGGTACCAGAGCCCAGTGAATCCAGCCAACCCTGGAGAGACTCAGCTATTGGGGAAGGAGCACTCCAACCTCTCTCCTGTGCTGCAGTCTCCAGACAAGGACCCTCAATGCCGGGTACCAGTAGGAAGCTGGGTGGCAAGCGAGTCTGGGTGATGCTACAGAGAAGGGCAGAGAGTGGATCTGAGGGGCAAAGAGAGGCTCCCCAGCACACCAGGCATCTCATGCTTACCTCCACCATTGCACGTATACGTGAAGCATTTTCCACTGAAAAATGGAATCCTCAAGCTGCCAGTATTTTGTGCCTGCTGCTCTAGGTTAGAAGTTCATAATCTTCTCATATAATTCAGGGGATCAGTGAACTTGAGTTGGTAAAAATGACATTTTTTGCTTTTACTAAACGCTAACTGAAATTTAGCATTTCCTTCAATTATGAAATAGGCAAAAAGCCAAGGCAGAATTAGCAGTAACCGTGACATTGCCATCCATAAGATATTTTTATGTATATTACAGATTTTGCAGATATCTGGAAAGATGATTTATATTCTTCACTGTAGTAATTTTTAGACCTGGCTCTAGATTGTGTTATTTAATGTGTTATTTTTTTTTAAAAAAGCTCATCTATTATTGTATCACACATTTGGTTTTTAAAAATTATTTTGACAACTGGTTCTCAATAAAACTGGTATCCTTTTAAATCCCACATATTGCATGCATTTAAAAATTTTTTTCTGAGTTCATAGATTCATCAGACTGCCAAGGGGGTCTATGGTACAAGTAAGTTTCAGGAACCCCTACTCTCTGGGCCATGGCAGAACTCCTGGAGCAGAGGTCCGGGAAAGTCCTGGAAGACCGTGATTCTATTAAGAAAAACTCCTTAACACATCTTTGGTTATAGGTCAGATCCTATTCTGGAATGGAAAAGTGGTGCCATTGAGCTGAACTGTTTAGCATGGGTTGTCCAGAGAAGCAGACATGATCATATTGTGAAAGTGTTGCTTCTCTGGGGGTTTGAGTCCCGGGCTGGGGAGTAAGGCTAGAGAAAGTGTCATCAGGTGGAAAGTCACAGCCTAGGACTGGAAGAGGGAGGTGGATGTGCTTGAGCAGGTGTGGTCACTGCTACCTATGTCAGGCTATCCGTTTCTGCTCTGCCCTCCAGATATGTTTGTTACAGCCCAGAGTTAGTTCTCACTTGGGGAATTAAGGGCAAAGCAGTGAGAGGAAGGGGAAATAGCCTGAGAAGCGATACTCAGCCCCGATAAATGGAATGGGCAGAGAGAACCCAGACAGAGGTGACAAGCAGGACAGATATGCTGGTTGTGTGATTCCTGGGGTGTTCCAGAGACCCTCAGGAAGAGAACCTGACAAAGCCTGGATTCCCGCAGACACACAGCCTGGGACTTTGCTGTGTTACCATCCTATATAGACTCTAAAATCCCGAATGATTGTAAGATGACCACAGCTCCGTGCACCGCTGAGAAAGAAAAATGCTGCCAGTTACAGTTGTGAGACATCAATTGTACGATGGATTCTGATTTCAGACATCTAAATGTGAATAAATGTGTCACTCAGAATTGTTGAAATATGGTACTTTAATACTGAATTGAAGAGTGACTCTCCCCTCCAAGGTTGACAAGTCCAGGGAAGTGGACATTTTCTGTTGTAGCTGTTGGTAGCCTTGATTTTCTCCCCCATCCCATGAGCCCACTCAGAGAACTGGGGCTGTGTCCTAGCCATTTCTGTGTCCCCCCGCATCAAGCACAATGTCTTTCTCCTGATAGATGCTACAAAAATGTGAGTTGTGTTAATTACTGACTGGCTGAATGCACTAATGAAAGAATGAATTCATGAAGAGTGTGGTTCAGGGGCGTATGGAGGTGAGGTGGGGAGTGGAGGAAGCCACCCACCCCAGAAGGAAGGATTGTTTCATCACTGACCTTTTTGTTTTTAATTTAAACTGTTAATTTTATCTTGGGGTATAGTTGATTAACAATGCTGTGTTAGTTTCAGGTGTACAGCGAAGTGACTCAGTTATACACATACATGTATCTATTCCTTTTCGAATTCTTTTCCCATTTAGGTTGTTACAGAATATTGGCAGAGTTCCCTGTACTATACAGTAAGTCCTTGCTGGTTATCCATTCTAAATATAGCAGTGTGCATCGCTGACCTTTTTAGATTGTTCAGCTCATGGCAATAATAAAAAGCAGATCAACTTTTTATCCATTTTATGATTGTGTTTAAATCCTGTGCCCACGGTGTGTCCCCTTACTGCCCGCACCCAGGGCAGACCACTCCCCGCAGCCCTTTCTGTGCGCTTCATGCAAACGTACGAGGTGGTGAAGCTCCGATTCACTGCACAATGAATCAAACCAGAATGAATGTGACCGGACGTCTCTGGTTGCCCACTTAAGCAGTCATGGCCTCCATTTATCTGAGATTTTATCCTGAAACCCTGAAGACACTGGGGAGCACTGAGAAGATGTACTGAGCGCAGGACTGAAACACTGAACGGACAAATGGACAGTACTTGCCAAGCGGTTTACATCATACTTCAGATGATGCCTCCCCCGCCCCCTACCCCCCATCTCACCGTGGCTGAAACAGCACTGCCATCTCCCTAAGGATGCCATCCACCTAGGGAACGGTTCTCCGAGCGAGCCGCTGAACACTTGCTCAATGAGTTGTGAAATAACCTCTGCTTGGGGCACCATGAATAGGGAAA
>NW_006797390.1:4541192-4543277 GCF_000442215.2 Lipotes vexillifer
CCCAAAGGGCGGCTGCCCCTGTCTCCCAGTCGTGCATCCCTGGAGACCTGAGTGCTGTCTCCCAGTCGTGCATCCCTGGAGACCAGCCCAGTGAGCTTGGTGAAGAAATGAGGGGATGGCGAGAGCTACTGGCTGCAGCCACGAGGCTTTTTGAGATGACTTGTGGGGCTTGGGATGGCTCTGTGTTCATGAGTCACTTGGGCTAAGTTTAGTGCTGGCTTCAGTGGCAGAACAGATGGGCAGTCAGAGCAAAGACCTTCTGCTGGACTCTAGCCCGGCATGACCCCATCCGATTGGTCAGCCAGATCTGACCTGACACAGACTCAGGCCTGTGCTCCCAGGTCCTGGCAATGGCAGGCAGAGGTCAGAAATCCGTGACTGCCCATAATTCCTTATACACACACTCATTCAGAAACTTTCATTGAGCACCTGTTAGATAAAGGTAAATGCAAGTCCCTCCCTCAAAGGACATGAAATCTAAATGGAAGATAGACCATAACCACACAGTTATATCAAAGGAATCAAATAGATGGGAAATGGACAGGAAATAACAGTGACTGCAACTTGGATGGTGTTTTACAGTGAATAAAGCATCCTCTTCGATCTATCATTTTATTTGCTTCAAACAGTCATCATGGGGAGTTGTATTATTATCCGCAGGTGACAGATCAACACACTGAGAAGTGAATAAGTTGCCCAACGTCCCAGAGGGAGCAACTGGGGGGAGCTGGGAGGCCAGACCTCCTCCTTCAATTCCCAAAGCAGAGTATTTTCCATACCACTCTGCTGTTACGTCCGTTTTTTTTAGGATGGGATGTTTGTTTGCTTGGATAGGAGAGAGTGTGGTTTAAGAGTCCTAGTCCAAAACAGCATTGGTAATTTAATAATCTCGGAGTCCCTGGCTTTACCATTCTTTCAGCCTCTGTCACCCACACAACATTTCATTCCTCCCTCCAAGACGTTGTTGTATTTTTTCCCTTCCTGCGTATGGATGTGCTTTATCCTCTTTTTTTAAAATTGAAGAATAGTTTATTTACAATGTTTCAGGTGTACAACAAAGTGATTCAGTTTTACATATATATATATAAATACTTTTTAAGATTCTTTTCCATTATAGGTTATTACAAGATATTGAATATAGTTCCCTGTGCTATATATCCTCTTTTTTGGAAAAAATATGATTTTATTGCTTTTATGATCATAGAGCTATCTCTACTAACAGGAAGGGGAAAGTGGGAATACATTTGATTATTTTACTTAATAACTCTAATGCAGACAGGTAGATAGATAGGTGTAGGTATACAGTAGTATCCTTTCTTATTATGACTACCCAATAATAAGAAGATAGAAAGCACTAGTGATTATCACATTTAATGGCACGTGGTTTAACAGCGATATTTGTGTATGATGATTTTCTGAGAGCTCTCCATGCTTATATTTTTTTAATTTTTAAAATTTTTGTTTCATTTTTTATTGAGGTATGATCGACATACAACATTGTATTAGATTCAGATATACAACATAATGATATTTGATATTTGCAAATATTACAAAATGATCACCACAGTAGGTCTAGTTAACATCCGTCACCACATGTGTTTCCAAAAACATTTTTTTTTCTTGTGTTGGGGACTTTTAAGATCTACTCTCTTAGCAATGTACAAATGTGTAACGCAGTGTTATTAATACAGGTGCCATGCTGTACATATATCCCCAGAGCTTATTTAAGTTAAACTGGAGATTTGTTTCTTTTGACTCCCTTCTCCCATTCTGTGTTTTATCCTTTTAATATCTTTTCCTGCTTCTTCAGGGATCATATTTCTCTCCACCTCTGGAAGGGCCTGTGTCCTGGACAAGGGGAATGGGCAAGATGGTGGGAAGGGGTGGATATGATATTTATGGAGGGGCTAGGAAAGTACTTTGATACACTCCTGGACGCCTTCATTGAACCTTATTTCCTGCCCAGTATCTCTCAGGGTTATGGTGAGGATTCAGCCCAGGGGGCAGCCATTTCACCCTGCATCCCAGAAACTCAAGCCCACATGCAATTTCTTCAGGGAAACCCACTCTTCCACCATGTAGGGA
>NW_006797390.1:4543449-4608399 GCF_000442215.2 Lipotes vexillifer
TCTTCCACCATGGAGGGAAAGCCCTGGGTTGAATCCCCTGGGATGGAATCCAGAGAACAAGTCTCTTTCAAGTCTATTATATGCCTTTGCAGGTAAGAAATAAGATCTTCTTGTTCTAGGGTCTGTTATGATCCTCTGATGGTCACCTTGTGGGTTTTCTAGCCTGAACTCAAACATGCTCCCTGGTTTCCTTTTAGATGTATCTTGCCATTTTCAAATTCCAGCTTTTAACACAAAACCTAAGTGTCTGTAAGACAAGCTCTGGCCATGCTTCTGATCTAGAGCAATGAATCCCGCTGGGTGTCACTTCCTAATGAGATGATCTGGGCATCGTTGGGATGTGGGGAGAGAATGGTCTGGTGGGGAAGTGAAGAGTGTGGGTAGGGTGATGTTGAGGTGGAGGTGAGAATGCCCACGTGGTTTATTGATAGTAGGCAGAATGACATTCTTGTTTCATCACATGATGAGTGTTTTCAAGGCACTGAGCCAAGACCAGCCATAAACCTATCAGGGGAAACGTCTCTGTGAAATATTCCCGAGTTCACAAAGCAGATGTCCACAGAGGCAGCACAGCTCACCTGGTTCACTCCTGCAGGTGGCCACAAAGCATGGGATCCGGAGAAGGTGGGGGTGGGTGGGCTTCTCAGAGACAGCTGGCAACAGGGCCGAGATTGCAACCCAGATCTACTGAACCCTAAGTTCACGTTCTATTCACAGCCCCCGAGTGTACATGATCGGGTGATAATCATTCTGCTTCTAACTCTACCCCTGATTAGTTTCATGACCTTGGTTATGTTACTTATCCTCTCTGGCCTTCGGTTTCCTCCTTTGTAAGATGCAGTTTTGGAAATGTTGACCTCTGGCTCCCTAGGGGCAGGGACTGTGTCACCAGGGTATGGAGTGCCACCTGACACTTAGTCGGTGTGACGTGAGTGCCTAGAGAGAATGAACTAATGTTCCACTATTCTATGAATGTCCATTCTTATATGAGCTCTGTGAATGAGAAACGTTGCCACCATGTCAGTCAACAAAAGATGTTGCAGCCACCAAGCCATCACATTACAGCTGCCCCGACGGTGAGCGCTGACGGAACTCAGGATGGAGACAGGATGCCCACCATCAAGCCGTCAGCCCCTGCAGCCACCCCCGACGGTGCACCCTGAGAGGACTCACGGTGGGAAAGCACAGGATACTGGGCATAGAGAGATAAAGTGCATATCAAAGGAAGGATTTCAAGGAGCCCAGGCTCTTGCATCTTCCCATACATAGAAAAGTGCTATATTCATTTAAGTGAGATATCTGGTTTTCTTTAACTAACAGTAATCTTTCGATGTTCCAACTACCTGGTCTTTGTTGCAAAAACTCCTATCAGAGCTACCTGAGAGGCTGTCTCCTGGGCTTGAAGTCCGCCAAATAAAACATAATTCTCAACTTTTACGTTGTGCAATTTTTTTCAGTCAACAGCTCCATGTCTTTAAATCTGCTCTTGATTTGTTTATACAGATCTTTCACACTCTATTTTATAAGGTGAGCTGTTAAAAGGAAGAAACTTTTTCTAGTTCATTCTATCAGCATGGTGCCCATTGCAATGCTCTTGTGGCAAAAGAGGCTTGACTTGTTCTATTAATGGTGATAATGACAGTGGTCATGGTGAGCATATGGAAACGAGGTGGTATGATCCTTTCCATCTGAATGATGGTCCTTTTCACCCTTTCTCTTAAGTCTTGGGTCACTGGTTTGTATCACATTAATGTTCACTTCATTATATGTTACTGCTTTAGGTGCATGAGGAAGTATGTATCCATGAGTGTGTTGTGTGCATCCTAGACTTCAATGTAGTGGACCTGTATTTTTTGGGGTTTTTTTTCTTTTGGCCTGGCTGCATGGCTTGCGGGGATCTTAGTTCCCTGACCAGGGATTGAACCTGCGCCCTCAGCAGTGAAAGCACGGAGTCCTAACCACTGGACCACTAGGGAATTCCCTAGCGGACCTGTATTATTTTTGCTTTTGCAACATCTGTTTCCCCTCCTTCTTTTAACACCTCCGTTTTCTTTAGGTAAACCCCCTTAGCCACTCTCACATTCTATACCATGAGGAGAGCTGACCCTACCTGCTTGTGGACTGTGGTTCAACCCTGGATAATAGAGCATTAAACCCTCCTGGCCACCGGGCTTTGTTCAATGACGGGCACGTGACTGGGTCAGATCTAAAGAGACTCAGTTCTAGAACTTTTTTTAATTGAAGTATAGTTAAAAGAAAATAACAGGGCTTCCCTGGTGGCGCAGTGGTTGAGAGTCTGCCTGCCGATGCAGGGGACACGGGTTTGTGTCCTGGTCCAGGAAGATCCCACATGCCGTGGAGCAGCTGGGCCCGCGAGCCATGGCCACTGAGCCTGCGCGGCCGGAGCCTGTGCTCCGCAACGGGAGAGGCCACAGCAGTGAGAGGCCCGCGTACCAAAAAAAAAAAAAAAAAAAGAAAAAGAAAATAACAAAAACAAGACAAACAAAAAACCACATTGAGGTATATTTGATGTACAATGTTGTGTTAGTTTCAGGTGTACCTTTGAAAAGATACGTGCACCCCAAAGCTCATAGAGGCGTTATTCACAATAGCCAAGACATGGAAGCAACATAAATGTCCACTGACAGATGAATGGATAAAGAAGATGTGGTATATATACTCAATGGAATATTACTCAGCCTTATAAAAGAATGAAATAATGCCATTTGCAGCAACACAGATGGACCTAAAGATTATCGTACTAAGTGAAGTAAGTCAGACAGAGAAGGACAAATATCATGATATCACTTATATGTGGAATCTAAAATATGATACAAATGAACTTATTTACAAAACAGAAACAGATCCACAGACATAGTTTTAGGACTTTTGATGGAATTGCTGGGAATAAAGCCTTTATCCTTCTGCTGGACTTAGAACTGTGTAGATGTAGGTCTGTACTAACGGCAGCCAACCTTCTTGCCTCCACAATGAGGGGGCAATTTGTCTGAGAATGGAGGCTACACAGAAGAAATCAGAGCCTGAAGATAGAGAAAGATACTGTTTGAGCTCCTGGAGCCAACTCCCCCAGGTTTTTAGTGGTGTGAAGTGCCAATCAATTCATAATCTTAGGCCAGTTTGGGTTTACGATCATTTGTGACTGAAGGTGTGACAACATTCCAGTAAACGGTGAAGCTCTGGACAGTCAGAACTGATTTTCTCCCTCTTCCCTCCCGAGTCCTGCAGAACTGTGGTGTGGATTAGGGATGCTGTATGCAAGATGCTTGGCACGTGATGTGTGCTCCAAATGGTGACTTGTTGGGTAGGATGCGTGCCGGACCACGCGGCACGGACAGCCCTCAGTGAAGCAGTGTGGAACGTGGCGGGTGATCATTCCGGGGCCGCGGGTTACCACGCGCACTGTGCAGTGCTATTTATAAAACTGCTTGTTTTATAAATATAAATGGTATATTTATAAATATAAATGTGGCGTTGATAACAGTTTGGGGACAGGATGCCATCTTTGTCTTCACACCGGTGTGGTCTTCTGATTTATTGCCCTCTCTAAGTGTCTGCCTGGGAACTAGATGACATTATTAAGGAGCTGTCTTGGTTTACCACATTTCCTTTCATTGTTTTCTAGAGACCTTATGATGAAGGTCACGCAAGGCCATAGGCAGAACTGTGATCTAAGACAGAGGGACAGGATCTTACCATTCCTGGTAGAGCTAGGATGATGCCTCCTGAATGTACGAAACCCACTGGTTTTTCTGCCTACATTTCTCTCCACCATATTTTGTGGTAGACAGTGAGATTTTCCAGGTAATGAGCTATGCCTAATGCTTAACCCAGGCCTGGCCATGGGTGGGGCCAGTGCTTGGAGTTTCCTGAGGCCTCTTAAGGCTTATGTTGGCCCTGGGTACTTCTCTCAACCAATGAAGAATGTTTGCAGGACAGCAGGAACATGGGGACCCTCTGGCCCAGTCAGTGGCCTCTGCGTGGTGTGAAGATCAAAGGAGCATGCATGACCTCATGAAATATTAGATACGAAAAAGCACATCTTTCAAAATCCATGCAGCAGGCCTGCCACAGTCACTGCAGAAAAACACAGGCTAAAAGCACCAAGGCAGCAGAACAGAATGTTAAGAGCACAGTGGGTCTACGAGGATGCACTTTTGTCTCCGTGGGCTCTTTAAGTGTTGATTTCCTTGTCTGTGAGGTAGGGAGGATAATAGTAGCTCCACATGGCTGCGTTGTTAGGATCCATGTTTGTAGGGTGCCTGGTGTATTTTCTGGAAAAAATGTCAGGACTCAGTAAATGAAATCTGTCAATGTTATTTTCTTACAGTTGTGTTCGTTTACTACTTAATAGTCACAGCTCATGGGATGCTGGTACACACACATGCGCACACATGACTAAGGAGCTGTGTCATCATCCTCCAAGTCGTGATCGTGGTCCTCATGTAGGGGAAACTGGGGACTGAACCTCTTCATTTTGTCTCCAGGGACTGGGCACCTGGAGGGACTTAATCTATTTTGTTGGGTTATAGACAGTAGGGTACCTGCAGAGGTGTGTGGAACAGGGCTCACCCAGCGTTGGCCATCAGTGCATATTTGTTGAATGAATGTAAATGAATGAGCAAATCTCATCTTAAAAATATCTTAAGGGACTTCCCTGGAGGTCCAGTGGTTAAGACTCCACACTTCCACTTCCGGGGGCGCGGGTTTGATCCCTGGTCGGGGAACTAAGATCCCACATGACGCACAGCTCGACCGAAAAAAAAAAGAACTTAAAGGAAAATGAAAACAACGAGATCCTACTGTAGAGCACAGGAAACTATATTCAATATCCTGTAATAAACCATAATGGAAAAGAGTATGAAAAAGAATAAATATATGTGTGTCGCTATAACCGAGTCACTTTGCTGTACAGCGGAAATTAACACAACATTGTAAATCAACTACACTTCCATAAAATTAAAAAATAAATAAGTATTTGAAAAAAGAAAATGAGCTTGATTTCTTAGAAGTGAAATACGGATGAACCACAAGCAATGAGTTCCCAACAAATGACAGACTAGGAAAGCATTGAGAGAGACTGTAAGGCTCCTTTTTCTGGGGAAAAAAAAAAAAAAGGATGAATTCAGAAGGGGGGAAGAAATAAATTAGCTTTCTAACCTCATATAGTCCTTGGACTTTGAAGACTCATTGATGAGAATCTTTGATATTGAAGAACTACTGAGAATTGGGTGCCTTCAAAAGTTATTTGTGTCACAAATTGAAAGAGGCATAGGAATTTTTGAAAGTAAATTAAAACAAGCCAACCACTCAACCCAGAGTAAGACAACCCAGTCCAAATCCTGTGCTTCAGTGTTAGGTCCTGTTGGCAGTCAGGGTCCTGGGTCCTCAGTTTATTCATCTGGTCAGAGTAGAGGCACCACCCTAACGGATGGAGCTGCGAAAATGGAACCCAGAATAGCCTGTATTCTGTTACTTGTTAAATACAACCCTAGTTCCTTTGTTCCTACACTTATGTTGAATCTTATTGATTCCCAGTTCAGGAAATTCTAGTGTGGGCCAAGGAGTGAACTGGATTGGAGTTGTGAAAGAGAGAGGGTCTGCGGGGTCTGTGTGTTGAGGGGAAGGAAGTTGGCAGAAAGAGCCCTTGAATCTAACACTTGCTGACAATACTGCACTATCTCCTCCAGCCAGGGCCACCCAGTTTAGCACTGGATTACTCTTGAATGCTTCTGCGCGTTAGTTCCCTTCCCTTTGAAAGCAGAAAACACACCTTATACTCTTTGAATCTCCCCATGTGCCTAGCTCAGTGTAAAAAACAAGGTCTTACCGATTGCCATGGATTGCCAGATTTTCATTCCCTAGGTGTGGGCACCAGTAGGCCTTAGATCTACCATGCAACTGAGTATCAGATGCCAGCCAGGGCCCAGCATAAAAATCACCCATGAGAAGGAGCTGACTTAGCCCCTTGAAATGCCTGGCATTTATGACTTCTTATTTTTGTCCTTTGTAGGGAGAAATATTAGGGAGTCAGGCCCATTGGGCTGTCAACAGTGAACTAGGAGGAATGGGGCATGAAAACAGCAGCTATAAGTGTCTGAGGAATTTGGGTAGACATCTTTGCAGGAATGGTATTTTGAAGGAAGGATAGAAATATTGTGTGTACGTGTGGGCACCAGCAAGAATGTGTTTAAGGGCCTATGCTGATGACTTCTAGAAAAGAAAATGTGGAAAGAAAATAAAATACTGGGGCACCTAATTTTTTGCAATAGGTCATATTTCTAAAGGAAAAAGATATGAGAATACTACTCACTTTGGGTATTTTTTTCTTTTTCAGTAGTGGGAGCATTTTTTCTGTACCTGCCCGACCATGTCCTTGGACAACAGGCAGTTCAAAGCTGAGATAAGACACCATCAAGTCAAAGGAGCCACGGGTACCTCATTGACACCAGTGCCACCCCTCCAACCTAGAGACCCAAAGACCATGAAATCAAAGCTTGGCCCAATATGGCGCCATGGAATTCCTAGCCAGACATTGTTCGCACCTCAGAGGGCATGATGGGTAGTATTGGGCCATCTAAACAAGCAGAGCAAATATAATTCCTGAATAAGATCATGCTTTAGATGCCACACCATGGTCTTAAAACCAGCCAGCATCCTTGAGAAGATTGTAAATGGCAGATATTTTATTTTTTTGTTTTATCACCCTTTTTGAGCATTCTTGTTCTAAGTAGCCCAAGCTTATAGGAATGGCAATGCTCTAGACAGCCAACTGACATATTGCTAAATAGTGGGAGTCTATGTGCATGTGTCATTGTGTGTATGTGTGTGAGGACCAGACACACAACTACAGAGAGTGAATAGAGAAGAAATCTATACAATTGATCTTGAAGAACATTCAATAATGCTGATTTAGCTACTTACTTCTTGGGCTCCCATGACTACAGGATCAAATTCTCTCCTTCTTTGTATTTTTTGATCATCGTTGAATCCTTTTCTCAGAGAAAGAAAAGATGAAGGCTTAAGTTCAGGTCAGATTTTATTATTTCGTAATTGATCTAGACAGAAGGAAGTTTTTAAACTAGGCTTCACATAATGAGGCAGAATTTATGAAATGCCCCCTTGGATCTATCACCAGATACTTTTTTTTTTGTTTTTGCGGTGTGCGGGCCTCTCAGTGGTGTGGCCTCTCCCGTTGCGGAGCATAGTCTCTGGACGCGCAGGCCCAGCGGCCATGGCTCACGGGCCCAGCCGCTCCGCGGCATGTGGGATCTTCCCGGACCGGGGCATGAACCCGTGTCCCCTGCATTGGCAGGCGGACTCTCAACCACTGAGCCACCAGGGAAGCCCTCCAGATACTTTTAAGAGAGAATTAATCATAGACCCCAGAGGAAACGGGCAGCTGGAGGGGAAGCTTGGGGGAGGGGGATGTGGCTGAGTTTGGCAGAGAGAAAGGAGGTGAGAAAATGGGTGGAGAAGGAGGCTGAGGGCAGCATTACCTCATCCCTTTGGTCCTGAATTCCTTTGCAGTCTCTGTTCTGCTTTCCAGAGGGACGGCGCCAGGCTGTCCATCTTCTAAGCTACCCTGAGCACCATGGCCCAATTCATCCTCCTAAATCACTGCTCACTTCTCATCACTGGCCTTGTAAGGAGTCGGAGGGGGCTCTCTGTTGCCTGCTAAATCAAAGCCAGCTTCTCTGCCTCACTTGCATTGGCTCCCAGGACTCAGCCTTTCCCAGCCCTTCCAGCCTGATCTCCCCATGGCTCTCTCCTTCTAGCAGGCTCCTTACTGCTTCCTGCACAGACCCAGCCTTCCCTACCTCTATGCTTTTGCTCCTGCTGTTCTTCCAGATGGGAATATCTTCGGGAGTGTAGCTCAGGGGCAGAGCATTTGACTGCAGATGCGAATATCGTGCTGCTTCTCTGCCCCCACCCCGGAAGCCCCACCTCCTCCATAAATGTGCTCTTCTTGAGTACTTCAGTCCTTTCTGAAGCCTCCCCTCTCTGTATCCAGTGATATGCTAGCAGACATTTAAGAACAAGCTCTCCAGCGGGGGAACTCAGTACATTCATATACACACATGAAATACATAATACTCTTTATTGTAAATTCTACATAGCCGATGTTCACAAAACACTTTCACTGATGTTCGCCAGAGTCTTGTACCTGTAGCGAACCTATGATTGCAATTGACAAGCATGTTGCTCTGGCGTGAATGCTGGTTGACATTTTAATGAAAAAAATGAAAGTGAAACAACAAAGGCATGTCACAATCTCGCTTGCTCAATGACTTGAGAGGCTTCATTGTTGAGTTGGAAAATAATTTTCAAATACTCAGGGTTTGTGTGTGTGTGTGTGTGTGTGTGTGTGTGTGATTCACAAGGTAACAATTACACACACTCCTAATTTAGTTTGCATTAATAACATTTTCTCCATCACTTTGTTGAGTCTAACAGTCAGCAAAACAATAAACCAAAGTCTGATTAGTAGCATTTGCCAATTCCTATGGTGTAAATAGTGCTGCCATGACCAATATCAAGCCCAATGTGACACTGCTGAGTGTGGGGCTGGAGGCATGCAGCAGCACAATATTACTCAGAATTTGTGTCATACATGCACAATAAGCATAAATAACCTCAAGTGCATAAAGATAGAAAAATGTAACATGACTAAGCAGTGATGAACTTCGAGTATTTATAACTTTTCCTTTGAATACATTTAATTGTAAGTTTATAGACTGTCATTTTTAATGTTGGCTGACAAAATTCCTGAAAATTTAACAATCAGGTCTCGAAAGCCAGCTCAAATTGTCAGTGCAAGTTGACTGAATCACAACACCGTCCCATTCCAATATTTAGGAAACTATGAAGTGCCAGGCACCATGTGAGGCACTGGGATAAAGAGATGGATGACTCGATCCTTGCCCTCAAGAATCTCACGATCCAATGGGGACCACAGATATGTTAAGAGATCATGACAACAGATTTGCACTGTGATGGAGGCATGGGTAGAGAATGAGGATTCTGGAAGCCCAGGAAGAGGAGGCTGTCAACCCATGGCTGTAATCACAAAGGATACACAGAGGAGATGATTTTAAATGGAATCCAGTAAGATGATGGGGAAGGTGCCAGGTGGAGCGGATGGGGCTGGACATGCCAAGAGAAGGGAAGCACATGATCAAAGACGCATGTTCCTGCAATGTCAGGTGGTTTGGCATGGCTGGAGATGGGATTTGTGGTGGGGAATGGCTGGAGATGAGAATATTTGAGAAGGCTGGAAGATGATTACGAAGCGCTCATAATCACAACCATGCATTTCTGTGTTTAATTGGTCCTTAGTTTTTCCTGAGTATATATTTCCAAAATATTTGATTCTTATGAAGACAAATCTTAATTTCCACCTGTATAATATTGACTCATTCATTCACCTGCATGCCTGGCTGTGGAGAGAGCCTGAGGAAGAAGTGTATCCCCACCTCCTAGAAAGTTTGTGGATCATTGGCATGTGGGACTTTGGTGGAACATTTTTTTCTTCTCGAATTCTCCAACTCCTTTGATCTCTTTTATTCCAGACAATAGGACAAAGAGTTTTGCTCCCCCCTATTCAGGCAGACCGACAGAGAAGGTCCAGAGTGGCAAAAGTTTAAAAGAAGCTGGAAAATCAGATATTTTACATCTTTCAGAGTCATAAAATCATAGCTCAGTAGCAGAGCTGGGTGAAAGATCTGGCTATTCTGACTTTCTGTCCAAGAATCCGCCTACTAAACCCATGATTCTACCTTAATTTCAAATCTTAGCCACATGCCATTCACCCTCCTAGATAATTGTGTACTTTTCTGTGATATGGTGACATGGAAAACATTTGAAATGGAAAAGGATGTTACATGAATCAGATAATTGGATTGGTTGGCCAGCTTGAGCAGGCAACACAAAAAAATCTCTGAAAAACAATCAAAATCTTGTCAGAAACATTTTGGAAACCAAAACTTTAAAACCCAGAACTGGAAAAGGAAGGTCTTGAAAATTGTTTTGCTTTGTGTGTGTGCAGTACGTTCAATTAATGTGAGAGCTTGGTTTCCAAACATTGAGAAGAGATTTTTCACCAAAAGAAGGACATTTTATTGGGCTTCAAATTTCTAACTGTTGCCTGTCCCTTGATAGAGAATAACTCATTTTCAAGATTCTTTTAAACCCAGGGCAAAAATAGGTAACATGGCTTTCTCTCCTGAGATGGGACAGAGGTGCACGTGGAGGCTTATGAAGGACAGTCTCCTAGGGGAGAATAGTCTTGTCTCCATGGTGAACTGTAGAAGGAATCCAGAAAGAAGAGAGCTGTGGAAACACTTGAGAAAAACCACCAGCTACACAACTACACGTATCAGGATTACCTGCATGGAACAGGTGGTAGGAAAGGTTTTTATTTGCTGTATGGAGATATCCCCTCAGCATCACTTGGACAAGTAGAAAACCCACCTCAGGGAGTCCTTCCCATTGATCTTCACCACCTCAAATGATCCAGTTTGGTTTCCCAACCAACCACTCGGGATTATGCCTAGCAATCTCTTCATGCATAAGAGGAGAAGTAAAGGGAAAATTGAGTGGTATGGATTCCAGCTCTGACCCTACCTTGGGAAGAGATATTGTTGTCAAATCCACTCAAAGTTTGGACCCTGATGGTTGAGACCACGCCAGACCCTGGATCTGCCCACCTTGCATCCCATGCATACCTCCGTCATCATAATTATTACATTGCTTTGTAACTTTCTGATTATTGATCTCTTGCTCCACTGGACTATAAGCACCCTGACCTTAGTCATTGCCTCTCATCCATTTATTTCCAACCCCAAACACAAGCTTACCTATTAAAGGATTTAATAAATATTGGATAAAAGAGTTAGGTGACACTAGGCAAGTCATTTTTCTCTCTGGGACTCAATTTCTCTATTTTTAAGATAGATAGCTGGAATAAAGTCCCTTCCAACTGTCATATTCTACACTTCTCTCTGTAATGACTCTTCTCTCTTTCAGTATAACATAACTTTATGGGGTCAGAAATCATGTATTGGACTTCCCTGATGGCGCAGTGGTTAAGAATCCGCCTGCCAATGCAGGCTACATGGGTTCGATCAATGGTCCGGGAAGATCCCACATGCCACGGAGCAACTAAGCCCGTGAGCCACAACTACTGAGCCCGTGTGCCACAACTACTGAAGCCCGTGCACCTAGACCTCATGCTCCACAACAAGAGAAGCCACCTCAAGGAGAAGCCCACGCACCGCAACGAAGAGTAGCCTCTGCTCGCTGCAGCTAGAGAAAGCCCATGCGCAGCAATGAAGACCCAACCGGCCAAAAATAAAAATAAATAAATACATTTATATGTTAGAAACAAGAAATCATGTATTAATCTTCTGAAGAAAGGCTCCTTACATGCTGACAACTACAATTGATGAGAAGGTGAAATCCTCACCATATATGCCCTTTGCCTTCATCACTCAGACAAGGGTAGAAAAAAGCATACGTAAAAGTGGCCAGAAATAAAAAACAATTCCTTTTGAGCCTTTTTTATAATACATAGATTTTATTTATTTACTTATTTTTAGCAATTTTGGGTTTATAGAAAAATTGAGCAGAAAGTAGAGTTCTCACATCCCCCCACACCCCTGCAGGTTCCCTTGTTATTAATATCTTGCACTACTGGGGTGCAGTTGTTATGGTGATGAGCCATTGTTATACTGTTATTAACTAAAGTCAATAGTTTACATTAGAATTCACCATATATTCTACTGATTTTGACAAATGTATAATGGTGTACATCCCTCGTTATAGTGTCATACAGGATAGTATCACTGCCCTAAGAATCCTCTTTGTCCACCCATTCATCCTCCC
The DNA here is from genome assembly GCF_000442215.2 of Lipotes vexillifer. Lineage (NCBI taxonomy): Eukaryota > Metazoa > Chordata > Mammalia > Artiodactyla > Lipotidae > Lipotes > Lipotes vexillifer. The sequence continues at coordinate 4,555,354 of NW_006797390.1, forward strand.
TCCTCCTCTTTTTCCTCTGGAAACCATGATGCTGAATTGGCCTCTGTACCCCGACACAGAATTAAATCTTGGAGACAGAGTTTTGGGTGAAGGAGACGAGAATAACTTTATTGCTTTGTCAGGCCAAGGGTGCCACAGCGGGCTAATGCCCTCAAAACCATGTGTCTCGATCTGGAGCGGGTGATGAGGAGTTTTATAGTAATGGTTCAAAGAGGGCATGATCAGCTCATGATCATTCTTCTGATTGGTTGGCAGTGAGGTAAGTGGGAGACAGCACCATCAACCTTCTGGTTCCAACTGGTCTGGGGTCTACATGCTTGTGCGTAGCATGCAGTTAACTTCTCCCACCTGGTGGGGTTTCAGTATCTGCAAAACAGCTCAAAGATAGTGTTGTGTGTATCCCTTGAGGGGGAACCAGGACCCTGCCCCAAGGCTGCACTATTATTTCTCTTGACTGTTCCTCCCTTGTCTCGCTTCCCCTTCCTTCCCTAATTAACAACTGTTTGAATCTGCCCATAGGAACTAGGGGAGGTCATGAAGGCTGAACGAAGCTTATTTCCTGTAATCAAGAAATGGGGTACACAGAAAGGCTTTTGTGCTCAGGAGCCCCACAGGGTCCTGCTTGGTCAACTGCTCACCTTTTCACCGTCTCTATAGTTGTGCCTTCTCCAGAATGTCATATAGTTGGAATCACACAGTAAGTAGATTTTTCATCCTGGCTTCATTCATCTAGCAATACCTGCATTTAAGGTTCCTCCATGTCTTTTCATGGCTTGACAGTTCATTTCTTTTTATCGATGAATAATATTCCATTGTCTGGATGTAGCTCAGTTTGTTTATCCATTTACTGAAGGACTTCATGGTTGTTTCCAAGTTTTGGCAAAATTACGAATAAAACTATTACAAACATTCACGTATAGGTTTCTCACGTGGGCCTAAGTTATCATCTCATTCTGGTAAACACTGAAGAACGTGATGCTGAAGCACATGTTAAGAGTACAAATTTTGTAAGAAATTGCCAAAGTGTCTTCCAAGTGGTTCTACCATTCTACATCCCCACCAGCAATGAATGAATGAGAGCTCCTTTAATTAATTTATTTTTTATCAAGTAGGATGTCTTATCAACACTTCTGAATTCATACGTCTAAAACTGTTTTTACTATCTCCCTCTTCAAATCTCCTTATCTTGATGAATGGTCCCACCATCCATCCGGGGACTCAAGCCATGTCCTCCTCTCTCCTTTGCCACCCAAATGAATTAACTGCTACGTTCTGTTGACTCTCACACTTGCATTTCTCTGAGACTTGGTCCTCTTCTCTCCCCTTTCAGCCTCTACTCATGGAACAACCTTCCTCTGGTTTGCCCCTGCTCCACATTGCAGGCAGTTATCCTCCAAAATACAAAGTTGCTCCATTGTTAAAAAAACAAAAACGTTTGAAGTTCTCCCATTGACTTCAGGTGAAAGTCCCAACTTCCCTGGATGGCCTGCAAGGTCTTACCCACACCAACTCCCTGACAGCTAGCTATATCATTTGTAGTATTTGCGGTCCTCTAAACTCGCAAAGCTGTTGTAAACCATTGCATATGCTGCTCCACTGGATTTTCTCCCTGGAGAACTTCAACTCAGTTTCATGACTCAACTCAAAATCACCCCCCTTGCCCACTGGGAGAGTAAGGATGTCCTTCTTTAAATCCCCATTGAGCCCCATGGTCTAGCTGAGTTATCCTCATCTCACTAATAGACATTTATTTTGTTTATGGGTCTGTCTTCCCCTTCCACTCCCATGTCTGTGAATTCCTGTATCTTTCAAATCTAGCCCACTTATAAAAGTTTGCCGAAATAAATTTTTAAAAGGGCAATGGCAGGAATGGGGTTAGGGAGGGCTAACTGTGCCTCCAGTAGAGCCCAATCATTTCAGAGAATGCACATCCGCTCAACCACCACTGGCTGATTTAACCACAAAGGACTGCGTAACAGCAGGAGAAAGGTCTCTGTAGCCTCCAGCGATATGTATTTTCCCCTTCTAACAATTTTGAATAGGTTCTGAGGGAGAAGAGCCCAAGGTCATGCTAACTCCTACTCTTGTATGGATGGGGGAGGGAAAATTGTAAAATGCAAGATGTGCAATTAGTTAAATGGCTGCAGAAAGGCCATAAAAATTACTCATTGTCAGGGGAAGGATTTATTCTGCCTCATGAAAATTATCCTGCTTTAGAGAACAGATTTGCAAGTCATTGCAACAATTCTGACTGGATCTCCGTGGGTGAAGCCTGGCCCTCTAGTTAATCTGTTGCAGGTGCCTTTGTGTGCAGATGGGCAGGGAGGGGAAGGGGCAGGGAGGACCTCTTAGGTGGGAAGAGCCATCCAGTTTCTGGGTCTTTCTGATTTTCTTGATTATCAGTAAAACTTCTCATGGTTAGCCAGTTACTTTTCTGTGTCTTTCACTGAAATCATTTTGATAATCTTGGAAATTGTGCCCCCCCCGAACTGGGTTACCTAAGAAAAGTGCTTAGAATGGAGTGATGACTTGGCCACTTAGCCTGTCGAAAGAAGCCTCAAACTCCGAGGTTCTCCTGAAAGCAGGGTTTGTCCTTTCTTTCAAGCCTCTTCCCAGCTCTTGAACATATCCCAGGAAGGATCCTTAGTTATCTATTTCATATGCTTCCTTGTTACATAGTTTTTCAGCTGTTTGAAAGTCATCTCATTGAGTCAAAGGGATCTGAGTTGAAATCCCAGGTCTATCACTTGCTGACACTTAACCACAGAAGCCCTTAAGATGGTTCTGGGCAGCATATTCAGGAACCGAACATGGTTTCCCTTCAACGGTGATGGGTTGAGATAACATGGCTTTGTTGCCTAGTGATTAGACGGGAGGGTTTTCTCTGATGGAATCCACATGTTTGACTGCAGAGCACGGATGAGCTGTAGGTGAGAGCCCCAGAGAGAGAGGGTCCTGGAACACAGTCTCCTTCATCTCTGCCAGAACAACCCACATCTTTGGGCTGCCCTGACCCCAGCAGGACCCCAGAGTTTCTGATCTGGGGCCACCAGAATCCTGCTTTGCAGGCACAACATGCTCCTTTGGTCCTCCAGTGACTTCTAAAGGTGCTAGGTGTTCTGAGAAATGGTGACCCTCTGGGGATAAGGGTGGCTGGGCATCCAGGGTGGGGAGAACAGGGATGGAGGTCATTAGTTTTTTTTGTTTGTTTGATCGTTGGGTTTTGGGTTTTGATACTGGCTTGGGAGCTAAGTTCCTGCATTCTTTTTTCTGTTCTGAGGCAGACTTGCTTCTCTGAGATTTCGGTGTGCAAAAACCAACAGCAAAAATGAGTGAGTTAAAATCATGCATAAAAGCCTCACATTAAATTTTCTTCCGAAGATATAGAATCACCTACCCAATATTTTTGAAAAAAATGTAATCTAGTGCTTATCAAATGCCAAGCATTGTAATAAGACTTGACAAATATTCACTCAGTTAGTCTTGGAAGCAAACGTGGGAGGTTGGTGCCATTATTATTCTCATTTTACAAAAGAGGAAAAAGAAGTATAAAGCCCAAATCACACAGCTACTAAGTGACCTATCGAGGATTCTCACCCTGGAAGTCTGGCTTTTAGTTTGTGCCCTTAAATATATTATATGAAAAACCTATGCTATGCTGCCTCCCGATCTGAAAGATGCCTGGATCCTCAGAGTTCTCGTGACTTAAATCTGCACTCTGCTTCAGCCTTGCTCATCCAGACCTCATCCTGAGACTTCTCGTCCCTTGGAAATACTCTACCTCAGATTTTTTTTCTTTCCAAAAGGAGAGTTCTTTAGAGAAAATAATTATTTTGGAACCTTAATGCATAGGATTCTTCTTCCAACTCTAAAAGTCTATACTCTTATGATCTATGCTATACACATTTGGGAACAGGATTGTCAGAAAATAAAATCACCCAAAGGACATTTAATCTTAGTGGCTCTATCTGGAAAATCTTAAAATAAGAATTTATAAGACTACTGTTTGTATTTAGTTTCATATTCATGCTTTATCTAAAACCTCAATATCCGTAGCCATCCTGACCATAATTTCTCTAATTTTTTGCGGGTCTCTCACTGCTCGGGCCTCTCCCGCTGCAGAGCACAGGTTCCGGATGTGCAGACTCAGCGGCCATGGCTCACGGGCCCAGCCGCTCCGCGGCATGTGGGATTTTGCCGGACCGGGGCACGCACCCGTGTCCGCTGCATCGGCAGGCGGACTCTCAGCCACTGCGCCACCAGGGAAGGCCCGCCCCCCAAGCCTTTTATTTGCTATTTTGTTTCTGGCATTGTTTTGTTTTAGGGATGAGGAAAGACATGAAAACGTAAAGAAACAGGATTTTTCATCTATCTGCTCCTACGGAAAAGCCGTATGAGAAGATTGAGGGTTTTTGAGCATGAGTGCCCATTTCTTCTTGTCTGGCCCCTCAATAAAATCTCCTCTGCTCCAGATAAATAAATAAATAAATAAATAAATAAAGTTAAGACAGAAAGAAAGAAATTTTTAAAAAAGAAAAAAAAGCCATACGATATCTGGCTAAATCAATGTTGTAGTCTATTTAAATATTCAAAAAATCAAAGCTTGTGAAATAGACCTAATCCTTTCAAAATCGACTGCCTCTATCAGAGTGCATTAGTTTTCTAGGGCTGCCATAACAAATTACCATAAACGTGGTGACTTCCAAAAACAGAAATATATTCTTTCACAGTTCTGGGATGCAGAAGTCTGCAGTCAAGGAGTCACAGCAAAGGAGGGTCTGGGGCAGAGTCGGTTCCTTACCTCTTCCTGTTTCTGGTGTCCTTGGGTGTTCATCGTGGCTGCCTTATTCCAAACTCTGTCTCTGTCTTCACATCTTATCCGCCCCCGCCCCTTGTCTGCTCCTCTTCTGCCTTTTTTATAAGGACACTTCTCATTGGATTTAGGGCCCAGCTGGGTAATCCTAGATGACCTCATGTCAGGATCCTTAACTTAATTGTATCTACAAAGGCACTTTTTCCGTGTACGGTAAAATTCATAGGACCCAGGTCTTAGGATGTGGACATAGCATTTTGAGGGCCACCATCCTATCCACTGCACAGAGGGTGAGCTAATAGAATGTTATGGTGGAAGATTAATCCTCGAGTTTTGAAAAGTGAATATGAGCATTGAATGTAGACTGTAACTCAAACAGGATTTAGATTCAAAGGATAAAGAGCTAAAATTGAGAGAGGCTATGTGTTTTGGAGTACGTACTCTATCAAGATTATGAGCTGTCCCTAGACTGATTTCCCATTTGGGCAATTTTTTTCTAACCATTCCTAGTAGATACTTGTTGTCTGGCTCCTGAGTATCCATTTCATCTCTGTTCTGCCATTGGTAACAGTATTGGGAATTTCCTCTCTCAGTCAGGAAACTCCTGGTGAGGCCCCCTCCTTGCTACAAGGGTGACACACGTAACACAGGCCTGGCCAGTCATATATTTCATTGGCCAAAGTGATTGGTTTTGAGATGAACTTATGACCCAATCAGCCAATGAAGTTTTTGCTAGGGTTTTTGAGAGAGGCAGGGAAATTTCCCCTTGAGACTTGAACCTCAGATGATTGGAGACTGTTTCTGTGAAGGCTTAGTGTGTCATACAGACTGTAGTAAGTCAGAAAGAGAAAAACAAATACCATATACTAACACATATATATGGGAATATTAAAAAAAAAAAAAGAACCTAGGGGCAGGACAGGAATAAAGACACTGATGTAGAGATTAAACTTGAGGGCATGGGGAGGGGGAAGGGGAAGCTGGGACGAAGTGAGAGAGTAGCATTGACATATATACACTACCAAATGTAAAACAGATAGCTAGTGGGAAGCAGCCACATAGCACAGGGAGATCAGCTCCGTGCTTTGTGACCACCTAGAGGGGTGGGATAGGGATGGTGGGAGGGAGGCCCAAGAGGGAGGGGATATGGGGATATATGTATACATATAGCTGATTCACTTTGTTATACAGCAGAAGCTAATACACCATTGTAAAGCAATTATACTCCAATAACGATGTAAAAAAAGAAAGAAAGAAAGAAAGAAAAAGGAACAAAGCCAACACAACGGGGGCAGAATAAGACCTGCCCAAAACACCTGACATAAGTCACTATTAAAGCACTAGCCCTTTGTTATATGAGCCTACAAATTATGTACCTTTTATTCGTTAAGCAAGTTACTGGATTTTATATTACTTGCAGTCGAAAGAGTTCTACATCATTGATGTAACATTTTTTCAAAATAGAAGGAAGGCATTTTAAATATTTTGGATATTTTGAGTAAATTTGTACAATTAAGTGGTTTTTCGTATTCCCAGAGCTGTGCAACAGTCACCACTATCTGATTCCAGTACATTTTCATCACCCTGAAGCAAAGCCCTATACTCATTGTCACTTATTCCTCCCTCTCCGCTCCTCCCAGACCCTGGTGACCAATGATCCACTTTCTGTCTCTATGAAGCTGCCTAGACACTTCATACAAATGTAATCATACAGTATGTGGTATTTTGTGTCTGGTTCTTTCACTCAGCATAATGTTTTCCAAGTTCCTCTATGTATCCTGTATCAGTACTGCATTCCTGTTCATTGCTGAAAAATATTCCAATGTATGGATATATCACATTTTGTTTACCCATTCTTCAGTTGATGGACATTTGGTTGTCTCCATTTCCACTTTTTGGTGATTATGAATAATGCTATGGACATTTGTATACAAGTTTTCGTGTGGGCATACATGTTCATTTCTCCAGGAGTGGAATTTTTTGATCATATGGTAAATTTGTGTTTATCTTTTTGAGGAACTGACAATTTTCAAAGCTGGCTGCACCATATTCCCATCCTCCCCGAAATGTATGAGGTTTCCAGTTTTACATCCTCATCAACACTTGTTATTGTATATCTTTTTTATTATAGCCATTCTAGAGGGTGTGAAACGCTATCTCATTGTGGTTGTGATTTGCATTTCTGTAATGGTTAAAGATGTTGATCAAATGGCCTTTTTTGGCCATTTTATTTCTCTTTTGGAGAAATATCTACTCAAATCCTTTACCCATTTAAAAAATGGGTTATTTGTCCTTTTATTGTTGATTTGCAAGATGGATCTATCTATCTACCTATCTATCATCTATCTATCAATCAGTCATCTATCTATCTATCCAGCTCCAGGATAAAAGTCCCATATCATATGTATGGCTTGCAAATATTTTCTCGCATCTGTGGGTTTTGTTTTCATTTTTTGATAGTGTCCTTTAAAGGACAAGGTTTTTCATTTTGAAAAAGACCAATTTATCTATTTTTCCTTCTGTTGCTTCTTCTTTTGGTGTCACATCTAAGAAGTCTTTCAAGGACTAATTCAAGGTCATAAAGATATATTCCATTGTTTTCTTCCTGGAGTTTTAATGTTTTAGCTCTTGCATTTATATCTATGATCAACTTAATTTTTGTATATGGTGCAAGTAAGGGATCCAAATACATTATTTTGTATGTGCTAGATATCCCAACACTAATTGTTGAAAAGACTATTATTTCCCAGTTGAATCATCCTTGCACTTTGGTTGAATATCAGTTGATCATACAGGAATTCCCTGGCTGTTTAGTGGTTAGGACTCCACGCTTCCACTGCAGGGGTCACGCGTTCAATCCCTGGTCAGGGAACTAAGATCCCACATGCCACTCGGCACAGCCGGAAAAAAAAAAAATAGAGTATCAGTTGACCATAGATACATGGATTTATTTTGGGAATTTCAATTCTATTCCATGGATCTATATGTCTATCCTTATGCTAGTACTAGTACTGTTGCTTTGAAGTAAGTATTGAAATTGAGCAGTGTGAGTCTTTCAACTTTGTTCTGTTTTAAGACTGTTTTGGCTATTCAAGGTCCCTTGAATTTCATAGGAATTTTAGGATCTGCTTGTTAATTTCTGAAAAAAAGCAGTGGTAATTTGATTGGGATTGTGTTGAATCTGTAGCTCACCTTGGAGGAATATTGCCATCTTAGCAATATTTAGTTTTCTGATCCATGAACATAGGAGGTCTTCTTATTTATTTCAGTTTTCTTTAATTTCTTTCAACAATGTTTTATATTTTTCAGTCAACAAGTCTTGCACATGTTTTTTAATATATTAATTCCTTGCTATTTAGTTTTTTTTGATGCTATTATAAATGAAATTGTTTCTTTAATTTTTTTTGATGAAAAAAAGAAATTGTTCACTGCTAATGAATAAAAATCCAATTGTTTTTTGTATATTGATCTTGTATCCTGAAACCTTGCTGGACTGATTGAATAGTTTTCAGTTTCTTCTGGATTCTTCGGGATTTTTCTACATACAAGATGATCATATGATGTACAGATACAGCTAGTTTTACTTCTTCCAATCTGAATACCTTTTATTTATTTTGCTTGTCTATCTTCTCTGACCGGAACCTACAGTATATTGTTGAATGGAAGTGGTGAGAATGAGAATCCTTGTCTTGTTCTTGATCTCAGGGAAAACATTTCATCTTTTACTATTAAGCATGATGTTAGCTGTGGGATAGATGCTCTTTATCAGGTTGGGGAAGTTCCCTTCTATTCCTAATTTGTTGAGTGTTTTATCATAAAAGAGTGATAGATTTTGTCAAATGCTTTTTATGCATCTTTTGAGATGTTCCTGTGGTTTTTGTCCTTTAATCTATAAATATGACATATGTTGATGTTAATTTGTCTTTAAATGATTAATGGAATTAACCAGTAAAGCCGTCAGGTCTTGAGCTTTTTTGGTGAGTGGTTTTCTGATTAATTCAACCTCTTTTTTATATGCCTATTTTCCACTTCATCTTAAGTCAGTGTTGGTAGTTTGTGTTTTTCTAGGAATTTACTCATTTTATCTAGGTTATCGTTTTTTGGCACATTATTAATAATATAGTACTTTTATTTTTGTAAGATTGGTAGTGATGTCCACTCTTCCATCTCTCATTCCTGATTTTTATAATTTGAGTGTTCTCTCTCTCCCCCTCCCCCAATCTCTCTCCCTACTCTTTTCCTTTTCCTTTTCCTTTTTGTCAGTTTAGCTAAAGGATTGTCAATTTAAAAAATCTTTTTAAATAAATAACTTTTGACTTTATTTTCTCTATTACTTTTACTTTTCTATTTCATGCTTTTCCACTCTATTTTTTTATTATTTCCTTCCTTCTGATAGTTTTGTGTGTAGTTTGCTTTTCTTTTTCTAGTTTCTCAAGGTGGAAGGTTAGCATATTGATTTGAGATCTGTCTTCTTTTTTAATATAGGAATTTACAGCTATACCTTTTCCTCTAATCACTGCTTTAGCTACATTCTATAAATCTTGGTATCTTGTGGTTTTGTTCTTATTCATTTAAAAGTGTTTTTAAATTTCCCTTGTATTTACACTTCTTTGACTCTGTATTGGGCTGCTAGGGCTGTCACAGCAAAATATCACAGACCATGTGGCTTAAGCAACAAAAATTTATTTTCTCACAGTCTGAAGGCCAGAAATCCATGATGAAGGTGCCATTGGGGTTGGTTTCTGGTGAGCTCTCTCTTCCTGGCCAGAAGACATGTTCTTTTCTCTGTACTTGTATGAAGAGAGAGGGATCTCTGGGGTTTCTTCCTCTTCTTATAAGGATACCAGTCTTATCAAACTATTTTCCCACCTTTATGACCTCATTTAACTGTAATAGTCTCTCCTTAAAGACCCTATTTCCAAATATAGTCACATTAGGGATTAGTTCTTCAACATATAAATTTTGTAGGGACACAGTTCAGTCCATAACAGATCATTGGTTATTTGGGAATGTGCTGTTTAATTTCCACATATTTGTAACTTTCTGAAATTTTCTTCTTTTTTTGATTTCTGATTTTATTTCATGTGATTGGAGAATGTATTTCAAAAGATTCCTATCCTTTTAAATTTCTTGAGGTTTGCTTTATGGTCTAATGTATGGTTTATTCTGGAGAATATTCCATATGCACTTGAGAAGAAATGTGTATTATGCTGTTGTTAGGTGGAGTGTTTTATAGAAGTTTCATAGATCTAATTTATTTATAGTATTGTTCAAGTGTTATATTTTCTTGTTTTTTTTCTTCTAGCTTTTCTATCCATTATTGAAAGTGGTTTGTTGAACTCCCTACTATTAGTGTTGGATTGTCTATTTCTCCCTTGAATTCTGACACATTTTGCTTCATGCATTTTGAGGCTCTGTTGTTAGGTGTACATGTGTTTATAATTATCATTTCTTTCTCATTAATTGACTCTCTCATCATTATAAAATATTTTTCTTTGTCTCTAGTAAGAATTTTTTTCTTAAAGTCTACTTTTGTGATATAAATAAAGCCATTCCAGTCCTCTTTTGGTTACTTATTGTATGGTATTTCTTTTCCTATACTTTCAAGTTTCAACCTATTTGTGTCTTTGAATCTAAAGAACGTCCCTTGTAGACAGCATACAGTTAGATCATTAAAAAAAAGTCCATTTACCAGTTTCTTTCTTTTGATTGTAGTGTTTAATCCATTGACATTCAATGTAACTACTGCTAAGGTAGGGTTTATATTTGTCATTTTGCTATTGTATTATATATGTCTTATGTGTTTTATTTCTTTATTCCTCCATTTCTGCCTTCTCTTTTGTTAAACAGATATTTTCTAATATTCCATTTAATTCTCTTGTTGTTTCTCTTAGTATATATTTTTGAGTTATTAGTGGTTGCTCTGTGGATTTTAATTAACATCTTAGTTTATAAAAATCTGGAATATATTAATACCAACCTAATTTTAATAGCATACAAAGACTTTGCTTCTTTATAGTTCTATCCTCTTCTTATGTGTTGGAGTCACCATGACATCTCTATGCAGTGGGTGTCCATCAACTCAGATTAATAATTAGTGTTTTCACAGTTGTCTTTTAAATCAGATAAGAGAAAAAAGGTGTTACCAACAACTAAAAAAAATGCCTTTATTGGGCTACTCACAAGCTTGACAGTGAGAGTGTATTCCCCCTTAAATTTTGCTCCCAAAGTATCTCACTTAGCTCACCCTGGTCTCAACTCTGCTGCTCATTTCGTCCTCCCCCAGCCCCTCCTTAAATGCCAGCATTGTTTAATTTTCTTTGTTTTTTCACAAGTGTGGGTGACGGAGGCCGAATGTAAACAACTGGAGCAGTTCAGTGGCTCTCAATGCCACGTGCCTGCTGCAGACTCAGAGCAGACATCACCAGCCCTCTAACGAATGGTCCCTTGTGCATTGCCCCGCCCGCCCCCCGAGTGGCAGGGGGCGGAGATTCTGCTGGGGAGGAGGCCTTCTGTTAGGGGCAGGGCCCCTGTGCCAAAGGGGGTCCTTCTGGGAATTCAGCCCTATGGAACCACAGGTATGCACAAACAGAGAAAAAAGAAATCAATGAACGTCTGGTCTGTGTTTGGGCTTGTGGAAAAGGCTTGCATTTCCTTTCCTTTTGTCTATTCATAGATTCTCAGACCACTAATTCCTTTAATCAATAGTGAAGATTTGTACCAGGTGTCTCAGAGATGCCAGCATTTGTTTGTTGCATTAATGCCACTTAATCCCCTCTCTTGGAGAGCCTGCTCAGGGACTCCAAGTAGAACCCACTTGGGGGCTGGCTTCTCCAGAGTGGTTCGGAAGCATGGGACCAGGGATTGAGGGAGGCCAGCGGCCACTGCTTCTTTGTACAGAGCTTCCCAGTTTATAACACACTTTTACATTCACATTTCAGCAGGCAGACGGGTCAGAGGTTACCATACTTCCTAGAAACTAAGCAAGAAAAATGCTGCGAATTAAAATAGGGCGCACAATTGGTGATAAGATATATTCCAACTTCAGAGACATTAAAATGTGATTAAATAAATGTGTGTGTGTGTGTACCATGGAATCAATGAAATTTAGTTCCAAGCCTATTTAACAGGCAAGGAAAACTAGGGTCCAGAGAAGGTAAATGACAAAGCTAGGCTCCTAGTTCACTAGTTCCTGGTCCTCTGGCTCCCAGCTCAGTGCAATTTTTAATACAAAGTCTGTAACACAGTATTTAAGGGCAAACCATGTACCTACTCTGGGCTTCCCTTCTCTCTTCTGTGAAATCAGGATAAGAACATTTGGCTTCCCTGCCCCAGAGGGTTATTAGGAGGCTCAACTTTTTTCATCAATTGACTAAGAGTTTACTGGGTGTGTCCCAGGTGGTGAGCTCTGTGTCGGGTTCGAGGAGATAAAGGGAGACAGATAAGGCCCCTGCCTTTGTGAAATTTCAAATACTGCACTTTGTAACTTGCAGAGGAATATACGATGACAATGAATTACTGTTGCTATTGCTACCATAGGAGATGCTGCTGGCAGAAAAGTCCTTGAATGGAGCCTAATGGGGTTGACAATGAAGGAGAAGGTGGTAGCCCAGCTTTGCCTAAGAGAAACCTCAGATATGGTGTCTAGAATTTTCCAGGGCATAATGAAAACAAACTGAATGTCTAAAATTGGAATTCTGGCCCCAGTGCTCTTCCCGGATCCTCTCTTGCTTTGCGACTCTTTATTCCCTTCTCTAGCGCCTTGAACTTGCCGTGGGCTTTCTCATCTGCACGTCTTATCCCCATCCTTTCATCTTCTCAATGCTATTTGAAAAAATCCTGCCCATCCTCAAGCCCAGGTTTTAGAATATTTAAAAATAATATAATATTTTAGAATATTATAATTATATCCTTAGAATAATAGAATATTTTAAAATATTAGAATAAAATATTAGAATATTTTTCTAATCAACTCAGATCACAGTGATTTCCTTCCTCTCACTTCTTTCTGCATGTTTTCGCAGCCCTGGTCCTTCAGCATTCACCATGTTTTAATTCACTGACAATATCTCTGTGTTTGTCTTCCTACCTAAGGAAAGGACCCTGCCCTCCCTCAGAATCCATGCATTGATTAATTTATGCTGGTTGAACCTTACTCCTCATTTTTTTTTTGGCTGCACTGCGTGGCATGCGGGATCCTATTTCTCCGACCAGGGATCGAACCCGTGCCCCCTGCAGTGGAAACACGGAGTCTTAACCACTGGACCGCCAGGGAAGTCCCTTTATTCCTCATTTTAAACTGCCTCAGCATCCTCATTCTTGGACTCTGTGAAGTAGACAGTGAAAGTCACCTTTTATAAAATGGAAAGCCAGGTTCTAGCAAAAGTTATCTGTGGTGAAATCAAAGCTAGAAACTGATGCAGCATCTCCTCCCAAGATGTTCTCCAAGTTGAAAGCTGGGGCCAAGTGACAAGTGATCTTCTTAAGGTAAGTATGATGGGCCCTGCTCCACTCTGCTTTTTGTTGTATTTTTCTAGCACACTCGCTATACTCTGACCTTAAGAAAAGAATGGAATTGGTATGTAACCCTAGGAGAGAGAAAAAAGTTAGCAAGGAAACCTCCTCAGTGCCTGGCAGTATGTTAGTGCTTACTAAATATTTGTTAAAGGAATGAAAAAAAACAAGAGCTGGGCAGCCCTGTGAGAGGGTGGCCAGGGGGAGTGGCATTGACACCTGTTGTTACAAGGTCTAATTCCTTCTTTTGCTAATGGACTGCTGGTCCCATCACTGTCTGGGAGACAGTTATAGGATCACAACATCTTAGAGCCCCAGACAGGCCATGCCCACTCCCACCCCAGGACCTTCAGACAGCATTGTTCTCATGGCCCTTGCGGGACCCTTCCTCTACATTATGTGTGTGGTTTTCTCTCTTACTTCATTCAAGACTCTGTTTAAATAAAATCTCAGTAGAGAGTCCTTCTTTCAAATCTCTATCTTCAATAACACCTTCCATCACTCTCTATCTGCCGACCCACTTTCCTTGCTTCATAGCACCCATCGCCACCCAGAATGGCTATAAGCTAGGTGAAGGCACCACCTGGGAGTGTGCTGTGCATAGCCTGTGTGGCCATGTGCAGTGGTCTGTTTTTAGAGGACATCTTATGTATATACTGGTTTATTTGTTCATGTCTGTCTCTCATCACTAAAATGTAAGCTCCATGATAAAGACTTGGTTGTTGTTTTTCGTTGAATCCTTAGTGCCTAGAACAGAGCTTGGCACATAGTAGGTATTCAATAAATATTTGTTGGGTGGAAGGATGGATAGATAGATGGGTGAGACCTGGGGCTAACTTTATCTTCACTTCTATAGCGTGATACTGCTCTCTTTCCTACATCTCTTGTTGAAGAATGGAGAGCAGCAATCTGACAACTTCACAGATCCATTTTACATCAGAGCTTGTGGGACATTAGTGACCACCTCATGCAAACCTCTTATTTATATGTACAGAAACTGAGAGCACTGTGGTTCTTCCCAGCTCACCCTAACACGTTCATGGACCAGTGGCAGAGCAAGCCAGAACCCATGATGCTCAGCTTGATAATCTTTCATTCTACATTGTTGACGCTCCCTCTTGAGTAATGGAAGATTTAATACCTCTATGGCATAAAATAGACCCTGTACTTTGGATCAGAATCTTCTTTTTGAGACAGGCAGTTGCAGCTAATTTTAATGGCCCAGGGTAGCTTTCAGACCACTCTGACCATCCGAACAAAGCCATACTCAGGTTGTTTCCCTAGGATAAATCTACTCCTAAGAAATATCTGACCCGGCATACAAGAAAGATCCACTCTGCCAGGATCTTCCTGCCAAGCAATCAGAAGACCAGTAAATGAGCCATTCTTGGTGCAGACACCCAAAAGTATCATTAACAACCCAGGCATTATGTAGGCAGATATATACAGAGAAGCCAGCCTTGTGGGAGACTGCTCTGACGACCCATTCCAGGCTCATCACAGAAAAGCGAAGGTCCAAGTGTATTCAAATCCAACAAGCCTTTATTGAGGGCTTCCTAGTACCTAACCCTAGGTTTCAGTACAGCTTTAGACATGAGAGAAAAATCTCTAAGGATCAACCATAATGAGCTGTATGTGGGAAAGAGGGTCAGAGAGTTCAGGAAGGGCTAGATGGGTCAGAGAACATTTCAGGGACAAGGCAGTAATTCCATGGAGCTAGGAGAGATTAAGTACATTCAGAATATGAAGAAAAATAAACAAAACCATGACAATAGGAATGGTCTAGGACCTGGGCTCCAGGTGTATTTATAGGATAGGCTAGGTTCTAGTGAAAAGTATTTTTATAAGTGGCAGAAGCACATTATGGAGAAATGGAAGTCAGGAGGAGGAATCAGACAGGATACTGTAAGGGACAAATTGTTGTGAAAATATAGTCAGATTTTTGAAAAATGACATGATTGAAGGAAGGCACTAAGCAGTTCATACAGGTTGGTTTGAAGGGAAAGGGAGGAGATAACTGAGGGCAGAAAGGCCGTGTCCAGAGCTGAACCGGAGAAGAAAGAGTTTGATTGACAGGTGAATGCCATCTTTGCACACAGCGCTCTCAGCCTCCAGCCTCTTCATATGCATCCCACCTTGGGTGAGTAGATTCTACTCTTTCAAATATCAGAGAAATAGATCCTACAGCTCCCCTCCAAGCCCTGCCTCTGTCATGTGTGACCCCAGAGGTTGGAAAGTTCTTCCTTTGCCTTAACGTTAATCTTTCCCATGGGCATTTATGCTTTCCTTCCTCTGTTCCCAGCAGTGAGGGGAAAAGGAAATAAAGATTTCATAAAGCCATCCTAGAATGGCACTGCTGGAGGGGATCTTTGAAATCATTCAATTCTACTTATTTCTTAAAAAGATCAGGAGACAGAAGGGGAAGGCTGTACAGCTCCTCTGTGTCTGGACTGGGATCACACAGTGGTGTGGTTAAGAGTCTGCCTGCCAATGCAGGGGACACGGGTTTGAGCCCTGGTCCGGGAAGATCCCACATGTCGCGGAGCAACTAAGCCCGTGTGCCACAACTACTGAGCTTGTGCTCTAGAGCCTGTGAGCCACAACTACTGAGCCCGCGAGCCACAACTACTGAGCCTGCGCTCTAGAGCCTGCGAGCTACAACTACTGAGCCCGCGAGCCACAACTACGGAGTCTGCGTGCCTAGAGCCCATGTACCTAGAGCCCATGCTCCGCAGCAAGAGAAGCCATGGTAGTGAGATGACTGCGCACTGCAACGAAGAGCAGTCCCCGCTCGCCACAACTAGAGAAAGCCCTCGCGCAGCAACGAAGACCCAACACAGCCAAAAATTAAAAAAAGAAATAAAAAAGTCACCTACAGTCTATTCTGCCATCTCTAGGGAAGGCTACAGTGTACCCAACGATCGTCCTTTTCACGAACCAGACATGCTTGGATCTGAGACTGATGTTGTCACAGTGGACCCATTCCTGTAAAGGGTTTTGTCAATGAAGCTTGATTTCAAAAACACTGAAGGGAATAAAAAGACAACCCAGTTAAGAAATGGACAAAGGATTTGATTAAACATCTCTCCAATGAACACATACAAATGGCCAATAGCACATGAGAAGATACTCAACATCCTTAGCCAGTAGGGAAAATGGAAATCAAAACCACAAAGATACACCACTTCACGTCCACTAGGATGGCTATAGTCAAAAAGGTAGAAAATAACAAGCATGGTGAGGATGTTTACTTTCACACATGGCTGAAAGTATTTTAAATGGTGCATGCCATTTGGCATGCATTATAACCAAAAAGTGGACACAACTCAAATGTCCATCAATTGATGAATGGATAAACAAAACATAGTCTCCTATATCCATACAATGGAATATTATTTGGTCATAAAAAGGAATGCAGTACTAACATATGCTACAACATAGATGAATCTTGAAAGCATTCATCTAAGAGAAGAAAGCCTGTCACAAAAGACCATATCTTGTATAAATAATTCCCTTTATATGAAATGTCCAGAATAGGCAAATCCAGAGACAGAAAGTAGATTAGTGGTTGCCTAGGGCTGGGAGGAATGGGGAAAACTGCTCATGGACAAGGGGTTTCTTTTCGAGGTGATAAAGATATTCTGGAATGAGTAGTGGTGATGACTGCATGACTGTGGATGTACTAAAAGTCACTGAATGGTACACTTTCAGGTGAATTTTATGGTGTGTAAGTTATATCTCAATAAAGCTGTTATTTTTTTAAAAAGCCATCACAGGCAGAAAGAAAGCACAAGAGGAAGAAAGCAGACTATTGAGAGGAACCAGGCAATGAATATATCATAAAACAAATATTTGACATTTTTTGGTGAGTGAATTAACATATTCCCAATACAATTTATGTGTTTTTTAATGTCGTTTGTTAAAAATATGTGATTTTCTCAAACTGAGGCTGCTCCAGGAGCCGTTGCTAATGTGAGCTTCTGCCGCCTTTCTGACAGGGGCAGCCTAGCCAGCCCTATCTTAGGGCCTCCATTGAGTTTTCTCTTTTCACCTCCCCCCTTTTGTCTGCACCCCCGACAGGAAGTTTACCCTGAGTTCTTCTCTCACAGTCAGGAGGAGTGAGCCAGAGACATGGGTTCATGTTGGATATTCTCCCAGCTAAGGGTTGAGGTTGGTTGTCTTTGATTCTTTCCTCCAGGGATGGGATGCTGTAGGGAAGGGTAGCCAGATCTTTGACTCCCCAAGGGGAGTCACCCTGATTCTATTCTGCTGAGTGCTTTAGGGATTCAGAGACTATTCTAGAATCCAACGAGGAGAGTATTTATCATGGGGAAGGTTGACAATAGCAGCTAGAAGCGTGGTGTACAGAGCACTCCACTTGGCATCAAGAGGCCAGTATCTAGACAATCTGCATGACCTTGGACCAGCCACTTAATCACCCTGGGGCGTGGTTTCCTCAGCTATAAGAATGGGAAGAATAATTCCCCTCCTGCTTGAATGCCATCATCACAGGAGTTGTTAGAAATCATCTAGCACCACCTATTTCAAATCCTACCCCCTCCTGGATCCTATCCCCATTCCCGTCCACCCCCTTGTAGTTTTGACAAGTGACTGGCCAGTCTCCATACAAGTTGACTAGTCCTAAAAAGTCTACAACGTATAAAGCTGAAGTTTTTAAGTTTGCAAACTTCACTGAAACCCTTAGGCACCCACACTATACCTTCCACATGACAGAAGCTTGAAGACCAACATCTAGCATTACCTACAGCTTCCCTTCTCCAGACTGGATCTCCCTCCGCTTCATCGAAAGCTCCTCGTGTGGCATGGTTTCAAGTTCTCTGTCACCCTGGTTATGCTATGAACTCATTTCACACTGCCAGCTTCTCTAAATACTAACACTAGTACTGAAAAGTCTGCAGAGTAGAGAGGGGCTTCACCTTCCTTCTGGGTAGTACCTTCTTATTATATTAGTATCAATGTATTAATATTAATATACATTTGCATCTGTTTTTGTGGCAACCGTATTCACAGGTAACTCACATAGTACAATCTGTGAAACCCACAAGCTCTTTTTCACATGAGGTTCTTTATCAGAGTCGTCTTCGATCCTTTTGGTTGTGCCCTTTATTTTGGGACTAAAGTGTTGGATCTGATGTTTCCCCCATCAGGTCCAGGGGTTTCAGCCCATTTCCTGCACTACAGATGAGTATTTGGTCAATGGTTTGATGACACAGTGATGACAATGAAGAGATCAGGGAAGCACAGAGATGCCAGCTCTGCCCTTTAAGGTTCTCTGTCGAGAAATCAGTGCCTGCAGTTGTAACCCCGGAACCACTAGAAGTATGCACACAGAGAGGCACTCTACCCACCCAAGCACAGGCTTCTGTGCTGTCCAGAGCAAGTGTGTCCAGAGCCAAAATGATGCTAATGATCTGAACAAGATGGAAACTGAGGCCAACATGGGCTCAATCAATTATTTGAAACTATACAACAGTCACTGAAGAAACGATGAGGTTTTAAGCTGTCCCTGGGCCATGAATAATGGGCAAGAGAATCCAAATTTATTAAGCAAAGAGCTGTGAGAGCTGGTGGTATATTTACAAGGACATGAACGGTTTTATGAAACACATATGGAGCAGTTGCTTTAACTAAACAGAAGGAATTCTGGAAGGACATGAAAATCACTCCCTGGGTCATCAAGTATCTGAACAGTCTGCAGCTTCTCCCCCTGTGGAACTTCAAATGAGACTAGAAACCAGTGACCCTGGATGGTGAGTCAGTCAACCACCATTCCTGAGCACCTGCTATGTATCTAGCAAAGTGCTGGGTACACGAGAAATGCCATACACAGCCCTGCCCATAAGAAGCAAACGATATAAGGCAGCAGATAATTAATTTTCCCAAGGCATGGTACAGACCTACCCATTACAAGAAATAAGTAAAGGAAAATTCAGCACCGTCTGGAATTGCTGGGAAAGGCTTCAAGAACAAGTTTGGACTTGAGCTGAAGTATGGAAGTATGAAGGAGATTTGAATAACTCACATGACAGGAGGATAAGAAGAGATAGAAGAGAGGGAAGATGGGAAGGAGGGAGAAAGTGCATTAGGAGACGCTGCAGTGTAAGCCAAAAACAATGGAATTAGCACACTTGGCCTGAGGAAGGGAGCTTGGTTAAAGACCGCCTTTCCCGTCCCCCTCTTCTTTGGTCCTGCTCTGCTCTTCTATTTCACGAAATCCCTCCTAACCCTAGAACGCTCTGAACTCCTGCCATACCCTCACCACTCTTGTATGTTTTAATAACCTGGTCTTACCAATGTCTATATCATTTTATTTAACATTTTTATCTTTGCAACAGGATAGTAACCCCTTGAGGGTGAGGATTATGTCCAGTATGTTCTGGCATTCACCCAAAACTCAATGCAACACGATGAATTTTAAGTTCTTAGAATAAATAAATGGATCAGGTAGAATCTGGGTATCATTTCTGGCTCTAGCCCTCTGGGAGCTGCTGCCTCTTTAATTCTTAATTCTTCATCACAAGGCTTTGCTGAGTGAAGTCAGGTGGTAAGTGTGAAAGAGGAGCTGGAGACGCAGCCCCTCTGGACTGTGTTTCTCTTGTTATGGTGGCAACAACCATCACAGCTCTGCTCTTGGTAGTAACTAATCCCAGTTCTGGCATCCAGACCTTGAGTATAAGTTAGGCGCACTCAACAAAAAGTCAGGAAGCAAGTAAAGATTTACATTAAAATTGGAAGGAAGGGCCCGCGTTTCTCCCACTGTCTGTTGACATAGCTTCATGAAGATGCCAAGTCTGGGATGGAAAGGGCAACTGTTTACAGAATATTAGCATCCATCACATCTATCCTGATGGTCTTTTCCTATCCTTTGCAAATCACTTTTTTTGGTGAGAAGGCAGCCAGAAATCAAATGCATTTACCTCTAGAGAGGAAAACATCCTGAATCTTAGGATTAAAGCCTACCGAAAATATCTGCTGGTCTTTATTTCTCTTCTGGATTTGAGACCTCTTTGGCCCTACTGTGAATCTGGTTGCAGATCCCTGTGGCCATGTAGACCCCACACCTGGGCACACTGGTTGTGGCCCAACTCAGCTGAGATGGATAAGAACTAACTCCCAGGGAGTGGAGTTTAAGGGAAAAGCTAAGCTTCTTTGGATTCCTAGTGTATTGGGTTCCACCCTCACAGCCATTTGTATGCTGTGTGCGGTTGGGCAAGTTATTTAGCCTGAGCCTCAGTTTCCTCATCTCTAAAATGAGAATAATAACAATGCAACACTGAATGGGTGGTTGCAAGGATGAGATGAGATCACATATACATGAAGCCTTGTGTACAGCAGCTGGGCAAAGTAAGGACTTGATAAGTGATAGCTATTATAGTTATTATCACTCTGTGCATTCTGGGGCATCCTCCGCCACTCAGCCCTGCTCAGGATTGGGTAGAGCAGAGGGGAGGTGATGGGTCTGAGAGTGTGCCTGGTTGTGTGTGTTGGTCAAAAGGGGCAGGTGTGTCCTGAGAACACTGCAGTATCATGGGTGTGTCTCAGTCCCAAACCAGGTTGGAGCATCTCTGACACAGATGAGTCGGTCTGAGCCATAAGGGATGCTCAGGTCCTGGGCAAACCCTGCTTCCCATTCTCCCTGCCAGACTGTTCTCACAGGAAAGGATTTAGCAGGCACACACTCTTAAATTTCCTGCCATCTCTTTTTCTCTCAGTCTCTTCTTGGTCTTTGGACAAAATGGAAGAGCTGCGGCCATTTTAGGGACCTCGCTTTGTCCCCATTCAAGGAGCTGAGCACAGCCTATGCTTGATACACCTACTTGGACCTTCTGGTAAACGATCGGATGCCATCCCTTGTTAGGTGGATCAGGGCAGGACTAATGTAGGAGTTGATACCATCAGGTATGATCTGTGAGAAGCCACAAGCCTGGCGCAAACCATCATGTCATTTACCTATAGCACAGAGGCAGATGTACTGCCCTGCTAGAATCCTTCTTTGGAGTCATAGGTTTGTAAAGCTACATACACCTCTGGGAAGGAAGATGCTTCCTGAAGTCGAAAGCAGTCATTAACTTCTTGAGGTACAATCGTTCACAGGGATTTCACTCATCATAGAAAGAAAACATTACGAGGCTACAAGGAATAAAATAGAAGCATTGAGTGGAAGGGCAAACAGGTGAGATGTAGCCAATGACTTCACTCCAGAGTGTGGAGCTCTGGGCGACAGGAAGAGGTTGCTTCAGGGAGCCTGGAGAAATCTATGGGAAGCGATGTGGGGAAGCTTCCCAGTTCTGCCAAGATTCTGAGGAATCATTCTTTCTGCCCCGCCTGGAATGGAGAATTCAAGTTTGGAGACATAAGACAGACCCTTATCAAAGAGTGAACACGTGTAGCAGGATTAGGGCCCACGGACATGAATAACTCCACCAGGCTGGCCCTGATATCTTCCTGATCCGCTCTGAAGGGAGGGATCTGCGGGCTGAGACATAACCTCACCACCAAAGCCAAAGTATGTCACGGAGCTTTTAATAACCCTGCCTGTCCCTGCCTCCCTCACAAAGGGGAACAGCTGGCCTCACCCTCCCCTCTTTTCATTGTCACTTTCCCTCTGTGATTCTAGGACACTGTCTTCGAAGGGGTGTCCCCAGACTGAGAAGCATGTTTCCAGGATATTAGCAGCAATCATTTGATAATTTCTCTAACGCTGTTGTTGCTGGGATTGTCTCTCTACGTGATGGTTACAAAAGGCAGTTGGGGAGATTCGGTCTAATTAGAGGCCCATCTGTTTTTTCACCTGCTTGCAGTTTCAGTCCCGCCCATGTTTGCCTGGGCCACCCAGGTCTCACGACACCTCCTGCCCCCAGCAGAGGAGAATCTCAACACAGTCTGGGAGCGCTTCAGACCAACACCGTGGGCCGGGTCTACATTTGGGGACTTCCTATCTCCCCATTCAATGCTTCTCCGTCCACTCGTGGGGACCCCCACGAGACCCACGCTCACCCAGCAGCAAGCGCCAGCCAATTGTCCATTTCCGGGAATTTTGTGAGCCAGTTGACATCACACTGGCAGCTTGAAATTAGCCACGGTGCGGGTGTGTGTGTGTCTTTACATCGTGGAAATCAACAGATGCTTCAAAACAGCACACGGCTACCCTCTCCTTCATTCGGGAACCCTGCTCCTCCATGCAGCCTACCAAGGCCTTTTCTTCCTTTTCTCTCCCACATTCCATTTTCCCAGATATGTGGCCTTTCTCTTTTGCTTCCCAATGGCTCTGACTGGAAAGGATTTAAGAAACTACTTTCTGCTATTGTATTAATAGACAGTAATAACCTCTACCCCTCTGGTGACACCTACACTTTAACTTCAGGCAAAACCCTAAACCAAGGGAATAACCTTGCTGTTCTCTGCATGACATTCCGAGTAGCTTGTTTGGGGGTGGGGACCTTCCTAGAACCACTGCTCGCTTGAAAGTGGTCCCATTGCATTAGGTGGCAGGGCGATGTCCTCTCCCTGCCTGGAAGGATGCCAGTGGCCTGGCCTGGAGCCGGGCAGTCAGTGAGGTGAGTCCTTCCCACCTACGAGCTCAGTCTTATGGCATGTTTTCAAATAAGTGGATCCCTCCATATTCAAAGCATAAAGACTGTGCCAGAATCTTAACCTAATTCTTCAAGATTCAGTATTTCCTTCCAGTTGAATTAAGGTCCCCAAGAAACAGAACTGGACTTGAGAAGTGGGTGTGGGTTGATGTTTTAATCCCTGAGATCCCTGGACTGCTCCAGTCACATTTGGGTGTTCGTGGAGAGAAGAGCCGTCAGCCTCTAAGGAAGGGCATATGCGCTTTGAGAGGGCAAGTCAGTTAACGCTCCGATTCTTGAGCCATCTTAAGTTTCCTTAACCCTTTCTCCAATCCTTTCAACCTCTCCAAGGCCCTTCCACATCTCACTTCAAACTCTCCTTGAATGAGCAAGGAGCCCGGGCTCTGGCAAAGATCTGTCTAGGGCAGGAGGTGAAGGAAGAATTGCCCTAAAGCTTTTACATGTCATTTTTTAAAGGGAACACAAGCCCTGTCACACTCAGTCACACCATGCTGCCTCTCACAGGATTCTGCATTGGGGGCAAGGCTTCACATGATGAATTATGCATGATAATGGTCAAAGCCTTGACTTTTATTTCTATATCCCAGAATCTGGTTAGCTTTGAACACGGTAGGTAGTATTACACTTTACTATGATTCCTTGTTCTCTACCATGACACTTACAACAACTGTAATTAAAGGTTTGTGGGCTTACTTGTTGAAATTATGTCTCCTTCCTTAAACTGTAAGCCCCATCAGGGCATCAGGGTCATTGCCTGTCTTGTTCATCAGTGTGTCCCCAGCACCTGGCAAATCATGGCTGCCCAGTAGATACTTTTTAAATGACCTCAAGATCTTTTTTCTCAACAAGCCAGAACCTCTTCCCTGTTTTGAGTTTTCACTTGTTTTTCCTCCTACGGTATATGGTTAACCCGAACTTAACAGTATTGAAGTGCTATTTAACCAGGAAGCAGAGGGGTCTCAAAGCACGAGTCCTCTGAAGCCTTCTGCATTTTGGCTCCATTGTAATTCTGTTGGAGAATCCAGTTGCTAAGCCCAACTCAAGAACGTAAGACCCCTATGATCCTTGACCAAGTTGTTAACACTTTTTGTGGCCCAGTTAGTTTCAGGTGTACAGCAAAGTGATTCAGTTATACATATACATATATCTATTCTTTTTTAGATTCTCTTCTCGTATAGGTTGTCACAGAATATTGAGTAGAGTTCCCTTTGCTATACAGTAGGTCCTTGTAGGTTATCTATTTTACATATAGTAGTGTGTGTATGTTATACTGATCTCCTTTCAACAGGGCATGTGCTGAAAGGTGTTTTCTCAGCAGCAGGACTGGGCTTCTCCTGGCTAATGCACTCTCTCTGACTAGGTTTTCTTGAGCACAATGGATCTGTAAGGCCAGGACCGGGTTATACACAGTCTCAACTGCTCCTATTATCTGTGGCATTTTCTTAAATTCTGATGACATCTTTCAAGGTGCAGTTTCAGACCCCTGACTACTCCTCTTTCCAACCCCCGGCTCTCACATAGAGCACATGTAAATGTGGTGCAGTTTCCGAAGTCATCTCTTGCTGACTAGTCCTTAAGTCAGTCCTGTAGGTAACAGTTTCCCAGGCATGACCGTTAATATGCTGGGAGTTCAGCTGGTCTGGACAGAGGTTCTCAAAGTATGGTGCCTAAACCAGCAGCATCAGTGTCCTCCAAGGACTTGGAGAAAGGCAAATTCTAAAGCTCCACCGCAGATCGACGTATCAGGGTCCAAAAATCTAGGTTTTAACAAACTCTCCAGTCGATTCGCATTGCAACTGATCTCAAGTTGAGAACCACTGGCCCATATTTTAGAACATATTTTAGCCTTGGAATTCTTCAAGTTAGAACCTGGAATGGAATTGAAACATGAGGGAACGGGGCAGGGCACAATCTTTAAAAGAATAACATAGCCTTTGCAGATACGACGTAACTGGTTAGAGCCAATTAGGCCCAAGATGGTGGAAGAATCGACTTCCAATATACCTTGAGCCTCCTTATACGCTCATTGTAATACATTAGCTAAATGACACACCCACCAGCGCCATGACGGTTCCAAGGTCAACCATAAAAGGTCAAAAAGTGGGCGGTGGCCCAATTCCTGGAAATCTCCACCCCTTCCCCAAAGTAGTTGGAATAATCCTCCCACTCATTAGCCTATGAAATTACCCAGCCCATAAAAACTGACTGCCCCATACTTCGGGGCCTCTTGCCTTCTGAGATGGCACGTACTCTGTGGAGTGTGTTTCTCCCAGGGCCTCTCTTACCTTCTGAGACGGGCTGCAGTCTGTCTATGGAATATGTATCTCTCTAAATAAATCCACTTCTTGCCTACTGCTTTGTCTCTCACTAAATTCTTTCTGTACTGAGACATGAAGAACCTAAACTTCAGTAGGTCCTGAGACCAGGTGTGTGATTTTAATTAAAAGACAGTGGGTTCAAGTCGCAACCTGGGTTGTGTGGTTTCAGAATTGTAAAAGAGGAAGTCTTTTAAAATATCATATTGTTTATCCTCCTCATTTTTCAGGTGAGTCACCTGAGGCCGGAACGATTTGCCCAGTGATATGGTACATTCCTCACAGAGCCTGTGTCTCATGGGTTCTGTATTCTGAGCTCTAAGAGTATAGATCAGAGTGTTCCCAGGAGGTTTGGCCTTGGAAATATGTTCGTGTCTCGTGTCAGGGCAAAACCCAACCTTTCTTGTGCTTTGAACTTCTCTGCTGAGGTACAAATCCCTTCCTCCCTCTAGTTCCTCCTAATCTCTAATCACACCCAAAAGCAGAAGTGTCTTGCAGAAAAAAGAAAAAAAAAAAAATCTCCGAAGGCTTGGAGTAGAAGAGTATGGTCTCTCTTCCAGAGCTCCAACAGGTGATTCCCAAATGTAATTGTCACCCAGATTCCCTGCGTGCCTGAGAACAGATGGGCAGTCTGTAGAGGACCCCCCTCCTGGAATTTTGGGAAAACCTATTCACAGACGTGGAGGAGGGACTGCAAACTGTGTCTGAACTGGTCGGCTGGCAACTTTCACTCCCCTCAAAAAGGAAAAGCACTTGCTGTGTTTGGGGTTTGGTCCATTATCACTTGGGGGGAAAAAACAAAACAAAACCTAAACCATTTTTTCCAGCCTCTGCTGCATATGTCCTTCTAACTCAGGATGATTTAAATTTCATCTATCGTTTGAGACCATATGTGGAAATTCTGATCCCTGACATTTTTATTTTTATCTCTCAAACTGAAAAGGCTTGTTTCTCTTCCAAACCATCTTATTAAAAAGGCTAGGGCTTCCCTGGTGGCGCAGTGGCTGAGAGTCTGCCTGCCGATGCGGGGGACACGGGTTCGTGCCCCGGTCCGGGAAGATCCCACATGCCGCGGAGCAGCTGGGCCCGTGAGCCATGGCCACTGAGCCTGCGTGTCCGGAGCCTGTGCTCCGCAACAGGAGAGGCCACAACAGTGAGAGGCCCGCGTACCGCAAAAAAAAAAGGCTAGAGTTGACTCCAAGGGCTGCAGGCAGAATGGTGACAAGTGACGGAGTGGGAGGGAGGGAGAGGCGTGTGCTTTGGGAAGGCCAGGGCTGCTGCAAGTCCTAGCCTGTCTCGGGCTGTCCTGGGGGGTGCCTGCATCATTCACAAAGACTCTGCTCGCTCTCTTCCCAAGACCTTCAAAAGCCTTTGGCTTATACAATCTGCCTATCTCCTCTCCCCTAAACACAGTGCTGTGTGTTTCTCTTATCTTAAGAGGTTTAAACAGTAAATCACTGGAAGAAAACTGGTTCCTTCTGTTTCCAAAAAATTCTTTTTTTTCTGGCTTGGGCATTATGTTTTTGTCATTGGGTGCCTTATTTCTTTGCCTTTAGGAGATCTGTAAGTTAATATTTGCAAAGAAATGATCACTAAAAGCCAGTATGGGTTATGTGGAACAAACCCCATCTCCTCTTTTTAAAAATGGTTACCAGGCAGCAAATCAGAAGAATGCTGTAGTTATATAGAGTATCTTCATTTCAGAAAGGCATTAAACAGTCTTTCATCGTAGCCATATTAAAACAAAAAAGCAACAACAAAAAAAGAGAAATAAAGGTTGTCTCCGTGTCCTGGATGTGAATTCACAGTGGTCATCATTCAACTTGTACCAAGGTCATTTGTGCCATGACCTGGGCCCTCCCCACCATGCTTTGCTTGATCTCTTCTTCAGTGATTTCTGCAAAAGCATAGAAGGACTGTTTATCAAATTTGTGCAAAGGGGTAGCACAGAGAAAGACGAACGCTTTAGATAACAAGATGAAGATTCAAACATTCTCAAAGTAAGAGTGTTTAACTTAAAGCTAAAAAGTAGAATTTTTAACCCCAAATCCTGCAATTAGTTACATAAAAAGAAGATGAAGGAGGCTGGGCGGGCATAATAGTCATCAGCTAAAACAAACAAACAAACAAACAAACTTGGTGTTCCCATTGACCATAAGCTCTGGCCTGCAGCTGCCAAGAAAGCCAGACATGTTGGGGTTCTATTAATAGAAGTATACAGAGCAGATCAAAGGAGACAATGGCCCCACTGCACCCTGCACTAGGCAGACCACAGCTGGACTATTGCCTTGTCCTCTTCTGCATGCCACATTCTGAGAGGGACATTGATGAATAGGAGAGAATGCAGAGGGCTGGAGGTGGGGTGGTGAACAGCCTGGAATCTAATTCATGGATGCTCCAAGAAATGGGAAAGTTCAAGAGGTTCCAGAAATTACAAAAAGGCAGATTTCAGCACGGAAGATTTTCTAATAATCAAAGCTACCCAATAGCGGTCCATCTTTTCCTCATAAATTAATGAACTAATTTTCAAAGAAAATGCTCTAATTCTAGCTGTAAGATACATCTGGTGTTTTACTGGGAAGATTTCTCTATAGCATGGGAGGCTATATTAAGATGAGTATGATGTCTAGGTCCTTTTTAAGACTGCTTCCAACCCAAAGATTCTGTATTTGGGCTAGTTTTTCCACATCAACACCCTGGATTGGGAACCATGAGATCTGGTTTTCAAGTATGATTTTGTCAAGATCCAGGTGGGCTAGTAACTTCTCTCTAGGCTTCATTATTTTTTTTATTTGAAAAGTGGGAAGGATGAATTACATGATTTCTAAGGTCAGTCTTAGGAAGAATATTCGATTTATTTTATTTTTGAAATTATAAAAATTACTGAGTTAGAGGTGATCACTAATTGGGTGGAACAGACTCTGAAAATTTATCTTGCAAAGTGAATATTCCAAGATCTGCTTGAAGAAGTCATTTCTTCTTCAATTCCCCTGTCTCAGTCCCTGACAGAGGATATCTAAGAAGGCTGCCCACTAATTTCTGCAAATGGACATTTTTCAGCAATGGTGGCTACAGGGCTCTTTTCCAAAAATGAAATTCTCATATGTCCATAGGAAAAGAAAGAAAAATAAAGTTGATGTTCTCAAGAGGAGTGTGAAGGCCAGTGTGGCTACTGCAATGTAAGCCAGGTGGGAGGTGGTGGAAATGGAGAGAAGTAGGCAGGGCCCAAAGTGTGTAGAGTCCTGGAGACCATGATAAAGAGTCTGGCTTTTGAGACTGTTGGTTAGGGAACAGAAAGTAGGAGATAGCAAGAATGGAGGAAGGAAGAGATCATTCTGGCATGGTTAAGAGCAGGAAGGTGGTTAGAAAACTACTGCACTATTTCAGGCAAGGACAGTCATGGCTTGGACTAGGGTGATAGCAGGCGAGTGGTAAGACAAGTAATTGGATTGATGTAGTGTTCCAAATATTTCTTTTTCCCCCTGTATTTCCCAACCATTCCGCAGTTACGTTAGAGCCAGATGATTAGTCCAATGAGTAGAACTTGTGTGTGTCACGTCCAGGCTGTGACAGTTAAGAGCAATTGTGTCCCCTCTGTCTCTTTCCTCCCCAACCACAGCCGTCTGGGCATCACATGTGCCGAAAGATGGATGAAGGTCTCCCAATGCATTTTCAGCCAACTCTTCTCATGTTGATTTAAATCTCATGAGAGTTAAAGTGCTTGCTCTGGAATCTCACATTGTTTAGTCTGAAAAGTACAATATATATTTTGAAGGTGAATCTAGAAGGATATGTCAAGGGAATAAAGAGAGAAGACTCCAAGATAAAGAGAGAAGACTCCAAGATAATGCCACACGTTTTTGGTGTTATTATAGGGTGAATTATAGTGCTTTTTATGCACATGGAAAAGAGTTAAGGAGCAGCATCACGTGTGAGGGTTAAAAACTAAGGATTTGAGAATGGACCTGTTAAGTGAGATGCCCCAGGGATGTTAAGGACCATTTGGGCCCAAACACATGTTCCTATTGGGTCTCGTTTTTGCAAAGTTTTGATGGTAAGCATATTAAGTTCCTAATGCCAGTTGTGATGATTTCAGCCAAGTAGAATCTGCTACTTAGGTACTTTATGATGGTAGTAGAGGAAGTCAGGTATAAAGGGAAAAATACTATTTTTACCTCTAACAAGGTTAGACTCCCCTATAAAGAAATGTTTCTCTATATTTCACAGAACACTACTTTTTTATATGATGTAACAAGGATTCAGAGGTCAAATAAAATGGAGAAAATTTAGGATAGTCTGCTCTTGAAGATTAGTAATTAATCTTGGAGCTTCAAATTCATAATATGTTCAACGTTCAGTGAACCCTGTAGTAAGGAAACTTAGCTCTGTAAAAGGTAGTGCTCACAATTATTTTATGAAGGAACCCCTTCCCCTCAAAGCATTTTTCAGCATGTCATGAAATGCTGTGTTCCTCAGAACACAGTTTGGGAAACTATGCCATAGAAGAGTACTTCCTCTTTTTTTAAAATTTTATTTTATAATGGAGTCTAGTTGATTTGCAATGTTGTGTTAGTTTCAGGTGTACAGTGAAGTGATTCAGTTATACATATACACATATCCATTCTTTTTCAGATTCTTTTCCCACATAGCTTATTACAGAATATGGAGTAGAGTTTCATGTGCTATATAGTAGGTCCTTGTTGATTATCAATTTTATATATCATAGTGTGTATATGTTAATCCCAAACTCCTAATTTATCCCTCCCCTCCCCTTGCCCCTTTGGCAACCGTAAGTTTGTTTTTGGAGTCTGTGAGTCTGCTTGTTTCCTAAATTAGTTCATTTTTATCATTTTTTATATTTCACATATAAGTGATATCATATATTTGTCTTTGTCTGACTTACTTCACTTAGTATGATAATCTCTAGGTGCACCCATGTTGCTGCAAATGGCATTATTTCATTCCTTTTTATGGCTGAATAATACTCCAATGTAGAAGAGGGAAGCTGGACTGATCCAGAGGAATGTCAAGAAGGACTTGACATCTTCTTTATCCATTCATCTGTTGATGGACATTTAGGCTGCTTCCATGTCTTGGCCGTTGTAGACAGTGCTGCAATGAACATTGGGGTGCATGTATCTTTGAGTACTTTTTTACCTGTGGTAAAACAAAGTCTTTTTAATGTCTAATATTTCATGGATTAACACTTTTATTTAAAATTACAATAAAAATGCATTGCTAGAAAAACAAAAAGCAGTCACACATAACATGAGACAAATATTTTATTATTAGCAGAGTGAACAGTCATAGAATGACTCTGTCAAAATGCTGAAAAAGTTTCCAACTGTTCTCTACAGAAAGTTCCACAGTTATTTCATTGCAGACACATAACAAACGGTTGGTGGACTGGCCCAGTCCATGGACTAGGCATTGGTACCACTGCCATACAGCGTCATCTCCTCTCTTGGACCTTTCTTAAGGTGGACTCTCCCATTCCTCACACAATGCCCTATGCCATGTTTTGTGGATTCTCATGATCAAAAGACCAACATCTGTATCAAAATGTGACCTACGGCTTGGGCTTAACTCAAAGAAGCAAAATGAGAAGAAGCCAAGCTTGGCTTTGGAATTTATTTCTTTTAATATAAGAGAAAGAATCTTTGCCTAAGAACTGTAGTTAGCTGCCCTTGTTGATCTTTCATCCTTCTATTTAACTGATGATATATCCAGAGGTAACTGGGACCTTAAATGAAGAGAGAAAACAGACAATTTCAACCTGGAAGCAGAGTCCTTCTTGACATTCCTCTGGATCAGTCCAGCTTCCCTCTTCTGCCCAAGAGTTGACCCCACCTGTGTGACACTGTCACAGTGATTACCTTTGATAATCACCTGCACATTTTAATCTATCTACCTCTTTGCAGGTGGTACACTGTTTATACCTTACAATACCTAGACTTTCACCAGATCCCTAGTACTAGAAAGACACCTCAATTTCCCTCTGCCTCTTTGGAATATAAACGTGCCAGCTTCCCAGATATAGATGAAAGGTACGTTCCTGGGAAGATGGGCTTTGGGGGTTGATCCTGAGAAGGGAGGGATTGGGATGAAAGTTCATCTGAAAGTCAAGGTTGACACAGAGATCAAGAAAATTTGTCAGTGGAGGAGTTATTCAGAAGTGGGGCTCCTCCTGCTATCAGAGGAGGGTGAATTGGAGGTATATAAGAGAGACCCACAAAGAGAACCAGCTTTTATCTTCTGTAACACGGACAACTAACTTGGATCTAGCTAAGATGGAGAACTACTCTGAGATAAGCCAAGTAATAAACACCTTGGGTTCTAACTAGTTACTTTTAAAAATCAGGCATATTAAGGTGGCTCTGCTATTAGCAGAAGGTGGCGAAGGGTGTACTGAATGTGAGAAATTCCACAATTGCCCACCAGACCTCCCTGTTTTGGCAGAATCTCGTGCCTCAGTCTCTACTGACCAGGGCTTAGCGACTGTCTCCCACCAGCCAACATAACATCTAATAAAACACAAGAGGGTAAAAACAAAACAAAACAAAACCCCAAAAACAAACAAACCAAAAACCCCACAAAACCCAACTATCTCTAAGCATTACGCCAAAATAAAATAGTGGAAAATTCTGATAGAAGGAGTCATATGTGGGAAGGGAATTAGTATTCCCTCCCCTTGGACATCCTTCCAAATGGAGAGACATCCATCAGAACCTGAAACAGGAGATGTGACTTTTCTAGTTGGTGGGTTTTGGATGAGTATTTGAACCTGCATGGTTCATCTCTTCCTTCTATGGGATATGCTTGTAGGGAGTTTGTGTCCTGAACAATTCTGAAACATTCTCTGTCCTTAGGGAGTGGACCTGTGGTTATCCAATGCTGTTTGTGCCTGAGCAGAGGTGTCTGCTTAATTTGGGATTCAGTATTAGGAATCTCACTGTTGTCACACTTTTAAACAATGTTCCTTGCCAACTTTATTAATAAGAGGGGAAACATCTTATTCTCTAAATGTCTATTCTTCTATCTCAATTTGTCCAGCATTCAGGCTTGAAAATGGATAATGTTATATATTGACCCCATCAGGTCTCCAAATAATGTTATTTACATTTTCTCTTTTGGAGGCAGGGTCTCTGATAGGATCACAAAACCTAACTCGTGGGGCTCTTACAGAATTTAATTAATCAATGTTTATAAAGGCCCTTGTGAATTGTGGTGTAATATACTGATGTACATAACTGGTAGTGATGACAATGATGTCAATGATAATGACAACAATAAACTGACACATGAACGTCTCCATCCAGGTCCTTGCCACCAATTCCTTGCTCCCTCTATCTTTTCCACACCTCTACACCGGCCAACGTGTGTCGGGTAGACGGTGACTGCCCTTAAAGCATTTAAAACTCATGTATCTCTATAGATAAAATCAAATACTCTTTAATTTTTGATTCTAGGAATCAATTCTAGGAAAGATAGTTACAAAGAAAATATTTTGGTAGCATTTACCCACAATATTTGGGGCTGTGAAGGTGACGATTTTTTTCTAACAAATTAGATTTTTAGGCAAGTAACAAATGGGAAACTGTTGGAATATTTATTGGGTTCCTAAGAGTCCCCAAACATTCTTGATCTGACAGTCAGAATCAAAACAAATGCGTCCATTTCTTAAACAGTTCCTGGTATGATGCACATTTCCCTTTATTTAGAAGAAGAAATGGTTCGAGTTGTGAAGCTGCATTTAGTGCTTTGAGAGCACATGCATTTAGTACTGCTTTTTAGAAGCAGTGGGATAGACAAATTAAGATGCCTTAATTTTTCAACCTTTAAAAATTGTGGGGAGAGAAACGTAGAAATGATATTTCCTTTCTCACAAGGCTGTTTTGAAAATTAATGAATTAGTGCTTATTAAGTGCTTGGCTGCAAGGTGAGGTGAAAAATATCAATCATCTCTATTATTCTCCTCTGAATGTTCATCTGCCAGTAATAAAATCCTGAGCCCCAGGCACAGTCTTTTGTACTCTTGTCTTTGGAGAGAATCGCCTACAAGTTTCCTTTATCCTGGTGAAACATCGTAATTAATAATTCATCCGTTATACTATGGCAGACACAAGGTCAAGGATGCACCGCCCCGAGCATTGGCAGGCTCGGCACTGCTCTCTCTTGCTCAGCTGCCTGTTATTTGTTTGCAGTGCAGAAACGTGGCCATGGCAAAGGCCCATGAGGCCTGAATAGGAGGCCAAGGGCACCCTTTTGGTTGATCCGTGACTTTGAAAGACGCTTTTGGCATCTTGCATGGAGATGGCCAACAGTCATGGAGTCAGAAGACGTCAGGGGGCCAGAAGGATTAAATAGAGAGGGCGTGAGTCAGACTTGCACCAAGCCTGGAAACTAAGGGGACACTTTTCCTAACTCTTCCTCTCTGCATTAAGCTGGACTTATTTTACCTGAAATGTCAGTGAGTCCCTACTGGACCCTGCCCATTACATAGGTCCCTCACTCAACAGAAACTCACATGTTAAATTTCAATTGAAGGCGTTGATGAATGGTCAGAACTTCACTATAAGAAACACATCCCCGGACTTCCCTGGTGGTCCAGCGGTAAGACTCTGTGCTTCCACTGTGGGAGGCGTGGTTGGGGAACTAAGATCCCACATGCCTTGCGGCGTGGCCAAAGGGGGGAAAAAAAAGAAAGGAAAAAAGAAACACATCCCTCCTTCCAAAATTTACAATATATGGGAAATCCTAGGAAATCATCATCTCTCTCCTCTGCCACCACGACCCCACAAGCTCTGACTTTCCTCTGGCCAGAAGCAAACCTCAGCCATTAGGCCTGGATTAACAACTGGATGTGTTAAGACAGGCTAAAAAGAGAAGCAGTCAGGAGCTAAAGAAATAGTCTATTAATCCAGGACTGAATAGGCAACAGGAACAACCTACTTAATCTGTCTGCTCTTGGCTGTCAGATGTTGGTCAGTAGCCAAACCTCTCTAGACAGACAACAGGGCAAGCTTCCATCCCATGGTGCTTTCTTTTTAGGGTCCATGTCATGAGTTGGTAACTACTGTAGTGTATTCCTTGATGACATATTTAAAGCAATCGTAGGCTGGATGGGTCATGGCACTGATTTAGAAAGGTGTCATTTCAGATTTTAAGTTGCATGGGATCTGGGACACCACTCAGTGTAAATGATTTGTTTTATGGATGAGAAAACAAAGAGCTCATAAGATGATTCACCTGGAATTGTACACTTGCTGGTACCAGAGCCAAACGTCACAGCACAGGCATCCAGGGGTCTCCCCATTACTCAAGATCATACCTCTTAATTATGCCCTCCTAATTTGCCCTCCTCTTGCAAAGAACAGATCAACTGTCACCTTGTAGGTTTCCCCTCAAGCCCTATCTCAACCCCTCTCTATAACGCTCCCACTCTGCAGATTAGTTGTTTACGTGTCTCACTTTGCTTGGCTTTCAGTCCAGGTCCCCACACACAGTAGGCACTTAACACAATTTTATCTACTTGAAATGGCATCGGTCATGATATATGGAAAGAAGTCAGAAAATTCGAGTGGTGGGAAATGTACACAGCGTGAAATACTTGCCTTAAAGAGAAAATCAGAAATGTCAAGGAAAATCTGGTCCAACAGCTAAATCTCAAGGGATGAGTCTAAGAGGCAACATCTTGGTAGCTATAGTACAATAAAATGATGAGGGTTTCTAGTGCTGCATTGTATTTCCACTTTCAGTTATTTTACATTGCAATTCATTTTGAGCTCAACCCACTTTCATTGTCACATTAAGTCTGTTTGAGAAAAAAATTCTCAGATAAAGATCAACCATATTTGGAACATGAAGTAATCTTATTCCTTCCTTGCTGTGACACAAAGCCTAAAACCACATACAGAACCTAGAGCTTAGAGTTCTGTCCTACATAACCCCTGCATAACCGTCGGCGGAGAGGGATGTGAGTGAGGCATGTGCCAGGGCTCCCCGAGGCTGTACGTGGAGGCTCTGTGGTCAGGGGACGGAGTTCAGGATGGTGGTTTAGAGCACAGGCTTGGGACAAGACCAGAGAATGAATCTTAAGTTGCCAGTTCTAGACCAGTGACCTTGGAGAAATGTTGAATGCGTTGAGAATCTGATTTCACATCTCAGAGGCTTGCTCTGAAGAGAAATTAAAATCCTAGTCT
The DNA here is from genome assembly GCF_000442215.2 of Lipotes vexillifer. Classification (NCBI taxonomy): domain Eukaryota; kingdom Metazoa; phylum Chordata; class Mammalia; order Artiodactyla; family Lipotidae; genus Lipotes; species Lipotes vexillifer. The sequence continues at coordinate 4,590,812 of NW_006797390.1, forward strand.
CCATCTGCACACATGCAGTAAACACTCAGTGAATGGGTGCCATGCTGATGGTAGTTGTTTTTGATTATGGAAGAAAGCCCAAGTTTTGTGCTCTTTCTCCTTGCCCTGCCTACCTCCCATCCCGTTGTCCTCTTGTTATCTATCTACCCTGACTAGGAGAAAATCACTCCTGGAATCAGCATGGGTGTATTGTAGTGGTGACGAGTTCCAGCTCTTCAGCAAACCATCAGAGTTTAAACCATAATTCGAAAAGATCCATGCACCCCAATGTTCATTGCAGCACTGTTTACAAAAGCCAAGACAGGGAAGCAGCCGAAGTGTCCATCGACAGATGAATGGATAAAGAAGATGTGGTATATATATACATCAGAATATTACTCAGCCATAAAAAAGAATGAAATAATGTCATTTACAGCAACATGGATGGACCTAGAAATTACCATACTAAGTGAAGTAAGTCAGACAGCGAAAGACAAATATCACCTGATATCACTTATATGTGGAATCTAAAAAAAAAAAAAAGATACAAATGAACTTATTTACAAAACAGAAAGAGACTCACAGGCATAGAAAACAAACTTATGATTACCAAAGGGGAAAGATGGGGGGGAGGGATACATTAGGAGGTTGAGATTAACAGATATACACTACTATATATGAAATAGATAACCAACAGGTCCTACTGTATAGCACCAGTATACAATATTGGTGCTATACACAACACCAATATACAATATTGGTGCTATACACTATAACCAATATTTTGTAATAACATAAGGGAAAAGAACCTGAGGAATAATGTATTTTTATTTATATATATATTTATATATCTGAATCACTTTGCTGTACACCTGAAACTAACACAACATTGTAAATCAACTGTATTTCAATAAAAAATAATAAACAAACAAACAAAACAAAATCTTGGCTTTGCCCTTTATTAGCTGTGAGACTTTGGGCCACTTATTTAACTTCTCTGTGCCTCAGTTTCCTTAATTAAAAATGAGGATGATAATAAAACCTACTTTACTGTGCTGCATATGGATCAGATTAATCAGCACATAAACTTTTTGGAACATGCTTGATTACAGTGTCAGCTAATTCTCATCTTTTAACTCTTTCAGAGTCTTCTGCCAATACGTGTTTCCCTCCCTCTCAGGAACCTGCTATTGACCTATCCATGAGCAAAAGTTATGAAAGAAGGGAGAGAATATGGCGGGTACAGTCCTGGACTCGTGAACTACACAGAAGCAGGGGGTCAAGGCAGAGTCAGGAATCAAATCTGGGCCAGCACTCAGGACGTGGGGTCAGGTGAAGTCCAGAAGTCAACAGAGGATTCCAGGTAAGCATTCGAGGGCGGAGAAACAGACACACCAGTCCGAACACCTAAAAACCTTGAAACAAAGGCAAAGCTACCCAAGGAAGAAACCCTTTTAGACAAGGGCTATTTTTAGAGACTTTCCAAGGCAAGGTCCAAAAAAGCAGCTCTACAGCCATGCCTAAGAGATGTGGTTTATTCATTTACTTATTTGTTTTTCAGTAAACACGTATTGAGTGCTTGCTATGTGCCAAGCATTGTTCTAGGCACGAAGGATTGAATGAGTCAAATCGAACTCCTTGCTCTCATGGAATTTATATTCTATGTATATATTTATATTTGTACTATAGTAATTTCTATGCAAGATACATTCACACATAGGATAAAATCTCAAGAGCAGATCCCGATTAAGAGCTCAATGCCAGGAAGAAGGCAATGGTTACGTGCATTTACCTCCCCACACCTCCACTCCAATCTGGTGTATTCTGTCCCTTTTCATCCCACTCAGGACTAAATACTGGAACAGGGCATCATTCTAGAGGCCATCTTGGGTCCTCTCCAATTTATAGCTAAAATAAACAATTTGCTTGCAAATGTTGGTACCTTTTTGAAAATTAATTTTTATTGGAGTGTAGTTGATTTACAATGTTGTGTTAGTTTCTGCTGTACAGCAAAGTGAATCAGTTATGTATATACATATATCCACTCTTTTTTAGATTCTATTCCCATATAGGTCATCACAGAGTACTGAGTAGAGCTCCCTGTGCTATACAGTAGGTTTTTATTAGTTATCTATTTTATATATAGTAGTCTTTATATGTCAATCCCAATATCCCAATATATCCCTCCCCCGCTTTCCCCTTTGATAACCATAAGTCTTGTTTTCTACATCTGTGAGTCTCTTTCTGTTTTGTAGATAAGTTCATTTGTACTTTTTTTCCTTTTTAGATTCCACATATAAGTGATATCATGTGATATTTGTCTTTCTCTGTCTGACTTAATTCACTCAGTATGATAATCTCTAGGTCCATCCATGTCACTGCAAATGGCATTTTCCATTCTTTTTTATGGCTGAGTAATATTCCATTGTATATATGTACCACATCTTCTTGATCCTTTCAGTAATAAAATTTTTATCTTCACAACTCACACCTAATCATCAATATTTTACCACCAGAGATGCGTTTGGACACAAGGTCTTCTGATGTATCTTATTGATACTCTTGGCAGATTCTGAAAGATTACAGACCCAGTCAAGATAAAGCCAGGTTGGGGAGAGTGTGCATTTAAGCCTGGGGGACTGTTAAGGAGGATGCGGACCTGTGGAGAATGGAGGTATCCCTTCTCTCAGACCTGGTCAGTTACCACCAGCCATTCCAAAGCCGTTTTCCCAAGTGGCCTGTGCCTGTGCTGAGAAGCCCAAGGCAAGTGCGTCTTCCCGTGCTGACCAAGCATTTTTCTGCGCAAGTTTGGGGCTGCAGCCTCAGCATCTTGATGTCATCACTGCCCCAGTCTGACCGCCGGTTCCCCAGAATCTCAAAATGAGCTGCTCTGGTCTCTTGTAGAGTTGGTGGGGATTTCTATATTTTCCCAGTTACTATGGGAACACAAATAAATATTTGGATAAGGATGAGGAACAAACCCTCCTTAAAGAGCTTGTGTATTCTAGTTAATGCTGGAAGTATCTGAGCACAGTTCAGAGTGCAACTTTGCCGGCTGTAGCTGACCCTTTTCAGAAGGCATGTTACTTCTCTTTGACTATGTGCTCCCATTCCCTAACTCCTCCTTTCTCTCTCTTCCTCCTGTTCAGTTTCCCTTCTTTTTATCTTAGTTCTTTTCTCTTTACATTTTCTCTCTCCTATGCGTCCCCTCGGCACCTCTTTTTCCCTTTCCTCTTACTTTGCCTTCTCTCACCGTAAAGCAGCGCATATTCTGGGCAACTAAATCTGCACGGAGCTGGTTTTGATCAGCTCTAGTCCTCGAGACCATGAGTGACATGTCACAGAGCAGGCCTGTGGCCAAGACCCACTTCCAGCGCTTGCTGGAGAGATGCTGAGAGGTCCTCCTGGCCGGAGCACAGATGGTGGGTGATGGAGTCCGGATGCCGAGACTTAGGGCAGGTCAAAACAATGATCGCTCAAGTGTAAACTATGCTAATTGCTGGGGACAAAGAGAGCCAGGCCCCAGTGGAGTGTGTTTCAGGGTGGAGTCCCAAAGCAAAAGGTGGCTTCTGTTGCTTACACGTTAGTAGTAAGAGTCCTGGCCTAAGCTTCCAGATCGTCTTGTTTTTAATTCTCATTTTATTGATGTAGAGACTGAGCTGTACTATCTTACCCCAGCATACAAAATTTGATTTTGATCATTTATAGGTCCTTTCCCAATGGGGGAGATATTTTTCTTGAAAGACATCTCATTTAAAGCATTATAGATATATAGATAGATAATAGATGAATAGATGATAGATAGAAAGAATAGATATACATACATACAGATACACACACACACATATAAATACACAAATACTGTGTGTACTGTGTACACACAGTACTCAGTGTGTGTATATACTCAGACACACACACACATTTGTTTTTTGTTTGTTGGTTGGTTTGTTTTTTGGCCACATGGCTTGTGGGATCTTAGTTCCCCAACCAGGGATTGAACCCAGGCCCTGGGCAGTGAAATCACCAAGTCTTAACCACTGGACGGCCAGGGAACGCAAGGGAATTCCCCCCCCACACACATTGTGTTGTAAAATAAAACACAGAAACAGAAAACTTTACAAAACCATATCCTAGTGAATTATTATAAGGAAAACACCATCAATCCACCCAGGTGAAGAAAGAACTTTGCAGCCCCCAAGTGACCCCTCCCTGTACTTCATTCCAGACACAGCACTGTTCTGCCTCTAAAATGAATCGCTATCCCATTTTACAGTTATCACGTCCTTACATTACTTTATGGTTTTATCACTCGAGTGCATCCCCAAATGCTGTAGTTAAATCTTGCGCATTTTTAAAACTTTGCCCCTTTAAAGTTCCTTTAATCTGCAGTTTCTTCCTCCCTCCCCTCACACCTGCCATTTTCCTTACAATTTGTGTTGGTGAACCTGGCACGTGACCTGCAGTCTAGATTTGGCTGGACGCATACTCTCAGTGTTGTTCAACATGCTCCTTTGTCCTCTGCATTTCCTACAAATTGGCAGCTAGAATCTGAGGATTGGCCAGACTCAGATGTGACCCTTTTGCCAAACTATGGTGGTGGCATATTCTTTCAACACAGCGTTGTGTCTGGTTTTCAACTTTTTTTTTTTTGATGTTAGTAGCCATAGATACACGATAACTAAATCCATTCACTTATTGGGGGTTGGTGACATCTTAATCTATTATTTCATTTTACATCTAATACCTCAGCTCTGTGAATAAGGAAACACTTTTTCTCATCCAATATTTTGTTACTCAGTGGCACAATTCATATAAGATGGGCAGGATAAATGTTAGAATCTTACCTTTTATTTACCCAGTTTTCAAGGTACTGAATTCGTTCCTTGTCACCCTCTGAAGGTGACCAATTGTAAATATTATAAATCTGTAGATTTTTAAATGTTTGATGTGTTTCAATTCATTGCAATTCTTTTCTTTATAGAGGCTCGAAGTGTCCCCCCTTTAGGTACTGAGAGCTTTTTCACGTTGGTGCCTAAGTCCTTTTGACTGGACCCTAGTAGTGGGTCATAGCTGTCATGCTATCTGCTATGGTAGAATGGTCCAGGCTAACTTTGAATGTTCTCTGAGAAGCCCTGTTTTGTATGTCGTTTTTCACTTTTTAATGGGAAATAGATAATATTACTGTCTACTTCTTCCTTTAGTTCTATCAGTTTTTACCTCATGTGTTTGGAAGACCTTGTTATTAGGTGTATATACATTTAGAATCATTATGTCCTCTTGAAGAATTGACCCTTTATCACTATTAAAGATCTCTCTTTATCCCTGATAATATGTCTGTGTCTCAATTCTATTTTGTCTGATATTGATAAAGTCATTTCAGCTCTCCTTTGACTGGTGTTTACATGGTGTATCTTTTCTCATCTTTTTCCATTTAATCTATCTTTGTCTTTATATATAAACCTACTGTATATTTAAAGTAGGTTTCTTATAATCAATGTATAAGTTGTGTACTGTTTTTTGTTTTTTCCTTGCGTTATGCGGGCCTCTCACTGCTGTGGCCTCTCCCATTTGCGGAGCACAGGCTCCGGACGCGCAGGCCCAGTGGCCATGGCTCACGGGCCCAGCCGCTCCGCGGCATGTGGGATCCTCCCGAAACGGGGCACGAACCCGCGTCTCCTGCATCGGCAGGCGGACTCTCAAGCACTGCGCCACCAGGGAAGCCCCAAGTTGTGTACTGTTTTTTATCCACTCTGATAATCTCTGCCTTTTAATTAGAGCATTTAGTCTACTTACATTTCATGTGTACGGGTTGAAGTCTACCGTTTTGGAATTTGTTTTGTATTTGTCCCATCTGAATTTTATTGACTTTCCTGCTCTCCTGACTTCTTTTGTGTGAATTGATTATTTTGAATATCCTCTTTTATTTCACTGATCAACTTCTTACCTATATCTCTTTGTGTTATTTTTACTAGCCACTCTAGCCACTACAATATGTATCTTTAGCTTATTACAGTATACATTCAAGTAATATTATAGTACGTTATAAGTAATGAAAAAATCTTACAAGCATGTAATTCCATTTACCTCCTTTCCTGCCTTTTGTTATTTTATCATATTTATTTAAGTCAATATTAATTTATTATGACATTTATTTTACTTCTACATATACTATAACCCCCCAAATGCATTGTTATTTATTTTTTTAAATAAATATATACCATATAAACTTATAGCATATATCAAAAATCTGCAATCTAGGCAGTAGGTAGTTAGTGAATGATGAGATGTAGCCATCTCCACTCCTGGGTGAGATACAGTAGAGAGACTCAAGTGGGGTGATACTCAGATGTCCCTTGCAACCACTGCTGGCAGTGGCATTAGAGGGAGCCTGACAACAACCAAATAAGACCCAGCCCCCAATTTGTGACTCATAAATGCTTTTGGTTCTTGGGAAGGAATTGCCAAACACAAGACATGGCTGCAGTCTGCACAACAGTTAAGTTACAAGGGAGATGAACAGGATGGTAAGTGATGCACAGGTAAAAAGACGAGTAGTGATGGACTGGGTTTGAGTACTGCATATGCCACTAACTAGCTGTGGTGTCTTCAGTAATTTATCTAACCTTTTTCATTCTGTTTCCTCCACTGTAAAATGAGAATAATGGTAGATACCTCACTGGGCTCTGGGAATATTCATGGAGATAACAAGTGTGAAAGTTCCTGGTTCGTTACAGACACCCCTTCGTCATTTCCTTCTCTTCATCTGAAATTACGGTCCTTGATTTTTGGCTTTGATCAGCCCTAGCTGACTGTGGGTTTCTGCATCTGATATTACCATCGTCATTGTCCTCATTTGTCATTGTTTTTGCTGTGGGTCTTATCGTGGACTTTGTAGCACCAGATTGGAAAAGACAATTAATGGACCACCACAAACTCTCTGGTGATGCTGACAAACAGCTTTCCTCACAACTTAAGGAATGACTCTGATATATGTTGCAACAAATTAAAGCCTGTTTGTAAGCTTGTGGTTGTTGAAGCAAGGTTCCCAGTCCACGTACATGTCTGTGATGTATAGTGTTTCTCTGCTCCCATAGCAGTGTTAATGGCCTGGGGTCTCTTCTAGAGGAGGGAGCAGCTCAGGCAGCATCCTCTCAGAGCCACTGCCAAAGCACCTAAATGGAAAATCACATTACATGACTGCCTCGGTGATGGCAAGAAAGTTAGCATTCCCATCAGTCTGCATGTGCGTGGCTTGTTATGGTTGATGAATCAGATGAAAAACATGGAAGGAGAACAAAGCACAGTCATTCTGCATAAAGGCCATTCTTCAAGCTCAGTCATTTGTCAGCCCCTGGTTTTTGAAGACAGGCAGAGCCTTCTAAACACGTGTCCAGCTACATTTGTACAGAGAAAAAAGCTGGCGTGTTGACAAGTTCATCACTGATTTTGAGCCAATCACTGGATCAGTATCACTTCACCACTGGGTCTCCTCTACCACTTTTTCTAGTTTCAATCCCAGGAAGAAATTAAGGAAGAGGAAAGAAACATTTATATAATTTCTATCATGTGTGCTTCTTTGCAAGGTTTTTTTAAAAGGGGGTATGTGCTGAAATACAGTAATGGACAATTTTAAATGTGGCAAAGCTTATAACAACACATATCACATTTGCCCTTTTGGTGTAGTTAAGACAACTGAGATCCCAGATCCAGTCATGACTTCTTTTAGGAGTGCTTAGTTCTGTGCCGCCTTTAATCTGTTTCCGTGCCTCATATTAGTGTATATATCAGGTCTGGTCAATGTGGTTGTCTTCTTGTTCAAAGCTACTTTCCTAAATGCAAGGAGGTCTCAGCACCTCTCTTGTTCTGCGTATCCTAGTGTTAGATTTTCGCATACGCAGTCTTCAACATCTATATGCTGGTAGTTTTGGCTACTTTATTTTTTTTTGCGGTACGCGGGCCCCTCACTGCTGTGGCCTCTCCCATTGCGGAGCACAGGCTCCGGACGCGCAGGCTCGGCGGCCATGGCTCACGCGGGCCCAGCCGCTCCGCGGCACGTGGGATCTTCCTGGACCGGGGCACGAACCCGTGTCCCCTGCATCGGCAGGGGGACTCTCAACCACTGCACCACCAGGGAAGCCCCAGTTTTGGCTACTTTTGTTCCTAATTGCTAACACACAAATCCATACAAAAACTTGAAAATCTTCAACTAAAGACATATGTCTCCTTTTGCCATCTGGGAATGCTTTCTTTTTCCCTCGCTCGACCTGGTAGGAAAGAGTTGGATGAACTTCGTCTACTTTGATTGAACTCTGAACAAATCCTCAAAGTCTCTCTACACAAAGGCTTTTATTTCCTACAAACAGACTGGCTGATTTCTATTTTACATTTACTCTTTGTCAACCTCCAACCCAATCCCAGCCCTAAGGCAATATGTTAAAACTGCATCCATGCAGCCTTACTATGGTTTTTTGATTCTCATTATTACATGAATGTGCTTTGTGTGTACATACGTTATCTCATTTATCCTCACCACACCCTTACAAGACAGCTTTTAGCAGCTTTGTACGATAGGTAAGAAAGCCGATGCTCAGAGAGATTGAGTAGCTTGTCTAAATTCACACTGCCAGGAAGCGGCAGAACTGGGCCCCCAGTTTAGGGTAATCTTAACCTAAAGTCGTGCTCTTTCTGTTGACTCTGGGACCTTTAGTTGTGGTCACCATAAGTTTGGTGACTACTGTATAGTCAGATCAGGTAAGGATTGTAAGGCCATTTCTGAGCAGCATGTCAGAGCCATGTCCCATAAGAGTCCCAGAGAGGTTTCAGGTGTTTCCTGATTTTTCCAATAGCTATGCATCTTTATCCTACTGAGGGCTGACTGCAACATGGATTTCAGGAGCAGTTCAGCACAAATAACCCTACAAGGGCTCATAATCATCAACGTCTCATTATAGGCTTCATTTTTAGACTATATTCCCATACTCACGTACTGTTGGCTCTAGAATAGAACCTAGTGATCAGGTTGAGACAAGCCCCATGTCTGATAGGCTGAAAAGTTAAAGCCAAAGAGAACCAGCCCACGGCACCACCCAGAGAGCAGCAGTCTCTGTCCTTGCAAGGGGGTGTTGGGAATGGGAAGATGCAACCTCATAGTTTTGGCAACTTAAGACTGAATATCAGAAGACAGTCCCGGGTGGAGGACAGCTTGTGGCTGCTAATAGGAATCTATGATGATGCTTCACTGGGGATTTAGGCACGAGCCTTGGCCACAGATACTTTGTGTTTGGAATTCACCATGGAGAAGGTGCTTTGTCTACACCGTATAGTGTCATTGTATAGGGATTTAGGATTATTATCATAAGGTAATCATTAATATATATTTTAGCAATTGACTGACCTCCACACAAAACAATAATGCATAGCCTCCTTCTGTCTGTTAGGTACTTACCTAGCTGAGTCCTTCTCTGGGCATTGCCCTCAGCCCAGTGGAGCAATTCCTGGAGCCACCTTGTGCAAGATCACACCTGCTTCCCAGGGGCGGCCTGTGTCTCATGACTGATTGCTGTAGGGGCACAGAGGCTTGGCCTCCTTGCCTCCATCAGGACATCCCTGGATGCCCATCTCAACTGCGGAGCACACTGCAGGTTTGGCTGGTGCCTCTGCGGCCACTGCATCGTTGTTCAACTTCTCCCTCTGACCAGTCCTGCTGCACATGAACTCCTCCTGCACGTGAATCTCTATCTCAGAGACTGTTTTATGGAGAACTTGGCCTAAGATGCCATCTAAGGGGGCTCTCTGATCCATGAGTACTTTAGTGCTATGGGACACCTTTACCTCTAGCCACCTTCCCTTCTCCCACCCCTTCCTCCTTCCCATCAATGCTCCTCTCACTGCCCAGCCCATCTTAGGAGCCACTTTCACATCCTAACAATTGTTGTGGGTTTTCTGACCTCAGTCAGCCAGGTCTTACTTTCCAGTCTCCCTCTGGTGCCTTTCTCAAAAAATGTTTTCTGTTTGTATGATTCAAAATCTCTCTTGGCAGGAGTCAGACTGGTTTATACAAGTACTGCTTACTGATGTACATAATGTCTTGGAATCCAACCTGCCTTCCTGAGCTGGGCTGTCTCCTTCTAGATGTCTTCCACACCTTGTAAACAGAGCTGAACGTGGAGAGCTTGGAGGCAGGAATGAAAGGAAGAGCATGCTCTTCTTTCCACCTTGACGTGGGTCTCTCCCGCCAAGCCTTTCACGGAAGGCTGTTCCTCCTGCACCTGGTCCATAGCCTCTCCCGAGGGCAGGAAAAGCTACAGAAGCATATTAAGCTTATGCTGGTTGGGCCAGATTCCTGGAGGCCACAATACCAAAGGTGGACTTTTTACATACTGCCAACTGCATTGCTTCATTCCTCTTCTTGGAATTTCGGCAAATGACCACCTTCCTCCAGGAAGCCTTCCTGCCTCAACCCTACCCATTTTGCAAACCATTGATACAGTTTCTGACTCAGTAAATTTACCTTTACTTTATTCTCTACTCTTCTTCAACTCCTCTCCCTACCTCAACATACAGTGTCATAATTAACTGTGGGTGATCAGCCATTATGGGTATAATTTGGATATGCCTTGGAAGGACTCTAAGCTACCAAGCAGCGCACTGATGGCATGGGATTTTTAAAGCTGCCCATCCATCTATCCCCAAGGCTCCACCTTAAAATTTTCATTCTACTTTCATTCTAAGGCTTTTCTCATAACTTACCCATAGTTCTTTCTTTCTGACACTCCCTGTACTGTGTGTGAATCTGTCTTCCTAGCTAGCCTGGTTGTCCCTTGGAGGGCAGGAGCCACATTAATCATCTTTGCTCCTTCCCACCCACCACTTCTGATGTGCACATATTTGGTACTTATTAAATACAAGTTGAGTAAAAACACTTAATGCACGAGTAGGCAAAAATTAGAGTTTATAATTCTCAGGAAAAATTTCTTCCTAACCAGCAGCACCAAGCATTCAGTGTCCTTCACTAAGTGGCACTGTCCTGGGTCTGATGGTGAGCCCTGGGGTGTGACAGAAGGTGGAGGCTGCCAGAGCACAGTCCCTGCTCCCCAGCCCGTGATAGCAGTGTCCTGCCCCCTCGTGATCACAGAGAGCTTGAGCGTTTATCTTCCACAGACTTCAGTTTCCTCATCAGTAAGGGATTGGTATCCCCTCCTGCCACATCACATTTTCTTTCCAGTGACTCTTAATGATTTTCTAGATTCTCAGATGAATTAATCATAATAGAATCATTGGCATCCACCCCACCCAGCCTGGTGGTGGCCACATAAGTCTCTTCTCTGAGCATGAAACCAGAAGTGAGGTAATTACCCACACAAGAGCAATTTGGCCTTAGTGCAAAATGTTCATCTTTTCAGATGCTGAAGCAAAATACACTCCTCCTAACACTCAGTGGCCTTTTGATTGCAGCTTTCTGCCTGAGGTTTCTACATGGATATTACTATATCCAGCCCATGCCTCATCTACTCTGGATTTTATTAGGAGGTGGGAGGGAGGTGGGTGGAGGGACAGGTAAGCCTGCACACGTCCTTAAAGGTCTTTGTCAGGATCTTAGTTTGCACACGTGTGTGCTACTTTCTGCCGCTAACTAATCTGTAACATTCTTGTGGAAACTGATTACCGTCTCTGACTTTGGAACTCCATCTTGTATCCTGTCCCCAAATTGACTTTACTGCTTTGTCAAAAGGCTTTCCATTAGAAGAAACAAAATGTCTTACCTGAGATCATATAAAAAGAATGAATCGGTGGACCATAAGAACACATAAGAAGTGCTGTTGAAATGATTAATTATGAATAACAATGGTAAAATAGAAAGAACGATGGCAATCTGTGTGGAGGAGGGTGCAGCAAAGCACAGTGTTTTTCAGATCAAAATATGAATTTGCATTGAACCTGCATATTTTTGGTATGGTGGTTTTTTACTAAAGTGAATTCAAAATTAAATTTAAAAATTTATTAGAGCCATTCTTGGTAATTTTCTGTCTATTTTTTATAAATGCTCTTTTTATTACTCTGCTTGGGCTGCCATACAAAATACCACAGTGGCTTAAAGAACAGAAATTTATTTTTTCACAGCTGTGGAGCCTGCAACTCAAGATCAAGGTGGCAGCAGTGTTGGTTCCTGGCGAGACCTCTCTCCTTAACTTGCAGATATCCACATCCTCTGTGTCCTCCCATGGCCTTTCTTTGGTGTGTACTCACTCCTGGTATCTCTTCCTCTTCTTATGAGGACACCAGTCTTATCGGATTAGGGCCTCATCCTTATGACCTAATTTAACCTTAATTACCTCATTAAAGGCCCTACCCCCAAATAAAGTCTCATAGTTGGTTAAGGCTTCAACCTATGAATTTTGGGAAACACAATTCAGTCCATAATACTCTTCAAATCTAGTGTTTTGAATAAAATAGGCATAGAAATGAAAGGCTTCCCTTTAAAGCCACCTAGATTCAATTCACCATTACTCATGCCAGAAATAGGAAGCTCAGAGGATTCAAGAAGCCATTTCTTTTCAGCATTAGCATATATTTTTATTTTCCCCCTATTTTGCACCAGGTTGAATTTTCAGATTAACTCTGTGGTTTGGTTTCCAAAGGTTGTTTGCAATGCTATGCTATAAAAATGTCTGTACACATATCTCTCTGTATGTCCACTTGAGTAAAGGTGTAAGGAGTAAAATTGCTAGGTACATGCACACTTGACCAAACCCTGTACATTTTACATTCAAATGGCTACACTGGCTTACACACCTACCTGCAAAGTGTGTGGATTTCCATTTTCCCAGTATTTGATATTACCCTGATACTTGATCTGTTTTCCTATTTTTGCCCATTTCATCGGTATAAAATAGTATCTCAGATTATTATTTGATTTCACATTTTCCTGATTCATAATCAAGTTGAACACCTGTTCATAGGTACATTATCTTGTCAGCTTTTACCCTGTATAAATTGTCTCTATATTTTCTTGACCCATTTTCACTTGGGTTTCCTGCCGGTTTCTTGCAGATTTACATAACTTTCTTATATATTCTGCATTACAATCAGTCTTGTGTTTTAACACATACCTTCCCTGTCTGGCAACTGTCAAATTTACGTAGAGAGTCTTTCTTAGAACAAAATATTTCCTCCTTACATGGTCAAATCCAAAGTGCTTCCCCTTATGCTGTAGGTGTTTGCGTCTTGCTTAACAAATGTCCGTTCAGTGAAAGAACACAGAGCCAACCTCCAAACTTCTAATAGTTTCGCAGGTTTGCCTTTCATGTGTAGACCTTTAATCTACTTGGAATTTAATTTTGCAAGTAGTTGGAATTTGAGTTCTAATTTTACTTGTCTCTATGTTTTTCAATTTCCCCATCACAATCTATTAAATAATTGATCCTTTCATTATTGATTTGTGAGGACTCGTCCGTGATAAACCAAGTTCCCTTGTATATGTGGGTTCTGTTTCTGAATCCTCCATTCTGTTTAACTGGCACATCTCTCTGTCCTAGCACAATATCATGCTGGTTTTAATTCGTTTATCTTTGCAGCATGTTATAATATCTGAGAAGTAAAGAGAGTCTCCTCTTTTTGTTCTTTTTCAAATATATATAGACCTTTATTATTCCCTACATACTTTAGAGTTATTTTGTCTTTTTCTCCAGGATTTACAATGAAATTATTTAAACTTTATATATGATGTGGGGGAGAATTGGAATTTTTATGTGTTGTTTTCACTCATGGCCATGGTATAGGTCTCTATATACTTATTTTTTTTAATGTCCTATTGGTTATTTTATCATTTCTTTCCATACAGGTCTTGTGCATTTTCATTCATCTCTAGTTACTTTAGACATTTAGAGCTTTTAGTTCCTATTTTAAATGGTATTTTAATTTGTGGAGTCTTCGTGAGTGTATTGTCTTATTATAAATGCTACTTACTTTCAAAGACATTTTCTGGTTGGTTACTCCTGTTACAGTAGTTTGCTGACTTTCTTGGGCTATGTAAATTATCATTTTATTTTCTCTTTCCAACTCTTATGCCTCTTATTTCTTTTTCTTGTCACTTATCCATTGGCTAGAACTGTCCATAGTCCGTTGAATGAAGGGTGGAAATAGGAGCAAATACCTTTATTATTTTCCCAACTTAGCTCTAACAAATAGGAAGTACAAGTCTGAAATGCTTAAAGGAGATTTGAGAGGTTTGATGGAAAAGTGATTACATTATCAACAGTGAGATTAAATTATGGGTAGATACTGTGGCTCGTCTACTGTTGTTAGGGATGTTATCAAGGGCTAAAAAGTGCTATATACAGACTAGAAGTCAACAGTTTCACCTTGATTTTAGCAGAAGCATCAAAAAAGAATTGAATCAGCAAGTTGCTGACTATGAAAATTGGTATCAATTCAGTGCTAGGTCCTAAAATCCCCTGTGTCCCATATTTTGGTAACCTTTCTAAGAAAACGGGTATTGTTTAAGAGTGTTTTGAGCAAATAAGGGATATAATCAAAGTGATAAATGCTGGTGGTCACCGAGGCTTGTGGATCGCTGAAGACTATTAAATTCCATCCCACCATCTCTGTGCATGCGGCCAAACATCCCTGACCTTGATTATAGGACAAGCCTCTGGACTCACCTGTCTCCACATTCTTCTCCTCAATTACATCCTCCATCCTGGCACCAGAGTCACGGGCCGAGAGCAATCTGACACACCCCGACACCCTGACACCTGTGAGACATCGGGTCTGAAAAGTCTGAGCAACCTAACCCCTCAGAAAGACACCTGCTGCTGAGAAAACAGTATCTTCTGGAGTTAAACTAGCCCCCCGTCCCCGTCCCCTGAATTTCATTGGCACCTCCTCATCTCCATGACCATGTTGCCACCTCTGGTTCCTGAATTTCTCTCCTCTCCTGGGCTCCAAGTCAGGAGTCTCCTGAAAGGGCCCTGGCCTCTTACTTCACTTCGAGGCTGGTGTCACTTACTCTGTGATAGGATTTTCCATTCACCTTCATCTGCCTTCCAGACCTGAAGGTCTGATGGCCCACTTCTGGTCTCCCTTGTGCTCACAGCTAACCTACCATACTGTCCGCTGGTGAGAACCCCCTGACACCCCATTGGTTATAAGAGAAAGTCCAGCTCCTCAATACAACAGGCAAGGCCACAGTCCACACCCCACTGCCACCCAATCAGCTGCTGTTCCTCCTGTCTGCCATGTACTTCCATGCTTACTCTCTCTCTCGACTACCACTTTCCTCATCTTTATTTTCTGAACCCCTATTTATCTTAAAGAACCGGTTTAAATGCCAGTCCTTCAGAAGCTTGCCCCCTTCACCTCTGTAGTTAGCGCTTGCTTCTCTTAGGCTCTAACAGCAGGGTGTTTACGATTGTCTTGTGTCACTTTTTGGCTATTACTGGCTTTCTAGTCTGTCTGTTCAACTAGCACATGTATACCTTAATTTTCTGCTTTCCGGAGGTCAGCTTAGTGACAGGGACTTAATAGAGGCTAAAAAGGGTTTGTATAACATAAACAGTATTTGGAAGGTTGATTGGTGGTCACATGCAGGATGGCTCAAGATGGAGAGAGCGGACAGAGAGGACCCAGAGGCAACTGCTATGCCCTCATCATGATTGAGGGGGACAGGGGCTGGGGTGAGGATGGAAGGAGTGGATGTGAGGTCCCAGGATTGAGGGACTAGAGATGATGATGGTGCATGGGAGCAGTGAGGAAGGAGAAGTATCTACAATGCTCTGGAATTCTGAGGGCAGGTGCTTAGGGGGATGGTGGTCTTTCAGCAGAAACAGGGAAAGAAGGAGGAGGCAACCTTGAGGGAAAGCCATCTTGGGTTTGATGTCATCCAGGACATACAGTTGCAAAGTCCCTGAAATGTGGGTTCCAGTGCTGGGAACAGAGATAGAACACAGACTGGGGAGATGCGATCATTGACGATGTGGTGAGAGATTGGAGATATTACTATGGGCAAGAGGACAGAGAGCAGAGAAGACATCCTCTGGGGGAAATGCTCTGCTGGGGATGCAAAAGAAGAAAATAAGGACACAGAGGATGAGGAGAAGAAAGGGCCAGAATGTAGGCATGGACCAGGAGAGTGTACTGGGGGAGAAGCCAAGAGGGAAGAATTCCAAAGAGTAAAAGGTTGGCGATATCAAGTTCTATGAAGAAGAGGCCACGGGAGGACCTCGGTAACCTTCAAGAGAGCCCTTTCTGAGCAGAGGAGGGGGCGGGGACACTGCCGGATGTGAGACAGAAGGTGGGCCGGAGGAAGTGGAGGGGGCAGGTGCAGCCAGTTCTCCAGGGGATTTGGCAGCTCGGGGAGCAGAGGCCGGGGAAGGGCTGGGATGTGTGTTTGCCACCCGCATACAGAGCACTGCCAAGTCAGCGAGTGTAGCTCCAAACTGTGACCCACTGCCCCCTCTTCTTTGTTCCCGCAGCCATCCCGTCCGGCCTGCTTTTGAGGACCTGCAGGCTTTTCTGTTTCCATTTCTCCATTGCTTCCTCCACGCTGGAGGGTAAGTCTTCTTAAAGCATTGTTCTGGTCCTATTTCTCCTAGGGTCAAAGATGAAATGAAGCCCAGTGCTTCACCCAACTATACCAGAGTCTCCAGGCTTGGGCCTCAACCTCCTTACAGAATTCTCTCCCCTGCTGCCCCTGTAGTCCCAACCTACACCTCAACCCCTGCGGGCCCCCCCACCCACTGCCTGAGCTTCCCACCCCTGCCCTCCTCCAACCTGCACCAGAGAAGACGTATCAGCTCCCTACCTCTATCGCCTCCATTCTGGTCCAACCACCTCCAAACTCACTCTCTTCTTTCTTTTATTCGCACATGTTTCCTTTATTCTCTGCTTGAGCTGGAAACTGAAATTGTCTTCCTTCAAAAGACGTCATCTTTATTTCTTTTTCAGAACAGGCATTTCTGTTTTGTGTTTGGGCATGATGTGGGAAAAGCTGAGGGACCTGCGTCTTTTAGCCAGAGGGTTAAGTCAGTATTTGTCCTGTGTGCAAGCCAGAGCTCCCCCCCAAGGCCATTTGTAAATGCCCTCTCCACCAGGGAGACCACCTGATTCCCCAAATGTCATCTTGCTTTAAAACACTGAGTTTATACATGTATGTATAAACATATATATGAGTTTATATCTACACACACACTGTACGCAAACACACACACACACACAGTCTTCCTATTGCGCTTTGAGGGTGGGCCTCTGTTTTACCTATTTTGTATCCTCATAAGCCTACTACAGGCCTACATCCCGAGGACTTACTAAACGTGAATTAAATTGCAGGGAAAAATCATCCTCCGATCACTGAATTAATTGGCCGAGAGGATGTAGAAATGGCGAGCTCATGGGGAGATGGAGTTTTCCGTTGCCCAGACAGAACGGCTCCATAGTGGGTGGTGGGCACCCCCTCTTGCGAAATCAGACAGACACCCTATTGTCTGGGCTCTCCAGCACCCCTGGGGGCCGAGGGCGGCTGTCATGCCACACAGGTTGGCACCTGGTGATGTTTAATTCAACACCTGTATCACAGACTGTCTTGTATTGTTCTCCACTCTTTTCCGTGGGGC
>NW_006797390.1:4608702-4613442 GCF_000442215.2 Lipotes vexillifer
CTCTTTCCCGTGGGGCTGTGTTTTCACTCCAACAAGATTCAACAACAACAAACACTGGCTGTGTATCTACTTACTTACTGTGTGCCAGGAGCTTTCACATAGTTTTCATATTGAAAACTCACAGGAGTCTTGCATGGTAGGTATTATTATTGTTATCGTAGTTTTTCCAGGGGAGAAACTGAGTTTCACAGACTTGCCGACGGTCGTGAGACTAGCATGTGTCTAAGTCAGAATCTGGACCAAGATAAACCAAGCACCCATGTCCTTTTTCACTCTTTGAGGGCAGAACAGGGCTTGACCTCCTCCCTCCCACCAGGGGCCAGCCCTTCCGCCCATTCCCGCAACATCCTTGGTCCGAAGCTCACCACGCACCCTCCGCCCTAATTGATGGGGAAGTGCCTTCCCGGCTGCTGTGCTCGGAGGAGGGAAGATGCCCGCTGTCATTCTGCGCATGCGCAGTGCTAGGCTCCGGCCCGCCAGGTGTGAGGGCAGAGCTATAAATACTTGCCGCATTGTCCCCCGTCAGGGCCAAACAACATCAGGGCGCCTTCCCTAGGGGAGCTGATGAATAAATGAGAGATGTCGCCCAAACAAAGACAGCCTTGCCTCGGGCTGCGCCATTCCTGGTCGGGGAGCTAAGGGCCCACAAGCCCTGCAGCGCAGACAAAAAAAAAGCCTAAAAGCCCCTCATGTTTGAACAGAACTTCATAGCTTACAAAGAACTTGTGAGCCATCTAATGAGGCAGCGTCAAGAGGGCACGTATTATGAACCTCACTTTCTCTAGTAGTGAATCAAGACTCAGAGAGGAGAGGTGATCTGCCTAAGGACACACGGCAAGTAAGAGGCAGAGCCGGGACACAACTGCGGGTCTCCTGGCTACAGTTGCAGGGCCTGAAACTGACTAGTCCCAGGGAGAAACAATCTTCTTAATGTTGGTTTACAAACTTTATAGAAAGGACTTTAGAAAAAGAGTTCTCGGCAGGCATCTTGATGCCTCCAGCGAAACTGCCAAGGGCCTTGGTAATGTCTGAATAGCTTAGAGCAGAAGAATAACTACCATCCCAGCCACACCTGAAGTTCTGGGAGTTGTTGAAAAAAGATGGGTCTCCCATTGCTTTACAGAAGACTGTATCACAAAGCCAAATTTGGAACCTCTTGGCACACATTTGGTGGAATAGCAATACCCCTGTTTTTCATATATAAATAAAAGTAACAGAATCAATATTAAGTCATCTTCAAAGCTATTTTTGAAATAATTTGCAGCCGGAAGTGCTTATCATGTACTAAGGTAGGCAGGCCGGCCTGGCTGCTACCTTTGGGAGATTCCACTTTAAGAGTCTTAAGGAAATTCCTGATCCTCAGGAAAGCACCCTCTCGCTAGGATAAGCATTATGCTGTCTTGTACCTTGTTCCCTCCAATTTGCCACCAGGTGACAAGGGAAGGGTTTTGAGATCCACAGCCAGGTCAGGACCTGGCCTCTGTTGGCACCTCTGTGAGCTCAACCTGCTTCCTGCACGTGTCAGAAATCTATGTAAGTCACAGAGCCTCCAGCTTGCCCTCATCTGTCTCAGGCCTCCCAGACCTGGAGGCCGGTCAGGAAGGCAGGTCAAGAGAGCAGAGTGGGGTCTGTGTATTCAGGGTTGGGAGGCCTCATTTAATGACACCTGCCCACATGTGGGCATTGTTTCCCCTTCAGTCTCTCCTCTCCCTAGGGTAGAAAAAAGTCTTTTTTCATTCAATCATTCATTCTTTCCACATTTATTCAATCATTCATTCATCCTATTTTTTGAGTGCCTACAAAGAACCAAGAACCGTTCTAACACCCTGGAATTGCAACAGTGACTCAAATAGACAAAAACTTCTCCCCTTGCGACACCGACATTCTACTGGGAGAGCCTTTCATTGAGTCCTTCTTGTCTACATACCAAGTAAGACAGATAATAAAAGGTACAGTACGTTACATCATGCTAAGTGCTAAACGGTATGGAGACCCAGAGCCGCTCAGGGAGGCTGGAGCCTTCAGAGAGGAGGCTTGTAATTCCAAGTGGAAGCATTCGGCTAGGCCTTACCAAGAGGGTAGCCTTTGAGTAAAAACTTGAAGGAGTGGGGAGTGACCTCTGTAGCTACCTGGGGCAAGAACATTGGAGGCAGACGGGACAGCTTGGAGCCAAGTCCCAAGTGGGAAATGTCCTGGTATGTTTGAAGAATGGTCAGGAGGTTGGCGGGGCAGAGTGGTTGGGAACAAAAGAAGTAGATGAGATCTGGGGTCTTGGGGGACGCAGACTCTCATGGGCTCTAGGGACCACTGTAAGGACCTGGCTTTCCCTCCAGAGAAACCAGGCATCATGGGAGGTGGCCTCCTGACCAGATGTCTGTGTTCACAGTGTCACTTTGGGGGCAGCATTGGCAATGGGCTGTTGGAAACAATGGTAGAAACATGGAGAGAAGATAGAAACTTTTTCAGGACTTCCAGAGGTGAGGGTGGCTTGCATCAGGTTGGTGGCAGTGGCAGAGGTGAGGCATGAAATGATCTGGGTCTCTTTGGAAGGTGGAGCCAATGGGATTGGATGCAGAGACTGTGAGAGAGAGAGAGAGGGGTCAAGGTCATCCCATGGTTTCTATCTTGAGCACCGGAAGAAAGGAATTGTCATCCCGGAGTCAGGAAGACCAAGAGTAGACCAGCTGGGGAGGCAGAATGGAAGCTCCATCTTGGACTTGACTGCTGAGAGGCAGCAAGAAGATTCTGGCTCTGTGCTTACTAGCTGGACCACCCTGGGCAAGTCACCTCCCCTCTCTGAGTCTCCATCTCTGCATTGGCTAAAAGGAGATAATAACAGTGCTACCTGCTTCAGAGGAGTGTTCCAGGGCTCAGAGTCATGTGGGATTGTGCAGAGCATCTGGCACTTACCTGGGCTCAGTAAATAGTGGTCGAGGTTATTATGCCTACAGGACCAGGGCAGAGCCCAAGAGCGGCAATCAACATTTTCCAGTCTCTAAAATGCAGTCAGTGGGTGATGACAGGGCAAAGGCCTCCTTTGAAGCCTTAAAGGTCAGGGGGCTTCCCCAGCTGCCAGCTGGAGGCAAAGGCAGCCTGATTTTCCCCATTGCTGCCCTTTGTTTCTTGCTTGTCTATCTCAAACCAACCGCCTGAAGCCAACTCCCCACAAGGAAGGGACAATCCCGTGGGAGACGCCCTTGCTGCTGGCTGACTTCACACCCCTCAGCACAGAGGGAGGGCCAGCTCCTGCCACCTCCTGCAGTCCCTCCTCCAAGACCCACCTCTTGGAAGGAACACTGCCTTGACCTCACTAACTGGCCAGGCGGCCTTGGTAAAGCTGCTGTGCCTCCTTGGGTTTGTTTGTCTCCTCCGTAGAATGGGAATAACACGACACCTTTCCCAGGGTTGTTCTGGCATCCGTGCCCTGGACCCCGGGTTTGAATTCTGACTTTCTTGTGAATTCTTGCACAAGTTCCTTAAAGTTTTGGTGCCTTGGCATCCACATTTTAAAAGGGAGGTTATAGTAATACATACCTCCTAGGGTTGTGAAAAAGCAACGTGAATAGAAATATTTCAATTAGAGTCTGACACATGGTAGGTTCTCGAAAACTTTAGCTGTTATAATTGTGTAAGGAACACCTAAAAGTGCTTCAAAATGCTATAGCACTTTAAACATATGACGTCATGTTTTTATGTTTGCCTTGAATTTATGACGTTCCCAAGCCCATCCTCGAATCCTCACGTCAGAGTCATCTGCTTTGTATGCTGTTACACAGAAGTGCTGAGATAGACCCAAAATATTAAGCTTTTTTTTAACACCTTTATTGGAGTATAATTGCTTTACAATGTTGTGTTAGTTTCTGCTGTATAACAAACTGAATCAGCTGTACCTATACATATATCCCCATATCTCCTCCCTCTTGTGTCTCCCTCCCTCCCTCTAGGTGGTCACAAACCACCGAGCTGATCTCCCTGTGCTATGCGGCTGCTTCCCACTAGCTGTCTATTTTACGTTTGGTAGTGTATATATGTCCATGCCACTCTCTCACTTCGTCCCAACTTACCCTTCCCCCTCCCTGTGTCCTCAAGTCCATTCTCTATGCCTGCATCTTTATTCCTGTCCAGCCCCTTGGTTCTTCATAACCATTTTTTTTTTTTAGATTCCATATATATGTGTTAGCATATGGTATTTGTTTTTCTCTTTCTGACTTACTTCATTCTGTATGACAGACTCTAGGTCCATCCACCTCACTGCAAATAACTCAATTTCATTTCCTTTCATGGCTGAGTAATATTCCATTTATATATGTGCCACATCTTCTTTATCCATTCATCTGTCGACGGACACTTAGATTGCTTCCATGTCCTAGCTATTGTAAATAGAGCTTCAATGAACATTGTGGTACATGACATTTTTTTTTTTTTTGTGGTACGCGGGCCTCGCACCGCTGTGGCCTCTCCCATTGCGGAGCACAGGCTCCGGACGTGCAGGCTCAGCAGCCATGGCTCACGGGCCCAGCCGCTCCGCGGCATGTGGGATCTTCCCGGACCGGGGAACGAACCCGTGTCCCCTGCATCGGCAGGCGGACTGTCAACCACTGTGCCACCAGGGAAGCCCACATGACTCTTTTTGAATTATGGTTTTCTCAGGGTATATGCCCCGTAGTGAGATTGCTGGGTCATATGGTAGTTCTATTTTTAGGTTTTTTTTTTTTTTTTTTTTTTTTTTTTGGGCGCGTG
>NW_006797390.1:4613574-4622608 GCF_000442215.2 Lipotes vexillifer
CAATTTACATTCCCACCAACAGTGCAAGAGTGTTCCCTTTTCTCCACACCCTCTCCAGCATTTATTGTTGGTAGATTTTTTGATAATGGCCATTCTGACTGGTGTGAGGTGATACCTCATTGTAGTTTTTATTTGCATTTCTCTAATGATTAGTGATGGTGAGCATTCTTTCATGTGTTTGTTGGCAATCTGTATATCTTCTTTGGAGAAATGTCTATTTAGGTCTTCTGCCCATTTTTGGATTGGGTTGTTTGTTTTTTTGATATTGAGCTGCATGAGTTGCTTGTAAATTTTGGAGGTTAATCCTTTGTCAATTGCTTCATTTGCAAATATTTTCTCCCATTCTGAGGGTTGTCTTTTCATCTTGTTTATGGTTTCCTTTGCTGTGCAAAAGTTTTTAAGTTTCATTAGGTCCCATTTGCTTAAGCTTTTTTTTAAAATAAAAACTTGCTTGATATGTATTAATCTCGATATTCAGATAAATTCTGCAGGTAATTCTTCAACAGAATGCAAAAATTCCTCCAGATGATCTGAGTTGCTGTTTTCATCACTGAGTTTTCTTAGTGCAAAGTCTGCCGTCTCTGCCCTCTGTCTACGGGCTGCGATTGCCCCAAAGTCAGGCTCTGCATCTCCCGTGAGGTCTGGGTGTGTGTGAGAGCTGAGGTTCATGGATGGCATCTGTGCAGACCGAGCATAGAGAACACGTGGGCCTGTGTCAGAATGAATTGTTGAAAACACTGAAGAAATATCTGAGCCATCTGAGATTTATTGTATTGAGAACACACTGAAGCATCAGCAGTCAACGTGTTTGCTAAGACAGTCCTCAATGGTTGCCAACCATGTGTCCTAAGGCCAGATTAATCCCTGCTCCAGACAGACATTCATGGCACGGCCAGCAGGAGAGACTACTGGATGCAGCTGCCCCTCTGCTCTGCTCAGTCCCATGTCCTCAGCTACCCCATGCCTTGCTTACCCAGGCCCGGTGGTTGGCCAAGCGCATCGCTGGGCTCACCTTAAAGATGTCTGCTTCCACAGGTAGATTTCTTCTCTCTAGTGTAGATGGACTGGACTCTGCTTTCATGGCTGCCACTGACCAGCTGGGTGACAGGAGCCCAACTGCTCAGACTGCCTAAGCCCTTTGAGCCTTGATTTCCCTGTGTGCAAACTCAGATCACACTACCTATTCCTCGAGGGGGTGGATCACGGATGAGTTTTGTATATAGTCAGGTAGCAATCACTGCAAGGCACTGTCACCCTGACCCTGACTATGTCCGTCTGTCTTTTTGCACTTGAGTTCCTGGTCTGGGACAGAATGGGAATAGCTTTCTGTCATCTAGAGCATATACAGAAGATTAATGAGCTCCAAGGGGCCAAGGCCAAGTATTTCCTCTTATCACACCTCTTTTCAGCTCTATGGCTGTTTGTGTAACCCGGCCACCAGGGGCATTTAGAAAGAAGAGCAAACACTCACCCACCACCCAGTCACACTTACAGGCTCCTGTTGTGATTCAGCCCTAATTTAATCCACACTTCAAGTTCCTGACTCCTTTGGAAAAATCATTTCCTTTTCTTTGAGTTGAAATTTCCTCCTCTGTAGAAAAAGGGGTTGTATTAAGACCTCTGTAAGGTCTCTGCTGCTGAAATATCCCATCGTTGAACTGTGTATTTCTGTCTGCTGGCCGACGAACATAATACCTGGCCAATTTACCCAAGTATTAAGGTGCATTTGTTATTAATTAAAATGATAAAATCCTAGGTATCCTTTGGTCTCCCAGGTCTGCATACCTCATCCGTTTCTGATTCTCCCATCAGCTGCAGGAAAAGTCCCGTGGGCCAGTTCACCCCCATGCCTGGTGGATCCCCACCACCCTCCTTCAAGAACCAAGAACCAGGGATTTCAATTAGTGATGAGAGCGTGGGAAAGCTGAGAGAGTTACTAAATCAGGGACTAACCATTTGAAGGAGGAGCTATGTCAAAACACATGCTGTCATCTACAAGGTTCCTGTTGCCCAATAAAGCAAAAGATCCACATAGAAGAGGGTAGAATGTAAGAGCATAGGAAGACTTTTGCTGTCATTCAATTCTATGCCCAGTTTTACCCCGACCCAGAGAGACGAACTGACTTACCTAAAGTAATACGGGTACCTGGTGGCAGAGAGTGTTTCCCTGGAAGCCAGTCCTGCCTCTTTCTATTTCATCTCTCCCTTCAACCATTGCCCAAGAGAAGGTGGCCTTTTTCCCTCTATAAAGGAGAAGCAGAGATCTGAGAGACATTCAGTACAGTTGTCTGATAACACACAGCATTTTGTGGTCACTAGCAAATCTGTTTCTTGAAGTGGCTTCTTTCCATCATGAAATGGGGACCAATTGGCACGTGTCTATTCTTATTTAATTCTGAAAGTCTGGTCAGGGTCAGCTTAATAGTCTTATTTAATTATTTGATTAGATTTTCCCAAAATGTGTGCTCTCTTTCTATTGGCTGGGAAAACTGTAGCCCAAATACACATTTGCTCTTTGTGCCCAGATGCTCACCTGCACACATGTGCATGTACACATACATTTAAGATGCATGAGTGTGCATATGGTGCCCATGGGAGAGGGTGTGAGTTGGTGGATTTTGTACTATATCAATAGCCATAAGAGTAGCTCTCACTATCCCAAAGGCAGGTGGCCACTTGGGGTCCTTTCTAGCTCTGAGAGTTAGAGTTTGTGATTCTGTGTTGACTGAGAAATCATCAAAGACTTCCCATTCTCTAAAAATACATGTTTGCTTCCTGAAAGAGAAGAGCCCAGGGCAAAGTCATACTATTCTTAGCATTTATCCTGTGGGTCCATGGCATGTAGGTGCTCTGGGATGGAGTTTGTGGAGGGTGGAAGGTTTGGGGTTCCGGATCCTCCAGAGCCCATAGACCTGTCTCTACACTCCAGTAGGACACTGGGGTGGAGCAGTGGACGGGCAGGAGGCCTGGGTCTACCATGATTGCTGCCAGGACTCTGTCCCTGTGTACACTTGCCATCCATCAACCATGCAAGGGCCATCGTTAGGTCCTGGGGCATAGAGGTATGTAAGTCACGGCCTCCATTACTTCCATCGTTGCATAGTTCCTATGCCAATAGGGGTGGATAACAATCATATCTTTTAAAAAGTGTGATGAATTGTGATCAGTGTTTTACTGGAGTATAGCTCTATAAAAATACCATGGGAAGGCAAGACGAAGAAATCATTCTTCCTTGGAGGAATTTTTCTCCTATGCTGGCCTAGGGTTCACTCATTTGAGATCTAATACGTATTCTTTGAATGTTTTCAACTGCTTACCACTGTGTTAAGAGTTGGGAGGAAGTAGGTGGGAGAACCTGTTTTGAAGAGAAAAGGGGGACCCAGGGATCAGAGTCCAAGTCTCCTGATTGCCTCCCATTTATTCAATCCACATTCACTAAAGCATAAACCCTGCATCAAGCTATTGGCTGGACTCAGAGGACATGGAGGTAAGTGAGAGATCCCTGCCCAGCTCTGCTCAGAGAACCCACCCGTCAGTCCAGTGGGGCCTGGGGTCCCGTGGGGGTCAGTCCTCAGCCAGCATCACGAGATGGTGTTCTGAGGACCCACCTAAACCAAGAACGGAGCACCAGCCCGCCCTTAGGAGGAGCCCTGTTTTGGGGTATCCTGTCTGTGGGGCTGGGACTGCACATCTGTCCACAGGTCTGGTTCCGGCCTCGTGCTTCAGACCTGATGAGTCCTATTGTCATTTCTGGCACCTGATCACGTCCACTTCTCACTCTGCCTTTACCTTGTGGACTAAGTTTGGTTGTCCAGTGACACCCGCCTCACATCTCAGACCCAGCTGTTAACAGGACCTTGCTGTACTGTGTGATAAGGACTTACTGGAGCCAGAGAAAGCCCTACAATAAGAGGGTCCACCTAGGGCTGAGGTGTGAGGACATTTTTCTTCCCGTATCACCTCTGGCCGATTACGTGGCTGTCTAGGGCGTTCGTCGTGTTGTGAGACTGACTTGGGCACGGTGAGGGGCGGGGTGAGGGTGGGGAGGGCAGGCTTGCTGTGCTCTATTTGGGGGTGTCATGGGACGCAAGTAGTTTCCTAGGATCGCCAGCTGACTGTGAGTCATTAAAAGCCAAATTGTGTAAGCTGATTGGGCTGCTAAGGAAACTATATCATACAGGGCTCTACAATCCCAAACATAGGAAAACTTCACATCATGTGACTCCAGGAGGCTAAGATCAGGTCTCTCTCCACCTAGTGCACAAAACAAGGTGACCCCCTGGTTTCCAAGTGAAACACAGTGGGCCTTTCATTACTCACTTTACAGCTTATCTCCTGGAAATCTTGCGTCCAGCCTGAGGGTTGGGAGGAGCCATGGTTTGCTTGTGATGCCTCTCCTGGCCTGCAGCTTGGGGCCCAGAGAGGAAAGCAAGACAAGGCTTAGGGCCTCCCTTTTCTCTTTCCCCACCACCCTGGAACACTTAGTTAGAACACCCCAAGCTCCTCTGAAGTGTGGTTTTGACATATGAAGCCACCAGACAGGGAGCTAATGACAAGGGATGGGGGGGAGGGGCGGGCAGACCCTGCTTTTTTGTCCAGTGGGGCTGGTCCAGGAGCTCATCAGTGGGGTCTGGCTGAAGAGCTGATTGAAGACTTTCCTGGGTTCTTCCACCCAGTGTTCGATTCTACGCATGCCTGATGTGCAGTGTTCAAATGCGACCCCTTACATTTGATGAGTATTTTACAGCTTATAAAGCCTTTTCATGTATTATCTCATTGGAGCCATGGAAATCCCAGAGACAAGACATTATTATTCTTATGTTACAGATGAAGGAACTAAATTTGGAGAAGTTTAAATGATTTTCCAATGGTTATTTGCTCACTCAGTGACTAACCATGGCTTAGCCTTAAGTCACCTGGCTCTACAAAGCCCCTTTCACTCTATGATGGATGCATTCCTGAACCAAATAGAAATAATTCTTGGGTTTTAGCTGTTAGGGATTATATGTATCAGTCTTTCTCTTCAATAGCACAGATAAATGGGAGCAGATAGAAAATTCCTTCTTATTATTTTGAAGGAGATGAGAAGGAAAAGTAAATGAAATTTTGAATGCCCAGAGGGGTTGCTAAGGAGCGTTGTCTCGTGCTTTGGAAAGTTGGTCTAGTGTCAGCAATTAATGTGTCTTGGATAACTCTGCTAGTATCTTGCCTGGATATGGGGGGAAGGTAAGATGGGGTTTCAAGTTCTCATCTGATCTAGAGGGCCTGTGAGTCTTTGGTTAGAATTTCTACGGCATCACCTCTCAGCCATGCTCAGTCACTCCTGATACCCTCTGCCATCATGGAATCTGCCAGCTTGGCCTTCCCGGGCCACCTCCCAAAGAAACAGAACGCTCCTGTCAGCATCTCCCCAAGGCCCTCAGCAACTAACCATCTCTGGACCATCTCCATGTAACAATGTTGTCCATAAAGTCTGACAATTCCTTAGCTGCTGTGCTACTCCACATGGAAGGAGATGGTTAGATTTTTTTTTTAAAGACCCACAATTTGATCTCCCAAAACACTGCTTTATTTGAAGTCAGTATTGAAAATATCATCTCCACAATTAGGCAAAAAGAGTGCATTTAAAAAAAGACATCAAACTCGGTGAATTTTGGGGTAGCCATTTTAATATTGAGGATGGAAGAAAAAAAGCAACATTTTCAGCATATTATGCTTTATTATTGCAAGAAAGGTAAAACACAACTGAAATGCAAAAAAAGATTTGTGCAGTTTATGGAAAAGGTGCTAGGACTGATCAAAAGTGTCAAAAGTGGTTTGTGAAGTTTTGTGCTGGAGATTACTCACTGGACGATGCCCCACAGTCAGGTAGACAAGTTGAACTTGATAGCGATCAAATCGAGACATTAATTGAGAGCAATAAATGTTATACCACGCGGGAGACAGCAGACATACTCAAAATATCCGAATCAAGTGTTGAAAATTATTTGCACCAGCTTGGTTATGTTCATTGCTTTGATGTTTGGGTTCCACATAACTTAAGCGAAAAACAACTTCTTGACCGCATTTCCGCATGTGATTCTCTGCTTAAACGTAATGAAAACGTGTTTTTAGAACAAATTGGGGATACTGTACAATAATGTGGAATGGAAGAGATCGTGGGGCAAGTGAAATGAACCACCACCAACCACACCAAAGGCGGTCTTCATCCAAAGAAGATGATGTTGTGTATATGGTGGAATTGGAAGGGAGTCCTCTATGATGAGCTCCTTCTGGAACACCAAATGATTAATTCCAACAAGCACTACTCTCAGTTAGACCAACTGAAAGCAGCGCTCGATGAAAAGCATCCGGAATTAGTCAAAAGAAAACGCATAATGTTCCATCAAGATAACTCAAGACCGCATGTTTCTTTGATGACCAGGCACAAACTGTAACAGCTTGGCTGGGAAGTTCTGATTTCTCTGCCGTATTCACCAGACATTGCACCTTCGGATTTCCATTTATTTTGGTCTTTTCAAAATTCTCTTAATGGAAAAAATTTCAATTCCCTGGAAGACTGTAAAAGGCACCTGGAACAGTTCTTTGTTCAAAAAGATAAAAAGTTTTGGGAAGATGGAATTATGAAGTTGCCTGAAAGATGGCAGAAAGTAGTGGAACAAAAGGGTGAATACATCGTTCAATAAAGTTCTTGGTGAAAATGAAAAATGTGTCTTTTACTGTTACTTAAAAACCGAAGACACTTTTGGCCCACCGAATAGTAGTACGTGGGGGGGAAGGGGTGGGCAATGATACCCTTTACAACTTGAAGATGTCAGAATTAAAAGTGTACTCTAAGGGTTCAATCATTAATCACAGAAAGTGAATCAGAGTAGGTTCCTCAATGTCAGCTCAATTGCCAGTTTGAACGGGATCATTCTGTGTTGTGTTGTTTACCTTGGGCCCTGTAGGAGGTTTTCTGGCATCCCTGACCTGTGCCCACTACCATCCTGTAGCACCATCCCATCTCACCCCCGAGCTGTTATAACCAAATATGTCTCCACATGCTGCCAAAAATTCTCTGGGGGAAAAACTGTCTTCTGTTGAAAAACACCAGAATAGGGAAACACCAAATCAGAAAGAAGGACTTTAAGACTTGTAAGTCTTGGGTCTAAATGTACAAACCCATTTAGAAGAAAGAGAGTGGGACAAACTTGAGAAGTGCCCATCCAAGTACCTGCCAGGGTATCTCATAGTCCCTTTAAGCATTAAGAAGGTACAGTCCTTCTGGAAGGCATGACTGTAGCTGGACCCCTTTGGGTATTCTATTTTTCAAATCCCCCTTGTTCTGGATCCGCTCTACCAAACAACTTTCTGATTATCAGTTTTTCCAAACTGCTTTCCCACACAGAGAGGCTTCACTGGCCAAATGGTGTGAATGAGTATCTTGTCTACCTGACAGCCGTACTTTATTTTATATGAGTGAATTGACATTGCAGTTTATCCATCAGTCTCTGTGAGTTAGGTTAGCAGAACTCATTCATTAACTGTGATCTATACTAGGATCTCCATGAGACGGAATTTTCAAGCCTGCAAAATTCAAAGAATTTAGCAAGATGAAAGCATACTTATGAAACCCCTTAGGAGCCAACCAGCTCCCTTCACCTGGGTATCTATTGTTATATAACAAACCAACACTTAGTGGCTTAAAACAACAGCTACTTTATTGCTTATAATTCTGTAGATCAAAAATTCTGGTAAGCCTCAATGGGTATGCAGGACACCACTGGATTCACGTGTCTGCATTCATGTCTGAGGCCTTGTTGCTGCCAGGAAGTGGAGTGTCTCAGTGCTCCTCTGCTTGGCCTCTTTCCTCAGCAGGAGAGTCTGGACTTTCTTCCATGGCAAAGCAATGCCTTAGGAGTGCAAACACAGAATTTGATGTGTCTCTTAAGGCCTAGGCCTGGAAGCGACACAGTGTCACTTCTGCTTCTTAGTGTTGGTCAAAGCAAGCCCAGCCTGGAATCAGTGAGAGGGGGAATACACTCAAAATCTTGAATGAAAGAGTGTCAAAGGTACATTTCGAAAGTGTACTTGTAATTGAAGGGATTAGTATGGCCATCTTTGGAAACAATCTGCCTTACTGTCATAGAATAAACTCCAACAAGATTCATAGAAAACCTATAAAATCTTTAAGATAAGTGTATTAAAGAAACAGTAAGAGCTTGGATTTTAGGACAGAGGTTGTTAAAAATAAAGATGCCTCCAGGCCCCCAACTTTCTTTGGGCAGAAAGCAGACTGAGAAATCTACTCAGGGGAAAACATAATCCATTTCTTATAGAAAATGAAAGATGTTCAAAGGGAAAAGCCCAGACAGCAGATCCAAGAGCTGAGGAAAACAACAGATTGCAGAACCATTCCCAGAGAGCAGAAATAGACTCTGATCAAGGAACCTTCCTTGATGCTAGAGTCGGGGCAACTGACAGCATATCTCTGGATTTCACAATTGCCCCGGATCAGTGATTGCTTTGTTCTTCCCAACATTTCCCTTGTAAAATGGAATGTACTTATCTTATCCCTGTATTTTGTGGATGTGGTGGACAGGTAACCTATCCTGCTAGTTCACAGGTCTCCAGGAGTCTCATCCACATTTGAACGTCATGGAGAACATGAGGTGCTCTATTTTGAAACCCTAAGCACATGCCAACTCCCATCAGGATGTGACGTCTACTTCCCCTCTCCTTGAATCTGAGCTGACCTAGTTATTGCTTCGAGCAATAGAATATGGTGGAAATTATTCTGTGTGCTTCTGTACCTAGGGCTTATGTGGTCTGGCAGCTTTTCCACTTTTATGCTCAAGAGTCCATAACAACCATGTGAGAAAGTCCAGCCTAACTTACTGGAAAAAGAGATCAAATGGAGGAACACTGAGGTGCCTCAGCTGGCTTCCACGATCGAGTGCCCATATATGTAGTTAAAGACATCCTGGATCCTCTAATCCCAGTAACACCTAAACAGTACCAGATGGGACAGAGTTAAGCTCTCCCTGCTGAA
>NW_006797390.1:4622618-4628670 GCF_000442215.2 Lipotes vexillifer
CCCAGCTGCAGATCCACAAAATCATGAACAAATTAAATAGTTGTTATTTGAAGCCACTGTGCTTTGGAATAGTTTGTAACCCAAACAAGAAAACACTGAAACATACATACCCTATTCTCACAATATGATTTGTTTTCTACTTTGTTCACACTTGTCACCTTCTCCCCGAATATTTTGAAAAAACACCTCAAATTTTCAATTCTTAGTGGGTCTAGGGTATTTCACTATTAACATAGTTGTATAAACAACGAGAAAGCACAATGACACCAAGGGGACACTCCTGATCCCACTAATGCAACAACCAAAACTGAGTAGACAAAGCAACCAAAGACCTATGGTTCACAGTAGATTCAGATGGTTGTAGAAGGTGTCACCACAGACCTCCAGGGTTTAGAACCCTGCTCTAGCTTCCATCAGGAAAATATCTAGTCACGTTTAATCTCCCCACCATCCCCTTTCACCCTTCTCCCCTAAACCTCAGCAAGCACTTCCAGACTTAACCACCATCATCTATGTCCTGCTTGCTTCTGCTTACAGTGTGCTGTGGGAATTATCAGGGTCCCCAGGATCTCAGCCCACAGGAAGAAAGCAGGCCACCAGCTGACTCTTGGCTTTGAGAAAGGTCACCAATTACAGCTCTCTGCTTACAGAAGAATTCTGGATTGTCCTTACCCTTTGTGGTCACTTCTAAGAAGTCAGCTGTTAGGCACTGGACCCTGAAGTGCACTGTTCTTCCCGATTACTGAGAACAGAAACAGGGCCCCGATTTTCCATGGTAGTGTCTATTCTATGGCAAGGGAGGGAAAGGAGGATGATCTGAGAAAGTTTGGATTTATTATGGGATTAAGAGCAGCCTCTATGTTGAATGATCTGATTATTTTGGCTTTGGACACAGAGGCTATGGAGGGCTCCTGCCTCTAAAACTCAATACCTATATTATAAACAGGATTGTAAATATCCTTTCTTAACATAGAACAAAGTCCAAACAAGGAGCCAAGCAGCAGTAATTCTGGGAATTTTTTCTAAGCTGTGCAGATGCAGGATGACTTGTTTTGGAATCTGATGAGAAATACAGGAACTAGAAACCAATGGTATGAAAATATCACCAAAACTGAAGATAAATGCTCCAAGAGAGCTGTCATTCTCCAAGAATCTATAGACCTGTGCTTGGACCCTTGCTTGGCCACAAACCTCAGCTGACCTCTCTGCACTGCTTGATGGTCCTTCTCTGCCCAGGATATTCTTTCCTCACATCCATCACTGAACCCCACACTATACTCACAGCACCCCAAACTTGATTCTTCTTCCTCAAAAAACAAGACCATGAAGGATAAAGTACTTCAGCTTCCAACCTTCTCCACCGTCACGAAGTCAAACTTGTCAGCTCTTCCTCCATGGCCAGCTCTTTTCTTCAGGGGTCAGAGGACAAGATGTCCCTCTCTAGTTCACTGTGGTTCCTGATGTTATCCCCTCCCGCTTCCCTAAGACTTTGTCTCAACAGCTGCCACTTTCCTTGCTACATCTTCAACCACTTGTTCACTCGTGGCTCTTTGCCATCTGCCGATAAACATACCCAAGTCTCTCTTCTCCCCATAAAACCCCTCTCCTGACTCTAAATCCTCCTCCAACCAACAACCTGTCTTTCATTCTCCTGAGAAATATCTTGTGCTCCTGAAACAGATGTCTACACTCATTGTCTCCACAACTCCACAACCCCATCATTCCTCAACCCCTTTCTGTCTGGGCTCCCTCTCTGCTGTGCTTCTGACTGTCCTAGCCAAGGTCAGCACACGTGGGGGGGATGATGCCATACCCGCGGGATGCTTTCCAGCCCTATGTTATCACACATTCGTTCTCCTCTACTACTGTGATCGTGAACTCCTGACTCCCTTGGCATCTCTTTTGTTTCAGCTTGCACCTCCTTGATGATCTCTCCTTGACTTCCTCACGGAAGACACCTCAGCCTTCCCCTTAAATATGCTGTTCTCAAGAATAAGACCTTGACCAACTACTGTTCATCCGATAAATGCTCTTTGAATGGTCTTGTAACTCATTCTTTTAAGCACTCCCTGTACATTGAGGACCACCACGTCTCCAGCCTCCTTCTCTTCCCTGAGAGCCACGCTTGCCCTCCAGCTGTCTTCAAGTCTTGGCCATTTAACCTTTCTCATCCGATTTCTCCTCTGTCCTATAGTCTCACTTTCTCAGTTCATAATTCTGTCATCCATCTTGTCACCTAAGTGAGAAACTTGACATCATTCTATACTCCCCTTCCTTTCTGCCTCACAGCTGACCAGTCACCAAGTCCAGCTGACTTGGCATCTTAATTACTTTTCCAAGCTGTCCCTGCCCTCTCTACTTCTGCTGCCCTAGTTCAGATCCTATTAGCTCTTAGCCTTTTGAAATCCTCCTTTCTATATTAGTCCAACAAAATCCACTCTCCAAATGAAAACAGAAGTTTCCATCTACTTGTAAACATGTTATTCCCCTGCTTAATCCTTCAGAAGATCCCTATTATCTGCAGAAATCACTCAATCTCTTTGCCAAGGCAACTCCCTGTTCTTGTGCTGTATGTTCCCGTATGGACCAACTGCTATGGTTCCCCACTCTCACCGTGTTCTTGCATACCTGTGTTTTGTGCATGCGCAGAATGTTCTGCCTTTCTTTCACTGCCTGGCTAACTCATTCTCCTTCAGAACCAAATTCAAGCATCAGTTCTTCTGAGAAGCCCCCTCTAAATCTGCATGTTGGACCCAGTGTTCCTCTTCTGCTCTTATAATCTCTTAAAATCTTCAGCTCTCTCTCTTTCTCTCTCTCATCACTTTCCTTGCCAAATTATATCTACATTATAACTACATGTTTTGTGGATGTGTTTGCCAAAGTATGGTAGAATCTTTAAGAACAGGAACTAATTCATCATTGCAGTTTAGTAACTGACACAGAGTATGGACACAGTAGGCACTTAATAAATGTTTGAATGGAACAGAAACACCTGGTTGACCTTAGGAAGTCACCTTCCCTCCCTGGGCCTCAGATTCTTCATCTGTCAGTGAGTGGAGGTTGAATGAAATGTTTTCTATTAAAGGTCATTTCCTCTCTAACTCCCCGTACTTTTGTGTGCTTCTGAGCAAGGAGGTGTTGACAGGGAAGGGTTGTCCATATAACTGTTTTTTTTTTTTTTTTTTTTTTTCATCCTACTGCCTCTGGAGTCGATTTTTTAAAAAAAGAAGAAAATAAAATAAGAACTCATATTTGCCACATGCTCCTTGGTGCAGACACCCTTGAAGGCCCTTTAATGACTCATTTGATATCCATTCCTACCCTATAAGTGGGCATCACTATTATCCCAATTTTCACGTGGGGAAGCTGAGGTACAGACTAACTTTCCCAAAGAGAAGAGACTGCAGTAGAAAGAAACTTAGAATCTGACATAAGAGTGTGTACTCATGACCATGACACTATCATGCATGGACAGACAGACAACCAGATGGAGACAGATACACACACAGATCAAGACGCCTGGTGACGGGAGAAGAGGAAAATGAACACTGCACTGGAGAACAGAGAGAGCAGAGGGAGGTTTGCCATTCATCCTCCCATGCCCACGAGAGGCCTGACTTAGCTCAGAACGTGGTGAGCGGAAGGGTAGCGGGATTTACGTTACCCATGGCCTTCGAGGCATCGTATGGGTGAAAAATGAAGGGTTTATACAATTGGACTTTATGGGGCATCTTTGGAGCATCATGAATTCTTCCTGCATTTGTCATCGTAGTGCTAATTAAGCTAATTTTGTGGGCTTTAAAGTGGCTCTGGCTAGAATTTCTTAGATAGTTTATTGTCACTTAGCATGAGTCAGGCTTGAGTTAATGGACAGGGGCTGCTTTATCCACTCTGGTTGGGGCCCTGCCGTTGCTACTGTATCTTTTGAGATTCATCCTCCTGACACTAGTCAGCAAGTATTGATTTAGATATTGCATATTTCCATAGGAATTCCATTTTAATTCAATGTTAGAGTGCCAATTAAAATGCAAAGGAAGGGACGTGCAGAATTCACCTTAAAGCATCACTGTCTTGGGGAAAATCTGCTGGATTTAGTCGTTTGGCCAGCTCTGCTTGGGGTAGGACAAGACCCAGACATAAAGGAGTAGCCTCCTTTATGAATCACGTGGAGGCCCAACAGCTGCTTTAGGACGTGGCCCATTGGCCAGGGTTTGAGGAGAGACGATGGAGCAGCTTGGAGTGGGGTGGGGAGGGGGACCCTCTGAAATGTACCGAAGATTCCATGGAGGCGTTGAGCACCTAGCAGCATCCTTGAAGAAAAAAGGAAATGGGGACCTGTGATGTGGGACAGGAGGTGTCCAGTCTGACCATCAGGATAGAGGGAAGAGCACAGGAGTTGGGATTCAGATGCTTTCTCATGCTGAGAACACCCCATCCTCCTTCTTACAAAAGTAAGGCTTCTCTGAGAGGTATATTGGGTGAAACTGAGTCTTAAGAACTCCTATGTTCTTTTATTCTTTCGTGATGAGACCAATAGACAGGCTTCTCTTGTTTTGTTCATCCCTGTATTTCCTTACATCTTGGGTTTGCCCAGATCCAGTTGTCAGTACCCCTGCCTTTGCCGTCGGCTATTCACCTCTCGTCCCAGGAACACCAAGGATTGCCGTCAGCAACCAGAAGCCAGGAGAGAGGCAAAAGACAGACTCTCCCTCAGAGCCTCCAGAAGGGGACCAGCCCTGCACACATCTTGATTTCAAATGCTTCTCTGACCCACTGAAAATGACACGAGGAGGTTTTAGGATTCAGACAGAGGTCGGTCTCTCTGAGAGGCAGGATCTGAGCTGGAGTTTGTAGTCACATGATGCTGTGCACATCATTGGCTCCTATCCTAAAGCCATCTGGGCTATTAGGTGTCTTCATTTCATTAATCATCATAGCATCATACAGGGGATTTCTTTGTAGGGATGGCAAATGAGGGATACTGAGAATAGTAATAGAAACAGCTTGAGTGTTGTAATGGCCTAAGTGGGAGAAGGCCAAGAATTATCTCCATCTTTGGGTCTATAGGAACAAGGTTTCTAGAGCTGTCGTTGGAGCTGAGACGAAGGAAAGAAGCTCTTGGGTTGGCAACAGGAGACATTAGTAGGGGTGGGACTTGAGGGTATTATGCTAAATGAAATGAGTCAGAAAGAAAAAGACAAATACTATATGATCTCACTTATATGCGGAATCTAAAAAAAAAAAACCTCATAGAAACAGAGAACACATTGATAGTTGCCAGAGATGGGGAGTGAGGGATGGGGGAGATGGGTGAATGTGGCCAAAAGGTGCCAACTTCCAGTTATAAGGACTTGCTCAAGTCCTGGAGATGTGATGTACAGCTTGGTGACTGTGGTTACTAATACTGTATTACGTATTTGAACGTTGTTAAGAGAGTAGATCTTAAAAGTTCTCATCACAAGAAAAAAATTGTAATTGTGTGGTGAGGGATGTTAACTAAACTTACTGTAGTAGTCATTTTAGAATATATACGTATATCAAATCATTGTGTTAAACTAACACTGTGCTATACATCAATTACATCTCAGTGAAGCTGGAAAAATTTAAAGAAAAAAAATAACAGCCTGAGTTGCTGAAAAACTTGGAAGCAGGGGCAACCGAAGACTCATCTGTCTCCTTCTGTCTGTCCCTGGAGTCTGTGGATGCAGCTGGCTCTCAGGGGTGTTGCCTGTGGATTTTCCAGGCCATTGGCTACTGCTTCTTTCTCCCTTTGGCTTTTATTTATTTATTTTAATTTAATTTATTTTTTTGTATTTCCCTTTATATATATATATATATATATATATATATATATTAATATCTTTATTGGAGTATAATTGCTTTACAATGGTGTGTTAGTTTCTGCTTTATAACAAAGTGAATCAGTTATACATATACATATGTTCCCATATCCCCTCCCTCTTGGGTCTCCCTCCCTCCCACCCTCCCTATTCCACCCCTCCAGGCGGTCACAAAGCACCGAGCTGATCTCCCTGTGATATGCGGCTGCTTC
>NW_006797390.1:4628700-4637499 GCF_000442215.2 Lipotes vexillifer
TTATATATATATATATATATATATATATATATATATATTAATATCTTTATTGGAGTATAATTGCTTTACAATGGTGTGTTAGTTTCTGCTTTATAACAAAGTGAATCAGTTATACATATACATATGTTCCCATATCCCCTCCCTCTTGGGTCTCCCTCCCTCCCACCCTCCCTATTCCACCCCTCCCTATTCCACCCCTCCAGGCGGTCACAAAGCACCGAGCTGATCTCCCTGTGCTATGCGGCTGCTTCCCACTAGCTATTTTACATTTGGTAGTGTATATATGTCCATGCCACTCTCTCACTTCGTCCCAGCTTACCCTTCCCCATCCCCGTGTCCTCAAGTCCATTCTTTTTTTTTTTTTTTAAATTGAATTATAGTTGATTTATAATGTTGTGTTGGTTTTTGGTGTACAGCAAAGTGATTCAGTTACATATATAAATAAATAAATATATATACTATTTTTTATATTCTTTTCCATTACAGATTATTACAAGATGTCAAATATAGTTCTCTGTGTTACACAGTGGGACCTTGTCGTTTATATCTTTTATACATAGTAGTTTGTATCTGCTAATCCCCAACTCCTAATTTATCCCTCCCCATCCCCATCCCCTTTGGTACCCATATGATCCAGCAATCCCATTCCTGGGCATATATCTGGAGAAAACTCTAATTCGCAAAGATACACGCACCCCAGTATTCACAGCAGCACTATTTACAATAGCCAAGATATGGAAGCAACCGACCTAGAGATTATCATACTAAGTGAAGTAAGTCAGACAGAGAAAGACAAATATCATATGGTATCACTTATATGTGGAATCTAAAAAAACGGTACCAATGAACTTATTTACAAAACAGAAACAGAGTCACAGACATCGAAAACAAACTTATAGTTCCCTTTGGCTTTTGAAAACTTCTTTTTTTAGCACTTCTGGTTATGAAAACAAAGAGGGCTATAGACCTGTGGTGGCTCAGAGCCAGGGCCACGGCCAGAGTACAAAATTTGAGGAGGGATTTACTTCCAGGGCCAGCTCTGCACTGGCATGACCCTGAGGGTGAATGCCACCTTATATTTTGTCCCTTAGGTGGTACCAGCCCTACCCAGGGCTGCCTGTGTCTGCGTAAGATGGCTTTATCCTCTTTTTTACTGTTAGGAAACACTCTTGCCTGCAGATATAATTTCTTCAATGTCAGTTGTATCATAATAATAGAGATGATATTCGGTCTCTTGTCTGCTTCAGGGAAAAGCATCTGAGAAGTGGTATTGCTTGGTGCACGTTCTGGGGCCAGACACCCTGCCTTGTGTCCTGGTTCTGACATTTACTAGCTGGAGGTCCTGAGCCAATTACTTAATCTCTTGGGGCCTCAGTTTTTTTGTTGGCAAACTTGGAAAAATAATAACTCCCTCTTAAGGTTGTTTTCAGAATAAAATTAGTTAATATACCTATAATACTCACAGGATTTCTTGACACAATAAATATTTAATAATATTAGTAGATAGTAATAGTTATTAATAGATAACCTTAAGTGGGGGAAGGACACAACTTGCACCTTGATGTTCATATCTATTTAAATATTGGGTCATTTTACCTTGATTTAAAATCATTTGAATGCTTAGTGATTGCTAATGATTAAACAGGTTTATTGTTATGTTTTTATTTTTATAGCTGCTGCTTAAGTAATTGGATCATTAGGTAGGTGTTCATTCTCCATCAATGATAAGGGGTTTGCTTCTGCAGAGTCCCTAACAAGTTAGGCAATTACCCAGATTGCTGGCACAATGTCGAGAGAGCATATTTAGCTGGTAAAGAGCTTGTCTTTGTCACAATATTAATGGCAATCATCACACCCTTGCCTTCTAACAGGATCGCCAGCAAATGAGCTCGATTTTTTTTAGGACTGGTTAATGGGCACATTAAATCCAGGTGTTTTGAATTTCTTAACAATTATGTATTTCACAAATGTATCACATTAGACATAGATCAGTTTGGAACCACTGAGAAGAACATCAATTCCCCATTGTGTTCTACTGAATGTATGTACCAGCAGTGTGCTGATAAATTTTAACAATTAACTCATGGGGAGCGGGGGGAAAGCCCTGATTTGTAGCATTTATCAATTTCTGTGGTGTAAATCCTCCTACCGCTGAACGCAGAGTTTGGGGGAGGGATGCAAACCATTGGCTCTCATGGACCAGTACAAGCTGGCAGCCCCAGTGTATCCCTGCCTCCCAGTTCTACACTCCTTGTCACAGAAGTGTCAGATTAGGAGTTCATTTGGCAAAAGAGAAATTTACTCCTTGGGTCCTTGCATTATCAACTCTGCTAGCACACAGGACTTATTCTGGGCTGGTCACAAATATTGACTCATTTAGATCTCAGAAAAAAATATAATTCCTATTTGCGGATGCAGTAACTAAGGCACAGAGAAGTTAGGTAACTTGCTCAAGGTCACACAGCTGGGGAATGGTAGATTTGGGATTCAAACCTAGGCAGTCTGGCTCCATTTATGAATAATAAGCAGTTATGGCGAATGGTTAATATTATGGTTAATGGTTAAAAACACTGCCCTCTGTACTCTGTTCATTTTCTCCCTGTCTCTATCTCTTTCTGAGTCTCTTAAGCAAAAATCTATTTAAAACTTATATCTATCATGGCATTCTATTTGTTTTTCTCATATTTTTAACACAGATAATAATGATTTTATCCTTTTCTTACTTTTTGTTTTTTGTTATGCACCTCTCCTACCAGATTATAGACGTCCCAGGAATAGGGACCATGACAGATACTCAATAAATTATAGTTGGATGTCAGGATGAATCTTATATCACCCTCCCACTTGATCTGTCTTCTTTCCTAGTATGTACAGATGGGCGGGTAAGAACAGAAACTGTCTTTGTTGTCATACCTGTAATCCTCACTGTGCCCGGGACATAGCTGGAGCTCACGAATGTTTGTGATTTGAATAATTTGAACTGTCTTCTCAGGGACGTTCAGGTGTTTCCAGTGTCACCTTATTAAAAGCAGCTCATCTTCAGGCACATCCGTGCTTACTGCACTTGACTGCGTTCATACCCGTGTGCTTGTCTTAGCCTCCTTCTTGCATTCTTGACATGAGCAGAGACAGTGTCTTATTACCTCCATAGCCCAAGTATCCAGCATAATGCCTAATGCTTCATGGGCGTATGCCCAACATGTTTCCAGACTGAAGCAAACAAAAGGCGCTCAATAAGTACTCGTTAATGGATGAGTAAGTAAGGAAGAACTTGCTCCTCAAAGTAGAGCATTTCTGATAGGAAAGGTGCTTGAGTTGCTAATACAGGGGCCCATAAATATATATATGCATATATTCTGCTGTAACGTCTGGAATGTTGGTGACAGAAGGCGACAGTCTGAAGGACTGTGCCGATGTGCCATGGATGAATTTGAAAATTATCTTTTGCAAAAGCAGAGTCAGATGTGGCAGGAAGAAGAGCGGCTTAGGGACCCAGAGTCCAGGATTTGAGATCTGGTTCACCCACGTATGCATCGTATGAGCCTCGGTAATCCCATCTCACCCTTCTGGGATAAGCAATCTATATGTCTTCCCAGCTAATGGTTTCAGGTTAAAGATTTAGTGTAGTCCAAGAAGTAGGATGTTGATGCCCTAGAATTGCTCTGCAACTCTGAGTCAAGCATCTGCCTGCCACTGAATCTCAAAGATGCCGAAGAGATAACATGTGACCGTATCGTTGAACAATTCATTTCATAAATCTCAATGAAACATAATGACCTGATGAATATTAATTGCCCTCTCTTTCCTTTCCAGGCATGAGAATGGAGAAAAAAAGAGAGAGAGGAGGGCAGCAGAGATGAACTCCTAAGTGGTGTGATTCAATTATCTCCAAAAGATCTCCAAAGATGAGCATGCGATTACTACTAATTGCAAATAGTGCTACTGAAAATGATAACGATCCGTCATTTTGCTCTGGCCCCATTCTAAACAAGACGACAGGCATGACCACAGATTCATCACGTTAATGGTCAGCGTTCTGGGGGGCTTTGGTCACGAGGTATGGATGATTCTCCATTCTGAATGGTGGGTAAGAGAATCCCAGGGATTGCAGAGGTCAGCCAGCCACATCCTTGCCCACCACCCACCTCTGGACTCCACCTCACCTAACCTAGAGACATGGGTATCCTCTCTCCTGATGGCCACATTATTTAAAGTAACAACAACAACAACAACAAAATAACCTTTCTTTTAATCTGGTCCCAGACTCTTCATATTTGGAAACTGCTTCCGGGTGACCATCTTACCGCATTCTTGTTACAGTTTATTCTGCACCTGGAACCTAGGACCTGGAAGGGTGGACACAGATGCTAGAGCACACAGTTCTATTTCCATTTCTATGGACCTTGGCAGCAAGAAAGGGGACTTTGATTTGCCTGCCTATAAAATAGAGATAATCCTAATTATGTCCTCTTTTGTTGAAGTGGGAATTTTGGGGGAAATCCATGGTGTGTCTTTGATAAAACTGCTCTGCATACATAAATCAGAGATTATTCTGGGATTTCTTCTGGTATTTGTCAAAAAAATCCCTGTGACTCTGCGTGTCAGGACACTAATGGCTGCTTCCAACTTAAACAAAGAAAACCCCATGGAACCACGGTTATTACCATGTCACCCTCCGCTCCTTTGACCACAGAAAACGTGGCGAGTGTCTGGGATCATGAAACAGTCAAATCCAGAGAAGATACAGGGAAGCTGTTTCTCTAGAGGTGCTGGCATTGCTCTGTACCCACCGCAGCCCAGCCTGGCACTGAGGCCGTCAGCTCCCTCTCACCGCTCACACGTGGGTAATCCATCTGTTGTTCCCCCAAAAAAGCTTTGAGCCCCACTTCCATTTCCTCCTCCTAATTCTGCATTATAAAACACACATCATCATACAAGATAATTTTTTTTTTTTTTACCATGCCTCCCAAAGTAAAAGAAGCAAGCAGACACACAAAAAAGCTTCCCAAAGCTGATACAATTTGTCCTTGGTTTATCCTTTGTCTCAGATTACCCACATCAAGAAATAACTTTTGAAAAGGAAGTTCTGAATACCTCAGTAGCGTCCCAACTGATTCTATCAGCGGAGGGAACGTCCTGCAATTTACCCCGTAAACCTATCAGACTGTTTCTCAGAGGAATGGAGCTCATCTCCCTGTAGGGAATTGGGAGCTTCTCCAATGACAGAAGAGAACTATTGCATTGTTAAATACATCAGCTCATTCGCTCCTGCACGGTGTGCCTGCTTTGATCCTGAAATAGGAAAGCCTGGCCATAAGAGGCAGGGGTGGGGGTGGGGAGGGGGTCCCCCCGAAGATGCTTTGTTGCTTTAGAGTTATATATCCCAGAGAATCAGGATAAGCTAGCCCTTGTCTTGTTTTGTCTAGACTCAAATCGGTATCCTCACTACTTATTTTACTGACACAGACATTTGAGCATGAGTAAGTACCCTTATCTGTATGTCACAGGACGGTTCATTTAGATCCGTTCTTCCTCATATACAGTAAATCATTTTCATTCCCATTTTGCTGGAGGTAACATAAAGGGTAACTTTCAGAGAAAAACCCTCATATTGGAACTATAAGCTCCTGTGATACACCCTATAATCTATCTGGAGCTCTGGGGGTACCTCAGAAAGCTGTGGCTAAGAGGGATCACTTGTGTGTTTGTGGGGGGCTCCGCCCTAAAATCCCACACTCTTCCAACCTCAGTTAAAGTGTGTGGTCACAGTCACTACCCACACTTGTCATTCTTAAGCCACCAGGAAAATGTGGCAGTGGAAAATACCAGGGCTTTGTTGAGGCCTGAACCCAGCTTCTCAAGCAACCAGATGCCGGAATCCATCAGGCTGCCCTGGGAGCCTGGCTGCCTTTCATCTTCCTGGTTCCACTTTGACTTGAAGTCTAGGCCACAGATACACCTCAATCCACTAGCTCTATGCCCTGGGAAAGTTCTCGAACTTTCGTGAAGAGGAAGTTACCTGGTGAGTCTGCTCAGCTTGCATCTAAATTCCGTCCCTAGAATTCCCGATACACCAGGAGTGGGGTGAGATGGGAAAGATGTGAGTTCTAACCAACGTCTTAGGTCCTCAGATGCAGTTCCTCTGGGGAACATGTGCTGAGGCCCAGCACAGAAGGAGGGGGTCTCTCTATCGGATAATTCAGTCAGGAGACCTGAGACTTCATGCTTCTTTTTTCTTTCATTCTTACAGTACTCAGTTTCTTTGCCTAAAAAAAAAAATGGGAGACCATCCACCATGTTTGTAAGGTTCATTCATGCCGGAGTGAAGGTCTGGGTGACAACATGCCTGGTATGAGTTAGATCATGTCCCCTAACCAATACAGTAGAGTCTTGAACCCCAGAACTTCAGAATGTGACAGTATTTGGAGACAGGGGCTTTACACAGGTAATCGAGTCAAAATGAGATCATTAGGGTCTCTAATCCAATACAACAGATGTCCTTATAAAAGGGGAAATTTGGATACAGGGAGATGATCATCAAGGAAAATTCATGTGAGGATTATAGCGTTATGCCATCCAAAGCCACATAACTCCCAGAAGTTCAGAGAGACCTGGAACAGGTCCTTCCCTGCCGACTTCAGAGAGAGCAGGGCCCTGGTGACACCTTGGTCTTGGACTTCTATCCTCCAGGACTGGGAGATAGCACATTTCTGTTGTTTTGGCTGTGCAGTTTGTGGTACCTGGTTGCGGTGGCCCTAGGTAATGAAGACAATGCCTAAAGATCCTAGGATACGTGGACCCAGTGAATTTCCCTTCCTGTGATACGCAAGTTGTACTGGAGACTTTCCTGCTGGAGTCAAATCCAGACAACATGGACCAGGGGAGCCACGAGCAGCTGAGTCCCTGCTGCTTCATGTGGATCAAAGTGGAGAGGCTCGTCTTCAGGGGTTGGCTGGGCACCTTCTTACCATTTCTTTTGGTTCCTCTGTGTAGTCAGGGGGCTTGTGTCACTCTGAGTCACTCCACTGCAAAAAAGCAACATCGGATCTCTTCAAAGGCAACGATCAAATCAGATGCTGGGGGGAAGTATGCACAACCAGCCAGCAATGACTGCACTCTTACCAAATGCCAGGCGCTCTTCTCACTGCACAAAGACACTCTTATTATCCGGGTACCTCACAGGTGAGGAAACCGAGGCACATGGAGATGAAGTCCCTTGCCCGAGGTCACACACCCGGAAAGTGGGACAAATGTCAGACTGGTCTAGAGGCACAGAGAGGATGGCAGGGAACATGGAGTAATCCACTTAATCAAAATATTTCCCCCAAATTTCTTTTGAACTAGTCATTGGAGAAAAAGAAGGAGTTTGCTCATCAAAAATGCTG
This sequence comes from Lipotes vexillifer, assembly GCF_000442215.2. NCBI lineage: Eukaryota > Metazoa > Chordata > Mammalia > Artiodactyla > Lipotidae > Lipotes > Lipotes vexillifer. The sequence continues at coordinate 4,636,086 of NW_006797390.1, forward strand.
TGCGTAGGGCGTGAGAGAAGGATTCTCCAGAGAAAGTAAAGCTTCTGCCAAGAGTGAGTGGGTTTGCTGCATTCAGGGAGGTCTGACATTTGGCTCTTCAGAGGTGGGAAAGAGCTGAGAGTGCAGACCCCATTCCTAGACCTCTATTGGTCACTGATGTCCAGAAGCTGGCACCGTAAAGATGACTCACTGTCTTTTCCTAGGGTGTGCTCTCCTAATGGGTGGTTACTATCACCACCATCCTCCGCCTCTTCATCACTTCCCCTTGCATTGCTGCATTATTTGGCAAATCAATAAATACCTTCCACAAGTATCCCATTATGGGTTCATCATGGTGTTATGAAATAAGCAGAACTTTAATCCAGATGAAGAAAAACCAAACCTCACAAAATTTCAGTGATTTGTTTGAGGTCTCTAGCTAATTCCTTTGAGAGCCAGGACTTAAATCCAAGAGTGCTGACCTTCTCTACCTACCCAGGCTCTTTCTATTCCAGCCCCCAACCAACACCCCAACCCTGGGCTCTGGGCTGCCAGGAGCTCTTGGTGTTGGATGCTCTTCCCAGAGCTCTGCTCCTCCTTGCCCGGGTAGTGATCCCCGGGGCTCCCTGCCCAGAGGAATTCAGAACATGCTGTGGTTATTTGTAGAGCACTTTGCCTCTGGGAGATGGGGGTTTACACAGCTCAGAAAGAGCAGCATTTGCCCACACAGACAACGCTGCCCACGCTATTAATATCCAAGCACAATAGCTGAATGACGAGGTGGAGCGTGGCTTGCTCTGCCCACAGGACTTCTTGGCCAAGGAGATCGTATTCTTTTACAGCAGCCTTGCTAATACCCATGCAGTAAGACTCTTTCTTGTCCCAACTTCTGAGAGATGAACAGAGAGGACCTTGCATAGAACTGCAATTGCCTGTCCTCATCATCTTTCCTGGGAGATCAGGACACATGGAGGCTTGACGTCTCAAAACACTATTTGCTTAGTGCCCCCTTGGGATTCTAAAGCATCCCAAGCATCCCGCATTTGTTGTCTTTCTCGGTCTTATAGTTATCTTTGTGCACAGGGAAAGGGTAAACGTTTTTAATGCATGTATTCACTCAGAAAACATGTGTTGAGTCTCTACCATGTGTAGTTGAGTATAAAGCATGCCGGCTCTGATGATACAGAGATAAGGAGGATAGCTTTCATTTACTCAAGCTCATAGCTCGGAGGAGAAAGACAGTTCATCACCGTTATATCGTGGTGTGATGATCGCTGTAGCAAAGCTAAGCATAAGAATCTGTAACAGCGCAAAGGAAGGAGTAGTCAACTCAGGCTAGAAGAGGCAAAAGTCAAGGAGGCTTCAAAGAGGAGAAATAAGTGCACTGGGTCTTAGGGATGAATAGACGTTCAGCATGACAAGCCCGGGACGGGTG
>NW_006797390.1:4637782-4645967 GCF_000442215.2 Lipotes vexillifer
TAGACGTCCAGCAGGACAAGCCTGGGAAGGGTGTTCCATCAAAGGGAAGGGTAAGTGGAAAGCCAGGGAGATATGCACCAGCCTGGCGCCCAAGATAAAGGATCTAAATCCCAGAGAGGGAGGGGATAGGCTGGTGGGGTATGAAGATGGAGAGGAAAGAGCAGATTTGCAAGTCACTTAATGTCTTTAGACCTTAGTTTCCAAAGATATTCTGGAAAGCCTCTCCAACTTCTTTTTTGCTCAGCAATGTTGCCTACCACACATGTGGCTGTGTGCCCATGCCTCATGCCACATACTTCAAAGCCTCCATGAGAACCCGGAAGACCTCCTGCAGTCTACACTGCTTCAAGAATTGTGGTGGATTCTCAAGCAGAGAATACTTTGTGTCAAGAGATGTGGTGGCAGAGCTATGGCCAAGGCTGCAGGATGGAATGGCAAAATGGTAGGGCAATGGAAACCTACCAGTCGTGACTAATGAAACCTAGACCATTCTCATCTGCTTGAGAAGCTAGGAGGCTGGGACGGGCTCTCTAATCAGCACACCAGGCTTGGGGTCTCCCTTGCTCATTTGTAACATTTAGGGACCCACTGACAGGCCCATGTGTCTTCAGTGCCAGTTATCCAGGTTCACTTGTGGCCCTGGTCCTTTGCTCCAGCAAAGATGTAAAGAACTGAGGGACCCCAAGATTGAACCATGAAATGTCATTAGCTAGATCTCAGTCCTCACAACTCCCAGGACTAATTATAGAGCAAGGAGTGGCTGGGGCCAGACCCCTCTGGTATAAAAAGATTTTATGAAAGGCAAAGCGGGGGGGTTAGGCAACAATAATTCTCACCCTATTATATTCCTTTCAATTATTTACAGTAATAGACACTGGTGGCTACCAAATATAGAGACTGGAATCCAGTGAGGTCACACGGGTGCTCTGGAAGCCAATGATGCAGCCTTGGAATCTGGGGATACCATGAGGCAATGTTTCAGCTGCCCCTGCATTCTTTACCTCCCATTGTTCCCAGCTCTCTCTGCTTCCCTTCCCCCACTGCCAAAGTCAAGGGCACAGACCCTGGCGAGAATTCTAAGCTTCATCCCGTGTCTAGGACTAGCAAATATCTTTTTTCCATTCAGGGTTTTTTTTGTTTTTTTTTTTCTGCCCTTGGCAGTGAAAGCATGGAGTCCTAACCACTGGGCTGCCAGGGAATTCCCTCCATTCAGGGTTTTAAGAAGACATTCACACTCGTTCTCCTAACTCAGTACGATGGGAATGAACGTGAGGACTCCAAAGGCAGAGTTGGGGTGGCACTGGTGAGCGTGCCCTGCAGATCACCGGGGCATCATCTCCCCACTGCGAAACCCTTGAGCAAAAGCTCTGTAGCAACAAAGATCCATGTGTTCCTCCATGTCTCCCAGACTCGCTGGCATTGGGTTGACGCCTCAGCCAACTGGCTTCCGGCCGATGAAATGTGGGCAGTGACATAAGCCACTTGAGGCTGGCCCTTAAAAATCCTGCAACTCCCTCCAGCTCCCTCTTCCAAAAAAAAGATTAAAATTTTTTCCCTTTTCTTTTTTTTTTTTTTTGCTTTAGATGTCACACATACCAGATGGAGTAGCTACAAGATGGAGAAGCCTCTTGACCCACCAGTTATCAGACTGTGACATAAGTGAGAAATAAGTGTTCTTAAGAATGATAAGCCACTGATGATGGAGTTGGCTGATGCGGCAGTTAGCGCTATTTTTTCTAAGGTCTCACAGTCCAGGCATTAGGCACAGAGACATTCATTTTGCAGAAAGAAAAAAAAATAATCCATTGCATTAAATAAATCTCTGTCTCTTTTCCCTGATCGTAGGATTCATGCTGTAGAACAACCCTCGACCTGCGGATTGGAGAAGTTATAGTGACTAAGTCCCTGGGGATGGACAGGCCCCCATGTCACTGACTTGGAGCTAAAGCAGTTTAAGTCCCCCAGGAGCAGGAAGAAGGAGCCTTTCCCGGGACAGAGACTCCAACAGGCTCCCTGGACCCTGTGCAACCAGAATCAGGGAACAAAGTCGCAACAAACTGCGGAGAGAATTAAAGCGCGCACACACACACACACCCCGTTTCCCACGTGGGATAGCCTCACCATGTGTGTCCATCACTGGGGAATTATCCGACTGAGGAAATTGATTGACATGTGCGGTAATCTCGGACGCAATGTGTCCTAGACTGTTTCCATACTTCTCAGTGGTCCGGAACCCAGTTTTTGAAGGGCCTGACCATCTTTCTAACCCATGACATTTGTCTCTTCTAGAAATTCCTTTTCTATTTTTCCTTACCTCCCACTCCCCTCCTTCCACCTCTACCTCTAGCTCTAGTGTCTGAGCTGAAATCTCTGGCATCTTTCTTGGTATCTAGTCCTGTGCTCTTGAGGAAATGAAACCTTCGATATTTTAGAAAACAGAACCCCACGCTTTCAGACTGGCATGACACCCACTTTAAGTAACCAGACGAGTCTGATGTGAGAGGAGCCCAGCCAGGGAATCTTAAGTCCCTCCTAGATTCAGGCGTTTGGTGGTTTTTACCAACTCAGTCACTGAGGCAGAGAATCAGAAACAGTAGGCAGCTGCAGATCCCATCCTATCTGGCTCCACAAAGCATGGTATCAGGAGTTATCGAAGGCCAGGGATTGCGCTGAAGGTGATACACAGGGGAGCATCGTTTCTCTGCCACGCCCCTCGCCACACCACCTCCTCCCCAAGCATGTGGTCACCTCACTCACTCCTCCCCTCTCCAGGGAAAGGCAATGGCCTTCTCCTACTCCTTCTCCAGCCCATGCTATTTGTGGCTAGCAGAATACTCTCCCCGAACTTACTATTGGTCATATCACTCCTCTGCTAGTAAGCTTTCCCTGATTCCCCACTACCTTTTGACAAAACCTGAACCCGGCATTCAAAGGCTCCAAAATCTGTACCCACTCTATCCTTCCAAGCCCATCCTTCCCTATTCCTCTTCCCAAACTCTCAAACTGTCCACGTCAGCTTCATCCCATGCCTCCCCACCACCTCCCGAGAGGCCACCATGGCCCTCTCTGACCGGGAAAATTCTGCCCACCCTTCAAACTCTCACCCCACTTGGTAGCCTCCCTGCTCCTGGTGGCACCCGGGCATATATGGTCTCTCCCAGTTTCAAATGCCATAGGTCATTGAACCTCCCACTTATGTTTAACCTGTTCTGCCTGGTACGATGGTTATTGAAGCACTGTTGGTTTTGTCTCCACAATTAGAGAGTGAGATCTTTGAGGGGTTACACTTAAGTCATGGTGACTTCATTCATGGTGCGCTTCTGTCCCTTGGCAGGGTGGTTGCTCAATAAATATCGTGCCATTGAAGGGAATACAAGGCAGGTGAATCAGCCTGACATTAATATTCAGTGTGGCTTCTATCCAAAGTGGGAATCAAGAGTTGCCTGGACTTTTCTTGAAATGTGATCAGATAAATCTTTAAAGATCAGCCTTTCTTAGAAAAATAAAGAGGAGAGGGGAAGGATTCAAGTCATCAGAAAAAGAAACAGTAGCCACCTCGTTTTTAGATCTTAGCCAGGGATTTGTCCATCCGCAAAAAGGTCTGGCACCACACCCTCTGGAACCACAAATCGCAGAGCTTATGGGTCCAAAGTTTGCACAGAAAACAAGCACTCTCCATTTACCAACTGTTTTCCTCCTCCTTCCGCTAATCGGGAATCTCCGCTAGAAAATGACACCGGGTGTGTGTCACTGAGTGTCACCTGCTCCCAGGCCTGCTGGTGCCTCCCAGGCCCTTTGATCCTCTACTCCCATTGTCTCCTGTAACCAATCCTTTCCATTTTGCATTTTCCCCCCTAGATCACCTGATACTTCCAAGCAACCAGGTGTTTCTTTCAGAAGCCAGAAGCTGATAACCTGGGCTCATTGATCTCACCCCCAGCCCATGTCCTGTGCAGTGGAAGATTCGGGGCGGAGATTCTTTCCACCAAGAGGTGGGGGTGCCAACTCTCCCTTTCAAGCTCATTCATCAGCAAAACTAAAGAAAATGCCCAAGATGTTTGGAGGTGTAGAATCACCGTTGGTTTAAGTAAATAGCTTTACAAGACATTTATTTCAAGATAACATGTCATTGGATGTATATGTTTTGGGTTTAAAAAATACATGACATACAATGAGTCCTGTTACTTTGTAAATATCCCTCGAGTAATTATCTTCACAGCTTGATTGTAAATTCTTGGGACAAAAACTAGGTATTATACGTTTTTTTTGGGTCCCGCACTATGTCCAGCCCCAAACTGAAAACAGAAGCACACATGCCTTGTTGACTTCTTGTTTCTTTAATTGTTCCTGGATGAGACATTTTCTTGGATTACACACCTCACTGATCTCTTCCATTAATTGGATGAGTCAATTTAAAATAGTTGCTCAGTGTTTTATTAGCCCTCACGGAAGCCCAATGAAGTAGGGATGGCTGTCATCTCTAGACCTTTTGGAATCAAGGGAGGTTGGGATCAAGACCAGAACCTTTGAATGATTCTCCAGGTGTCACCCAATAAGTCCTGGATAAGTCCCCTCAGTTGGGGAAGACAATGTCGTAGAAACAGGGTAAATCCACTGAACATAGTCAACTGATAAATATGCTAGAGGCTTCTAGAAGGGAGCGTTCTCATTGCCTGAATTCATCTTGACCCCAGTGGTGTTCCCTACATCTAGGGAGAAACAGGTGTAAGAGAATCTCACAACACCAGAGTATTTTGGGCCATTCCTCTTGCTTAAAGGGACAAACCATATAAGCAACTCCGCCGGCCCCCCCCACCCCGCCCCCAGTTGGTCCATGAAAGGTATGGCTATGCTCAGGCACGGGAGAGAGGAAGGCTGAGGTTGGGCTTGTCCTCACGACTTGCATTTAACATTCAGCCAAGCACCACATTTTCCATATTTCCCAGGACACCGAGGGCCTCCTTCTAACAGAGGCAATGCCCATCTTCACACACACATTTGAGGTGATGTCACGTCAGCAGACAGTGTCCTGTTTAGACATCTTAGACCTACGTAGGCTGGAGACCTGCCCTGGGCCAATGTCCCTACCCAGGAACAGACACTGCCTTTGCACACAGGCTCCAGGATTCCTCTAAAACTCCAAGATTCTAGTCAAACTATGTGCATATCCCTTGTCCGGATGGCCCTATCGGTACACCCCAAGGAGCAAAGACAATAATACTTCTGTGACTTTAAATTCTTGGGCTAATTCTGTGCATCTTTACAGTTTGTATTGCAATCTCCTTGGATCACGAGCATTAACATTTAAAACATTGTCAGAAGTTTTGCACACGTGTAGGCAATAAAGCTGACTGGTAGACTAAAGTCCCTCTTTCCCAAGAAGATAAGAGGGCTTGATTGCCCCCCCTCATTAAATCCAGGTTTTATAATGTGAGATTTTCTCCAAACTTGGAAGAAGCAAAGAATTTGGGGTCAGAAACCCTTAGTTTGGGGGCAGTTGTATATCGATCCTGTGACTTTGAGCAAATTACTCAACCTCCCAGAGTCTCAGTTTCTTCATTTGAAAAAATAAGAACCCGATACCTATTTCACACGGGTATAAGGATGAAACGGGGTAATGTATATATAAGTGCTTTGCAAATGGTTACGAACGATACAAATGCACCTTCCTATTGTTTTGTTCTCAGCGCTCCTGCCTGGCTGCATCTACTTAACCCACTCTCCAAGATCTAGAATCAGATTTCAGCCGTATGGAATCCTCCCCAGGCAGCAGATGGGCTTACAAGTCTCTTGGTCTCTTCATGTAATTAACAGCCAAGACGTCTAAAGCTTGCATTGTTTACAGGGAAGATGTTTCTTGCTCTTCTTTTGCTGCTTCCCACGCCATATACCATCTGAACCCACCACCCTTTCGTGTGTTCAGTGCAATTCTTTAACTTGGTGGGATCCTCTGTGCATAGACTCCGTTCATCTGTCTCATCCCACTCTCAACGGCTACTTCCCTATGAGTTTAGTTCTATGATTTACAAAGTGTTTGGTGCCTGAATTATGTTTCAACCGGATCCTCGAAAGTAAAGAAGGCCCGTGCAATCGTCTCCCTGTTACAGGTAAAGAAACTGACGCATGGAGAAATTGACTAGTAAGTGACACTGCAAGAGTTCAAACATCCCATCTGACTCCAAGGCCAGTGCTCTTTTTCAGGTGCCACACTATCTTGTCTCCACAGAAGCAACCTGCCCAGAGCAGGAGGTAACCTTGAGAGAGAGCTCCATCTTACAGTGGATAACAAAGACCTTGGGAACGTCCTTGGGGACGGCCCCAAGGCTGCCTCTGTCATTGCCATCCTCCCATCTCCGACACTCAGAAGCCTCCATGGAAGCTGCCTCTGTGTCCATGGCCTGTGTTTTGCTAGTGAGATGGGAGACACAAAAGAATTGGAGAGATTGCCTCTGACCTTAAGAAACTTACCAACAATCCAGGGAGTTAGGGTTAATGTATGAAATACTGAAAACAGCTAAAGGTGACCGGAGCATGGGAGGCATTCTCTCCAAGACTGAGGTTTGCCAACCTCTGAATTGAAGTTTGGTTTCATTGTTCAAGGTCCAGATGTATAATCTGTACAGTAGATTTAGGGCCAAGTCCTTCCAAACCGATCAAGGTCTCAGTTCCTTTGGTGACCATCAGTGCTGCTCAGCTCATGGGAGCAATGTGGCTTTTCTCTTGTGGCTGCAAGATACAGTATAGAGGAGACTAGGGCACAATTGCCACCTATAGAAGCATTTTTCATGGTCCCTATGGGTTTCTCCTGTGTTGGTTAATGTCTGTTCTTTTCTTATTGTTTCGATAGACCTACTTCCTATTCAGCACAATGCTTCTTCTAAAGGGGAATTAAGCATTTTACCTAATGCCTATTTTTTTTAGGAAGGGTAACAACTGAAACTTTAATAGTAAAAATAGATCTCAGTCCCTTAGGAACTCAGCAGGATAAGTCTGAAACCCAGTCTGGAACTGGCACTTCGGAGAGACTTCGTAGCCAGTTGCTTAATTCTACCTAAGTAGGTTTTAACTTCTGTTGTAGTATTAACATATCCATAACAGGGGCTATTGACCACTACACATAGGTCTCATCTTTCTATTAGTATCTGATCTAACATCATTGTTTAAAATTTAATAGTTAAGAGAGGAGTCTTTCGCAGACATAGAGAATGGACTTGAGGACACGGGGAGGGGGAAGGGTAAGCTGGGACGAAGTGAGAGAGTGGCACGGACATATATACACTACCAAACGTAAAATAGATAGCTAGTGGGAAGCAGCCGCATAGCACAGGGAGATCAGCTCGGTGCTTTGTGACCACCTAGAGGGGTGGGACAGGGAGGGTGGGAGGGAGGGAGACGCAAGAGGGAAGAGAGATGGGGGTATATGTATATGTATAGCGGATTCGCTTTGTTATACAGCAGAAACTAACACACCATTGTAAAGCAATTATACTCCAATAAAGATGTTAAAAAATAAAACAAAACAGAGGAGTCCTTGAAAATGTAAAGTTGTAGCTACCAGCTGCAACTAATGGTTGCTGAAGAAACCTGTGTTTTTTTCCTCCACTCGCCTCGGGAAGATGCATCCATCATGTCCCAAGGCCTTGAAGATGTCACAGAGTGTCCTGAAGTCCTGGGGATATGGCTGCCTGAGGCCAGGCAGTCACGGAATCCCAGCACTGATGCTCTTTACACACTCCACCCTGACTGTCAGAAGGCATCTCACGAGACCTTCTGCTTAGGGTCTTTCTGGGTTGGTAGAGGTGGCCGTTGGACATACAGTAGCCATATGCTGGGCTAAGTGAAGTTGGCAGTGACCAGGAGTCAACCTTCTGTCCTAGTACTCTGCCTGCTAAGGCCTAGAGCTGAGGTGATGTAACTTCATGCCCCTGGACACCTTGACCAAAGTCACCTGGTCCTCAGGACAGGCAAGATGGAATCAAAGTGAAAAAGGGCGCCAGGCCCACAGTCTAATGAAGGACCAGGACTAGGGAATGGGATGCGATGGTGAAGATTCAGCAGCCTCATGAGACTGAGGCTTGCAAACCCCCAGATGATGATAGGTACTAGGGGAGCACTGGGCCAGTCAAGTTCTGGGGGCCATGCCGTGTGGCATTTGGAATCAGAGAAAGCTGGCCATGCATTCCTG
>NW_006797390.1:4645977-4672489 GCF_000442215.2 Lipotes vexillifer
CTGCTCTTCTTGTATGACCTTGGGTGGGCTGTTTTAGCTTCAGAGAGCTTCCATGGGGCCTGCCTCATGGGAGAACTGTGGGTATTAGTTATAATGTTTGTAAGCACTGAGAAAAGCTGGCTAGCTGTTATCATTTTTATCCATGTGTAGAGATAAACATGGTCCAAATAGAGTAGGAACTGCAAAGGCAGTCTCTGGCCTAGCAGAATCTTCTAAAGAGAATCTTGTTTGTGTGTATGTATATGCATAGGTATATGTGTATATATACAAAACAAATGTATATATTTATGTGCATGTATGTATTATATGTTAGTGTATCTGTGTCTGTATGTGTAGAGAGAGAGCAGTAGTATAATAGGGCGAAAGATTATATGGCAAAAATCAAGAAGGTAAAAAGGCTGGAAGATGAGCCTCTTGCCAGTGCTTCTGCACTGCCTCTCTGGAGAACCTCGGGCTAATCACATGACCTCTGTCTTTCTCAGTTCCCCCTTTTGTTCAATAAAGATGATAGTACCTCCCTTGCTTATTGTGCAGAGAAGTTTTTGTGAAGGGCACACACCATTCTGCAGGTCAAAGTGCTCTGGAAACATAAAGTGCTGTACAAGTACAAGGGAACGTTATGTATGTGCACCTAAATACAGCTCTAGAAGCTGAAATACTCTGCTAGGTGAGGTCCAAAGGAACGTCGAACTTTGATTTTCTGTTCCTCACTCTCCACTGTCCGTAGCCCAGTGTTCTGACCCACTCTGCCCTCCCTCCTGCCCGAGGCCCCAGCATTGCACCAGTGTTGTCAGCAGTGTGCCTACATAAGCCACAAGCTTTGGGGAAAATTAGAAGACAACGAACATTGGAAAAGCATCTTGAAAACATGTGTTAAAGGCACAAATGTGGTGATCACCTGTGGAAAAAAAAGTGGAATGGAAATGTGATTGATGTTTCCCCTGCAAGGCAGAGAAGGACTCTGGCCTTGGTGGAAGGAGAGGGGCGGTCAGGCAGGCTGCTTTCACTGCCCCGAGCTTGGACTCTGTGAGCCCATCCCCCCTTCCATTCCACCCTCCTGCCCTCAGAGGGGGTGCTACCCTCTCAAAGACCTTCTCAAAAGACCCCTGAGCTTTCTTGGACTGACCCAGTGAGTGTTCTTTCAGTCCCCTAGGAATCTGGCTGTCACTGGTGTTGATTCCTAAACCAGCCCACCTTGCCCTACAGGAATGTCAGGATTGCCCTGACAAGCCAAGGGACATCCGGAGGTCACTCACTCAGCCATCCCTTGGCAGCACTGCTCAGAGAGTGAGGACTGTTCCCATAAAAGGGAATTCCCACCCTGTGCTAGATGATGAAGGTTCTGGTGCCCAGGGCCACGTGAGAAAGAGCTCTGTATCCTCTGTTCAGTGTCTGTTGCAGAGACATACAGAAGGGCGGGGAGCGGAGGGCAGAGGACAGGAGCTAGCACGGTGGCCCCCACACCCCGCAGCCTCAGCTTGGATGCGCTGAGCCTGCCCTGGACTCAATCCCCCCCTGCACTCCCCAAAGTACCCCATGGTGTCTGTAAAATATGTCACTACTCCAAATGCATTCCACTGGTTTTCTGTAACCACATGAGAAGCAGCTTGCGGAAATTTACGTGTACTGGACACCTGCTACCTGATAGGTGCCGGGGTGGGGGTCTCTGCCTTCCCAGAATCTCCAACCAAGAGATCATCCTTCAACAGATATTTAGGGAGCACCTGTGTGGGTGTTGGCACTCGGTTTCATGCTGAGGACGCGAAGACAACTTAACTGTCAAGGTCAACCCCCTGCCGCACAGGGGAGGCTTCCAGGGCTCCAGGGGGGCGTAATCACCCAAGGTCACAGAGACAAGCAGGAGACCAGGGTGCTTGGGGCTCATTCACGGCCCCGCTGCTCCGTCCAGTCTCTCTTAGGAGTAGGTTCTCGGCGGCCCCAGGATGGGAAGGGCATCAGTCCATCTGTCAGGAGATCTGAGTTCAGGTTTTGAGCCGTCCAGTCACTTGGGGAACGTTCCAGAAGCAAACACCATCCATCCAAGATTCCTTTACCTCTGTTTTCTTGGGGTCATATTTCTAGTGGGTGTTTTCGGTGTCAACTGGTGGCCTGAGGGAAACAGGTGGTGCCTGGCAGGCTAAATAAGGACATGGGAGATAAAGAACAATAGGGGAGGCGGTGGTAGGAGATGGGGGGACGTGTGGTGGGGGGACGTGTGGTAGGAGATGGGGGGACATGTGGTGGTAGGAGATGGGGGGACGTGTGGTGACGCAAGGAGAAGTCACCCAAAAAAGCTCTTTTCTAACCAGAAAGCTAAGAAATACTTGGGAAAGCAGGTGAAAGTTGAAAATGTACCTGTGTGGGTGTAGGGGGCATGGGCAAGATGCGGATGGGGGCTGTCACTTCAGGAAGTGTCCTGGATTGGTCCCCATCTCCAAAGCAAACACGCGCCCGAAAATACTCCAACACTACGCCCTGCCCCGCAGAATAGTCCTTCCCGGGGGCTCTGGATGGCGGAGTCGTCCATAAAGCACAGGGAAGATAAGCAGGTTTTTCCGCTTTTCCCTCCTCACCCGCAAACAGAGATCACAGCACCGAGCATCTCACGGCGTGGTCACCAGGATGGAGTCACGCAGCTTCCACCGCGGCCGAGGTGAAGACCAGCGCGCCTCCGAGAACCTGGCGCGGCTCCACCGGCCCCCACCCCGCGCTCTTCCTGCCAATTACCGCATCCGTCCTTCCCCACAGGTGGGGAAGTGGCCGTGAGTTCTGTCTGACTGTCGGGCCAGCGCGGATCCGACCCTGAAACCCCACGGAGGGGCGCACTGCCGGGGTGGATGGAGGGGGGACCTCTCAGGGGAAGAGCTCGAGGGTCCGGATCCTACCCTTCCTCCTCTTCCTCCGCCTCCTCGCGGGAGGAAAGAGGGGGAAGACCAGGCTGGAGATGGCAGAGAAATTCGGGGGCTGGTTTAAGGGAAACAGACTGAGCTGCTTACAGCCTGTGGAGGCTGCCAGCAGCCCCAGATGGCACGGAACCTGCTGCTCTCGCTGAAAATTGATTTTGGAGGCGGCGAAGGAAGGAGGAGGGGAGGGGAAGGGGCTACAGATCAGGGGGTGGGGGGAGGACTTGCCAAACGGAGGGTGGAACTTACAAGCCTTGATGAAGACGCTTAGTCAGACACTCTGGGGGCAGAGAGGTGAAGGCCAGAGCAGAGAGGGGCCGAGGTCTCCCTCGGGGTGGCTGCCTCTGTGTTTTGTCCCTTTTCTGCTTGGGTGCTTTCCCTCTATCCTCCCTCCATCCCCACTTGCCAGTCTTGGAGGACCTTCCTGGGTGCCCCGTCTGTGCTGCAGGGAAGGTGAGGGGCCAGGCCTTGGAGCGCACCTCAGCCGCTGACCCACACCGACCCTTGACGCGGATGTGACCCTGGAGCTGGGGAAGCTTCCTCTTCAGTCCTCTCGCTCGCACAGGCCTTTCTCCGACCCTGTCTCTAATTTTTTACTCAAAATATTATGTTCTTTTCCTTGAAGATCTTGTAAAACGTATGTAAGCTTCAGACCCACATCAGCACTTACCTCTGTCCCCGTCTCACCCAGCTACTCATTCCTTCCACAAACACTAACTGGCAACCTCGGCGGGCCCTGAACCAGCAGTGGGGACAAAAGACCCCCACCAGGCACGACCCACCAGGCCCACAAGGAAACCGGCCCCAATTCACCCCAGATTGTAAGAAAATCCACGGGAGCCGGGAGACACAGGGGCTCAGAGAAGGGAGGGTCTCGTCCTGCTAGAAGCTCCGGGGTTGAGCGGGGGAAGGGGTTCCAGGGTGGAGACTGCATCTAAGATGGGACTTGAGGGAAGGCACAGATGGAGGGGGAGGGGAGGTCTGGGAGCCACGAGGACAGGCCTCTGCAGGCAAAGGTGATGGACAGGAAAGCCTGGAGTGGGGGAGGGGAGGGGAGCAGCCCCTTTTGGTCTGAGCTGGGACGGGGGGAACAGCACAGCCAGGACAATGGCCTGAGTGTGGGCACACCTGGCATTTGCGCTCAGGTCTTCGGACAGTGTGGCCTTACATCGGGGCCCTGAGGCACTGGGCTGGGGACGGGCCGGCACACTAGCTGGGCGGGAATGAAGCCATGTGACAACCAGGTGACCTGTGAATGAAGGAGTGGGATGGGAAGAGTTTGGCCTTCATGAAGGGAGCAGGCAGCATCTTCACTGTTCGGGGGACATGGAGACCAGGGAGGACGGAGGCCTCGCAGAGCAGGTGCCCAGGAGAGGGCGTTCTGGGAAGTGTCCGTAACAGGCATCCAGCCCAGCCCGGGGCAGCCAGCTTGGGTCTGCAGCCTCCTGCTGTGGACACATTCCCAGCTCCCAGTGACGTCTCCAAACAGCCCAGGAGAGAGCTGGGCACGGCTCCCTGCTTCCGCAGGACAGAGGAGGAAACAGGCTCAGACAGAGGGCCTCTGCAGGGCCACCCGGAATGTTAGAGGTGGAGCCGGGGAGTGAACTCGGGCTCTAGTCTACAAGTCTCCCCATTCTAGACGCTATTAGGAGTCACGGCATAGCCCAGACAGTCCCCATTGCTGTGATGGGACCAAAATGCCTGCATTCTCCAAAGAGCTGTTAGGTCCCAGGTGCCACGGCAGTGGAACCGTCCCACACAGCTCTGCATCTCCCCAAACATTCGGGGAAGCCTGCTTCTCCCTTCCTTTCACTTGATTCTTGCCTGGACGGGAGCCCATAGCATTAAAGAGGAACAATCCCCAGCCCTAGCCAAACCCTAAAAGAAGACAAACTTCACCTTTTCCTGGCTGGAAAGTGACTTTTGTTTTTAAAGAAATAATTAAGGATTGCAACAAAGCATCTGCCTAGCCTGGGAAGGGCCACTCTCCCCAGAGGCGTGCAGCCACTTGCCCCTAACGTCTGGGTGCAGGTAGCAAATTCTTAATCTGCCCTAGGATGTCAGCATCACCCCTGAGCCAACGAGCTGACTCTCTCCCCTTGGGCTCAGCTGCATCTCGAAAGGGCAGGTCAGGGCGGCTCTGTGCATCAGTCTTCCTGTGTGGTCCAGCAGGCATCATCCCCATGGGGGCCTGTAGCGAGATCTAAGACTCTGAGCAGTGGAGCTGCCCAAGGCGCGGCGCCAGCCACTCCCCAGGAGACAGGAGAAGATGGGCCTCCCGTGGCCCAGCCTATGTCCATCCACACACAGCAGCTAGGCGGGGCCTGGGAACACCGTGAGGGCCAGGGATTAGGGAGACACCCAGGGCCACCAGTCTGGGGAGTTCTCATCACCACGCTGCCCTGCCTCTAGGGAGCGTGTGACCTTTGGAAGAACCACACTCGCCACAGCCGACAGAAACAACACCCTCCACATAATAGACAAGAAAACCTGAGCGAGGGGGAGCAGTTCCCCTGTAACCACTGAGGAAAGAGGGGCACAGAAACCTGGACCGAAGACCCCCAGAGTTGGTCCACGAGGCCCGGCTTCTCTTTTCTCAACGCTTTCTGCCTAAGACCCCACGGAGGCTGCACATCCTCTCCTGTTCCTGCTCAAACTGCCCGCTGGAATGCACGTGACCAAGCCGCTCATACTAAGCCACTTGCACGGTGCCAGGGAATCGCATGGAAGGGGCTGGCTTCCACGTAGATGCACCAGAGCTGGGTGGTACTTTTGGGGAACCAGGGGCCAAGATCTCTCCAAGAGCATGACAGAGTGGGAGGAGGGGAAAGCGAGGTTCTGGAAGGGCTGCTGCTGACTTGCTGGCCGACCTGGACAAGTGACCTAAACTCTTAGGCTCCCCACTTCCTCCTTTGAGAAATGGGCATGATGGTCCCGACCTCCCACCATGGCTGTCAGGACGAAGATAGATGAAGTGTATTAAGCCCGTAGCACCACCGCCACATCTGACAAGTCATAAGTGCATAACGAACATCTGCTCATTCCTTCTTTTTTTTTTTTTTTTTTTTCTTAGTGGGCCTCTCACTGTTGTGGCCTCTCCCGTTGCGGAGCACAGGCTCTGGACGCACAGGCTCAGTGGCCCCGGCTCAAGGGCCCAGCCGCTCCGCGGCATGTGGGATCCTCCCGGACCTGGGCACGAACCCGTGTCCCCTGCATCGGCAGGCTGACTCTCAACCACTGCGCCACCAGGGAAGCCCTGCTCATTCCTTCTTTATTCCTTTATGCAGTTGCTCACAAAATCCCTTCCCAGGGCCTCACCTCACCCACCTGCAGGCTGTCCTTGTTTCGAAGCCCCTGTCCTCTGCATCCACAAAGCTTCCTGTCCAGAGTCAGCCCTTAGCGCCCATCCCTTTAGGAACCCAGCAATCTCATCCATCCGATACAGAGTTTTCCAGAGGGATGGCTAGAAGGAGATGGGGTCTGAAAGGAGAGTCTGCACCGGCTTCATCTCATTTAGATCTTGTCTCTGGGCAGCTGAGAGACTGTTTTTAGCCTCCTCCAAACAAGCTTCCTGCTAAATGTCCTCTGAGCCCCAACACTGGCCCTGTTCTCACTTCAGCCTGGGGAGAGAGCGAGCCCCAGCAGGCTGAGCAGTGGGGCCCCAGGGCACAGTGGGGGCTGAGGGACAAAGCGCTCTGAAGGCTGTGGCAGAGGCAGGGCCAGTGGGGGCAAAGGGGTAAGACTGGAACCCACTTGAACCCCAGCTTCGCCACTTGCTCGGCTCTGGGTGGCTTGAGAAATTTTCTTGAGCCTGTTTGTTTTCCTCGTTTTAAACTCTGAGTGATAACATCCCCAAAGTGTGGTTATCTGTAGCTGCTGTAGCTGTTATCATCGTTAGGAGGTTACAGGAAGTTTCCTACAAGGTTTCTTCAAGGGGAGCAGCAAGGCCCAATATTTCCTTTGACTCCGGGCTGGAACTTCTCCTTAAGATTGGCTCTTCAGGTTCAGACATTGACCTCCCTTGGAGCACACACTTGGGCACTCCTCAAACCTTTTAGGATGACAGGACCGGGGCTTCCCTGGTGATGCAGTGGTTAAGAATCCGCCTGCCAATGCAGGGGACACGGGTTCGAGCCCTGGTCTGGGAAGATCCCACATGCCACGGAGCAACAAAGCCCACCCACCACAACTACTGAGCCTGCGCTCTAAAGCCCGCAAGCCACAACTACTGAGCCCGTGCGCCACAACTACTGAAGCCCTCGTGCCTAGAGCCCGTGCTCCGCAACAAGAGAAGCCACCGCAATGAGAAGCCCGCGCACCGCAGCAAAGAGTAGCCCCCTCTCGCAGCAACTAGAGAAAGCCAGCGTGCAGCAGCAAAGACCCAACACAGCCAAAAATAAATTTAAAAAATATATAATTAATTAATTAATTTAAAAAAAAAAAGATGATAGTACCCCAGGACAATCCCTGTCAGGACAAAGCAGTCTTTAGGACAAGCAGTCTTTAGGAACCAGCAGAGAGATTCAAAAAAGAAAGGCAATGAACAGTCAAAACCACAATTCTCCAATGTCCTATTTTCCCTGAGCCCCAAAGAATCCTTTTTCCCCCTGCATTCCCTGAAATGCACTCAAAAGCCCCCTCCACTTTCCACAGAACCAGACATCTTCAAAGGAAAACCAAGGGACATCAAGGACAGAAGCGTCTTTCGAATCCCCATCTGGACTGTCTCACTGTGTCTAAAATGGATTGCTTTGTGATCTGGAGGAAGTGAATATTTTCAAAGCCATTTTACCCCAGTCCCTGTCTCTGAACTCTTGGAGATTTGTACCACTCTTCCATTTATGTTTTGTGTGATTATCATCCCAGGTCTCAACAGTAGTCAGTAGAAAGAAGGATGCAGAGACAGGTTACTTTTCCTCCAGATCCCACCTTCTATGCCACCCCCTCGGGATGGGTGGAAGTCCAGGGGCTGCGATCTTTGCAGTATCACACAAGCAAGCAGCCAGGAGAGGTGCATCCACAGGGCCAGGCAGGAGGCTTCTGGCATCATTAGCATGCAGACTGCGCTCTGCAGGAAGCCCAGGGTTCCGTGTGTCAGTGCATGAGCTATGATTCGTCACTCGTGCTATTCACAGGTGCATTCCGTTTTGGCAGCCACAGCACATTCCACGCGCCTTGCGCACGAGCACTGCTTGTCCTCCGTTAATAACCACTTCCAAACCCTTCCATGCCCCACCTGGCCCATTCCCTCCCATGCCTTTCTCGTGGGGTGAGGCTGCACTCTGGCCGTGGGTGAGGATGGCAATGTTCTCCATCCTGAGGAGCAAGCTGCTTCCTGTGTCCTGAAAAGCACAGGACAGGGGAGACTGCCCTACACATTGTAGACTTTCAGTAAATCTCTCTTAATGAGTCGATGAATTAAAGGTAGACACAAAGAAGGATTTCTCTATGGCAGAGGTTGTCTGTTGCTGAAAAAGATAGTGTCAGCTCTCTGCACCAACTCGTAGCAGGGGATGATGGAAGAGAAAAGGAGGAAGGTGGTACAAGTAAGTAAGGCAGGCAAGCCCTGCCTTACTGGTGCTGATGTGTAGCAAGGACGGGAGGACTCATCTGACAGTCTGCAGTAGAGGGTCTGCATACCCACGGAGGAGTCCAGGCATGGCAAGACCTGTTGGGACATTTCAGAGCATGACAGCCAGAAATACTGAAATCTCCCCCATTCTACATGTTATTGCCAGTTGAAACACTCTATCTGGTTACTCCCTGCTCAAGAATCCCCAGTGGTTATGAAGAGAAGTCCTAGCCTCTCCCCGATGTGAGCTCTTATCTCACTCTCCAGGCTCCAGGCTTCACGAGCTTTTCTGTTCCACTAGGAATGGGGTGTGAGAATACAGGAAATCCGTGAACAAAACTCTTCTTGATCAGTAAACCCTGGATTTTTTCCCAAATTGACTTGCAAGTCATAATCAGACTCAGTCCTCCCCTTGGCTTTCAAAGCCCACTGTAACCTAACTGCATCATGATTGTCCAAACTCAGCACCCATCTGTCTCCCTGGGAGGGATAACAACGAGAGGGCATCTCCGTTTCCCACGCCTCGAATGGCTTGCCTCCCCTCCCCTCTCTCAAGGCCACTCAGAAGTCAACCCCTCTTTTCTGGGGAGCCGCCCCCCAGTATCTCAGCTTTAAGTCCCTACAGCACAGCTGTCATATGGTCATGAGCTGATAGAAGCCACATTGCCTCTCTCTTTATGTCCCATATTTTCCTGGCATGATGCTCAGGACCGGGGGAGCATCTTGGCTATGCTGAGACCCAACACAAACAATTGATGAATAAATGGCATGCACCCAGATAACTGGTATACCACAGATTTCCTATTGGTGGCCTAGGAGAGGCTCCCCAGGAAAGAGGGCAGAAAAACTAGAAGGAAAGATAGGAATGAGGCCTCCAACACTCACCTAGATGTCCCCATCCCATCGGTTGAGGAGCAGTAGCTGAGACCAGCTCTGGCCCTTGCTGAGAAACGTGGCTCCCACGGGGATTGGCAGGTGAGAGCTCACTCAGCCACCTGCTTTTCTAGCGGAAGGTATCAGTGCCACCCTGTGGCATTCCGTTGGACCCTCCTTTGAAATAGTCAGATATTTTCCTTGCAAATACCACCACCAAAGAAAGAGAGAGAGAGAGAGAGAGGAATCTACGGACCAAGAGGGAAATAGCAAAGCCAATTTGGAACCAACTTTGGCCAGGGAAATGGCGCAACCTAGCTTTAATGTGATTAAATCAAATTACTTCCAAAAAGAGATGTAATTATGACAGCAACTTCTTTGGGAGCAGGCTGGGACTGATTCTCTTTTGGAGAGCTAAGACCAGATTTAGCTTTTCATGACCCGGAGGCAGCAAAGATATGGGGGAGCTCAGGAATGTATTTCTTTCACAGAGAAGAATTTCAACCAAAGAAGAGAACTCAATTAGGAATAGCAAACGGAAAATCGGCACCTCCAGGGTAACGTGCAGTAAATGAGTGCAGACTCCAATACTTCGAAGAAGGGATAGACAGAAGAGAAGGAAGACCCTTTCCTGTGGTCAGTCTGGGAACTTCATGGTTATGAGAACTGATGGAGTGACACCATGCTTGCAAGCTTTTATGTGGGGGGAGCCGAAGGAATGTGACCTATGTGACATTATGTGGATATGTTCAAATCACGTTGCAGGCACACTATACCCACTAAAAACAGTTCCCTTTATTAAGCACTCATTATGGGCTTGTTATCAGCCCAAGAACTTTACATTTATTGTCCCGTAAGGGAGATCATCCTCCTAACAATTCAGTGAGCTAGGTATTGCATCCATTTGACAGATGAGGTAACCAAGGATCAGAGATGACAGGTTTGCTTAAGAACACCCAGCTTGTAAGAGACAAAGCAGAATTCAAACACAGGACTTTCTTTTCTTTTCTTTCTTTCTTTTTTTTTTTTTTTTTTTTTTTTTTGCGGTACGCGGGCCTCTCACTGTTGTGGCCTCTCCCGTTGCAGAGCACAGGCTCCCGACGCACAGGCTCAGAGGCCAAGGCTCACGGGCCCAGCCTCTCCGCGGCATGTGGGATCTTCCCAGACCGGGGAACGAACCCACGTCCCTTGCATCGGCAGGCGGACTCTCAACCACTGCGCCACCAGGGAAGCCCTTCAGTTACTTCTTGTTCCTCTTGTCTCTCTTTGTCCTTTCTCTGGGCCTCCAGTTCCATCAGGTCTGCATTAGTAAGTTCCACATTCGCATCTTTGGGGTCAGAAACACAGGACTTTCTGACCCCAAAGGCTCTCGATGTGGTATCTGGGACTACACTGAGACAGGCTCAAAGCTTGAAGCTCCATCCCAGCATACATTAGACTTTTCTAGAATGGTGTATGTATTCCCTGCCACACACTGAGCCTCCTGCAGTTGACTGTAGCCTCAGCACTCAGCAACATGATTGCTCCCCAGGCCAGGTTCCGCAGAAGCAGACCCTGAGCAGAGAATCCGTGTGCAAGTGCTTTAAGGAAGGGCTCCCAGGAGGTACTGAGAAGGGAGTGGGGCATGCAGGACAGAAGAGAAAAAGCTAAGCGAGGCTCTGGTTACAGGTGGAGCCCCAGCTTCAGTTCCATCCTGCAGAAATCTGATGTGTAAGTTACAATTCAGAATGCATCCCTCCCAGAGGCCAGGGAGCTACCAGCCGCCCTGGGAGGAGGGCCCGGGTGGGGTGGTGAACTTCTGGGACTTTCCAACTTTTGCCATAGTGGCAGCACTAGTGGCCCAAGGACAATCCTCCGAAGAGAGAGGGCGCAGCTGCAAGCCATTAGTGGCAAAGCACTGGAGCTGGGAGATGGTCTGAAGATGGGAAGCGTCAGCTACAGCTGTGGTCAGTAAACTTGAGAGTCTGGACTGAAGGCCTCATGTGGAGTGCTGGGGTGAAGGAGAACCGTGGGGCAGGAACCTGAGCCCCAGTGCGGCTGAGTGCAGGACCATATGCATCCACACCTGCAGGAATCCAGCTGCGACTGCTGTTGCTGGTACACGATGTCGGGTAGAGGCTATGTGGCGGGGCACAAGAGCGGTCCAGTACCGCATGCTGTAGCTTATTTGTGGATCAGGGCATGGGTGAGGCCCCCTTATCAATATGCAGAGTCCACTACTGAGCTTGGCACGGGGATGTTCCATTGACTTGGAAGGGGTATAGGGGATGGCCGAGGGAGGAGGGAGCCAGTTCTTTTGATTGTAGAAGTCATGATTTGATGACTCAGCCTCTAAGTGACTATTCGGAGGCCTAAGGGCCCTTCAGAAATCCATAGAGGACATGTCCTAACTGAACCGCCAGCCTGAGCAACAGCTCATCCTTCACACCAAGGCGGAGCAGACTGTTCCTCTCACTGGTCCAGGGATCGCATTGCTCTAACGGAGATAAGGATGGGCCAGGAACAGGGTGGCAGCCCTGTGGAGGAGGTATGGAGAGGTCTGTATCCTCAGCCAACCCCACGTACACTGGCTCCGTTCCTAAAATGCAAGGAGCTGGGAAACAGGGACAGGGAGGTTGCTCCCGTGAACAGGAGAGGATGCACAGAGGTTAGACCAGAACAAAGGCCGGTAGGGAGGGTCTCTGACCCGGAGAGACAAGGACAGGACTCCTGGGGCAGCGGCGGTAGGGGGTGGGATTACAAGCCCTCTGAATGAGGGCCAATCTGCCCCCTCTGCCTGACAGCTTTACCTCCCAGCAGGGACCTGGCAGCTCAACAGCCACTGTGCACCCCCCTCCTGGCATCATTAGTCTATATCAATTGCCTTCTTCCTGTAGGACCAGGATGGGGAAACGCCCTGAACTAAGACACTTGTGCCCAATCTCTGGTTCTGCCAAAGTTACAGTTGGGCCACCTGGTGCTTTTTCCTCCACCCTCCCCGTCTCTTTCCTGGACCGCATCCGCGTCTGCTCTGAGTCAGCTCTGATGACTCTCCCTTCTCATCTCCCAAGGCTGATCACCAGCTCCCATGGCTTCTTTCCTCAAAGTTTCTCTTCTGTATGATCTACCTCCTTGGGCCACGTGATAGAGTGGAAAGGATATGGGGATGAGTGTTCTCTCTGTTCCAATACCAGCCATTCCACCTGCTGGCCATGTGAGATCCAGAGCTACTTTCCTCTCCTTCCTCCTCCCCCACCCTCCCCAACCTGCATCCTGTCCTCCACCACCTGGACCGCATGGCCATCCACTCAGGATCCCCTGGCCAAGCTGTGCGCACACTTCCTGCCCCAGGCTACATGCTCTCAGTTACCTACCACAGCCAATCTACGATTGGTTTCTCTCCCAACAGGATCCATCAGAAGTTCTGGTCCTGAGCCAAAATCTGACCAAAGATAAAGTTGTTTTTTGCGGGTTTTTTTTCTTGGAGTTTTAGACTCAGACCCGTAGCTAGTCTTCAGCCCCTTAATAAATGAGGCTGAGTGAGATGAAACGGTACACTTTAGTACAAGCCTGCATACGAATGAATGAATACCAAAGAGGTTAGAATTGTTAGAGAATCCATCAAAGGGGAGTGGAGGGCCAGGGAAAGAACTATTGCTAAGGATATATGTTCTAACTGTAGTGGATTAACAGAAAATTTGAGGTATGGTAAGGCCAACGGATCAGGGGATGCTGCCACCAAAAAGATAGCTTGTGACTTAGAGTTCCCCAGGGCAAGGGACACTCCACTCCACGGGGAGCCAGGCAGTCAGACAGGAGTGGACAAGAGCCTTATTGTGGTTTCTGTGGGAAGAAACGGGCAAGGCAGGGCATGCAGGCTGAGGATGGGCTAGTTTGAACAACTTTCAGGGACAGAAGTGCTGCCCCTAGTTGTCTGGTACCTGGCGCTGGCGTCCTTAGGGCAGGTGGATAGTGGCCGGGGGTGGGGGAGCTTGAAGATGGTGGTTGAGGTGTAGGCTCTGGATGGGCTGTTTGCTATTTCCAGAAGCTGGCTAACCCTGAGAGGGCAGGGTTTCATGGTCAGAAGATCCCAGAAGTCAAAGCATCAGAACACAGGAAGTAGAAGACATGGCTGGTAAGGTGTGATCGGTAAAGAAAGAAGTGGGTTACTGCCAGGAGGTGCTTGCAGCAAGCTTGTCTGTCTTGTGTAGGGTCTAGTTCTGTCACAAGGGATGCTGAAGGACATCTCCTTGAGGCTTGCCACTCTGGGAAAAAAGAATTAAAGTCTTTGCAATTCACACAAACTTGTAAAATTAAAGCATCATTCTCCTGCTTAATACTTCATACTGACTCATCCCCAGGGTCCAAACAAAGAATTCTAGTCCTCAGGAAATTCTAACCTAGACTCTGAGTGATGAATATGTGAATGGCAGTTCTTTGTTAGCTTAAACTGGCTTTTAAATATAACAGTGAGAGACTTTGGAGGCAAGTTTTAATAACAACAGTATGATGGGAATAAGTGTCTTTTTAAAAAATAACAGATCTGGGTCACTGGCACATCCCTCTCCAACGTACAAGCAAGCTGCTCATGGATAAGAGCTGAATGGATGCCAGACGAGTCCCCTTGGTCCATGTCCCTGCTGTGCCCTGCACACGGGACTCACAGGGAAGGAGGCAAGACAGGGCATCACATGCAACAGTACACAAATGCGGCATAAACACACAGAGCTACGTGTGTGCCTCATAGTCAAACACTAAGCAGAGATAAGATTGTGCAGAGCGGTATGAGGTCAAAGTGTTCACATGGATGAATTCACATGATTCACATCAGCTTGTTCTCTGAACGTACAGAGAACAGAAGAGTGTCCAGCCTTTAGGAAAGTTGTGCTTTGCTTTCTTGAATCCCCACGTCTCAGGGTGGACGCCTCCTTGTTCTTGATCCCTGCCCAGGTCGTCGGTCAGATCATCAGAACAGTCGGTTCAGAAGGGCAACCAGCAAATATAGAACACACATGTGATAAACCTTTTATTTTTAACTCAAAACATACACATTTGTTTATTATAAAACTTTTACATGAAGGGCCAAGGTCGCAGGCCTGGGAATAGACATCTGAAGATGAACATGCCAGCCTTTCGTTTTTGGAAAATACACAATTTTTTTTTGTTTTTGTTTTTGTGGTACGCGGGCCTCTCACTGTTGTGGCCTCTCCCGTTGCGGAGCACAGGCTCCGGACGTGCAGGCTCAGCGGTCATGGCTCACGGGTCCAGCCGCTCCGCGGCACGTGGGATCTTCCCGGACTGGGGCACGAACTCGCGTCCCCTGCATCGGCAGGCAGACTCTCAACCACTGGGCCACCAGGGAAGCCCCCCAAACCACACTTTTAATGCATCCTTGACAATTTCCAGTTTCAGTTTCCTCACAGTGGAAGAAGAATTTACATGTGTGAAGAATCTGAGTCCAGAAACCTAGATTCATATAACTTTTGTTTCACTTTTATATTTGTCTCATCCACATCTGATTGGCATCCATTCTTTTTAGTAACTCACCTGTATTGAGACATTCCAGAGCATTCAACTTCATTTTCACAAACATGTTGGTTCTTTTCATACTTATATTTTGTTTAAGGAGTATTCAATTTAAGTTAATTCATTGTATAAAAAAAAAAAAAAAACAACTACAAACCACATAAGCCAGTGAGATAGCAAACACAGCTGACTCTTGGTGGACCTGCCACTTACCTGGAGGCAGCAGAGGTGTGCAGGTGTTTGAGGAAGTAGGCTGCACCCCTGGACCACAGCAGTGGCCACCCAGCATTGGGGGAGACTACTGCACGGGCAGCCAGTGACCCCTAGGAGTGGAGATTGGCTAAGAGAGCTTCTCTTGTATTTCCTGATCTCATCCTCTTTTTCCATATTAGTACCAACAGTACTTTATTCAGGTACAGTTAACTTACATTAAAATGGACAAATGCTAAGTGTATAGTTCAAGATCCTCACACGACTACTACCCAGACCGACATAAGGAACGTTTCCATCACTCCGCAGTGTTGCTCCTTGCCCGCTTCCGGACAATCCCTGCTCCCCCAAAGACACCCACTCTTCTGATTTCTGTCACCATGGGTTAGTTTTATCTGTTCTTAAACTTTACATAAAAGAAATCATCTGAACTACTTGTGTCTGGTTCCTTGCCCTTAATATAATATTTTTGAGAATAATCCATGTGGTTGCACAGATCAGTACTTTTCTCTCTCTCTCCCTTTTTTTTTAAAATGTATCGCTGAGATATATTTTTGATTCCCATGCTCTTAAATGAGTTTACTGGAAATCACTGAAGTTGGGAAGGAGATAGAGGGCAGGAGAACTCCCTTTCTCTAGGGTCCTTTTAAGCCCTCATTCAATCTCCGCAGCCCTCCTTAGCTGCTCCCAGCAGGAATGTGTATCATCTGAACTACTTGTGTCTGGTTCCTTGCCCTTAATATAATATTTTTGAGAATAATCCATGTGGTTGCACAGATCAGTACTTTTCTCTCTCTCTCCCTTTTTTTTTAAAATGTATCGCTGAGATATATTTTTGATTCCCATGCTCTTAAATGAGTTTACTGGAAATCACTGAAGTTGGGAAGGAGATAGAGGGCAGGAGAACTCCCTTTCTCTAGGGTCCTTTTAAGCCCTCATTCAATCTCCGCAGCCCTCCTTAGCTGCTCCCAGCAGGGATGTGTTCACCCGAAGGCCCAGGGATTATCTCCTCTGACAACTTGTGCACTGACAGAATCTAAAGCTACAGGCCTTATCCGCGTGATTGAGAATCCACAAACTTATTTAGCTACACCTCTTTTTTCCTCCATCCCAACCGTACAGACTTGGAAGAACAACAGTCTTGGGAAACTACCTTGGGCCCAGCCATCACAAGACAGGTAATCCACTATGGTTTGCTCAGAGGTCACCAGCCTACCTCCAGTATCCACCAGGGACAGGGATGGGTCCTTCCTCATCAACATGCACAGATCCTGCCTGAGGAACCCTATGAGGTTGAGTTTGCCTATATGACCAAAGGAGTCATTCCTGGGTAGAGTGCCTGGGTTCTAGTTTGCAAATATTTTATGATAATACAATTCATGGGTCCGCTACAGCTATGAAAGGAGACCAGCCCTCTCCCTCTCCTGAGTTGAGTGCCCTTGTGAATCCCATCTCCTCTGCGTCAGAGAGCATTGGTGGCCCAGGGCCAAGGCCATTTGGCAACTCCTGAGGCTCTGCTCAGCATGCCTGACAAGGCCAGTGGTTGTTGAGAGGCGCAAGGAGCGAGGGGAAGGTGGAGCTCGGATCATTCACACTGCGCGGTTGTGGCAAAGACACTTCCCAAGGCTGGGACAATGCTCCGTGATCCATAGAGACAATGGGCAAGACAAGGGCAGAGTCTGGCAGGTCACTGCTGGTGTTGGTTGGTACTAATTGTCCAAAAATCATTAGGCTGATGTCTGGCAGGACACTCTTGATGAGCACAGGTGCCCTGAGATTTTGGTTATATGTCTATAGGCTACTAATTGACAGAGGGAAGGAGGATAGGCAAGAAGGTTGAGAAAGGTTAGAATAAGCATTGGGAAGGAAGCTCTCCACCTCTCTCGTCAGACTTTGCCCTCTCACTTCCACCAAAGAAATGAAGGATTTGTCTGCTCTCATGCAGACAGGGGAACTGTGGATTTTTATGCTTAAGAATCTGCCAGCTGAGCTCGACCACCAGCACGTTAGTCTGTTGATTTGCAGCTCTGTGAATCGCAGAGTTGAAGACCATTCTCAGCTTGGTCCTACTCCTTTCTCAGTGGAGATCTGAGTTCCAGAGATGAAGTCCAGGGCAGAGCTGGGATGCACGAGTCTGACTCCCAGCTGACACATTTCATGATATCAACAAGGCTGTCAAGATACTCAAATGCCAGGTCTTACTTGTGTCCACTTCAGGGAGATCTGCCCTTCTCCCTCACAGAAGTGCACTTTTAGAAGTTGTGTTAGCAGAGTCTTGGCAAAGTGTTTAGAGATCTGGGGAAGATTATTAAAATATAAAGAGAGCACTGCCCTAATAGCCAAACTCACAATGTACTCTTGAGCTGATTCCAAGGTAAAAAACCAAATGTCCTAACAAGATCTGGGAGCCTCAAGGGGTGTGGTGAACTGGTTGGCGGCCCAGAATGGCAAGATGGGGTCTCTCCAGGAGGCATGTGTGGGATGAGGACACGGCTGTGCCACTAGCTCTGCCCAGCTGCCAGGGGTGGGGCAGCCAGTAGGGGAGCCCGCCCCTCTCAAAGAGCAGCATCTACTGCTGACACAAAGCCAGCTGGTCAACCCCACCCAAGTGGGAGGAACCAGAGGGTGGAGATGAGGGCTGGAAGGACCTGGTTCTGGCCAAGGACGTCTTTAGATAATGTTGAGATTCACTGGAAGGAGAGGACTTGGACTGGGCTAAACGTGACCTTCAGGTCTAGGGAGAACTTCAGCACAGGAAATGCCGCCTCCACGTCAGTGAGGTGGGAACAAAAGGAAGCCGACTGGATGGTCCAAGAAGGACCACAGAGCTGGTCTGGAGGACTGTGGATGTTGTAGCTGGTACCATGGGCTTACCGTCCACTCAGCCACACAGAGCAAAAGTCTCAGCATTTCAGGGCCCCCATTTTCAAAGAGAAGCTCTCTGTTGCACCTTCTCTTGGACAGAATACATCCTCAACCTCTCTGCTCTCAGGATCTGCCCCTGAGAACACACACCCCTCCCCACGTGGTCCCCTAACCCTCCCTGCATCTCCCCTCACATCATTGACTTTCCCCTTTACCCACCTTCCCACATCCATCCTCCTCATGACAGATGTGTAGATCTACTTATCCTTTAAATCAGGTCTGAAGGCCCACTCTTCTAAGAAGCCCTCCTGGGTTGATGCTACCCTAGAGGGATGTAAATTATAGAAATTTCTCACCCCATTCCAGGAGCCTGACATTCATGTTTCTTCAACCCTGAGTTCCTGCCATCCATGTTGATGCCTGGGTTGACATTTTTTAATCTGAGTAAATAGTTCCAGAGATATACAGTCCAGCTAGGTCTGGCTTGGGACAGAGGACAGGGGCTCTAGGCCATGTGGCTGCATCCCCCCTTCTATGATTCCTTTCTGGTTGGGAAGCACCTGGAGACAGAAAAACGTGATGCTGCTTGCACTGAGAAATAACCTTTCTCTGAGGGGCTCTGGACCTGTACTGGAGACCAGTGACTCATACGCTGTTTTCACCCTGTGACTTCCACGGAGTCTCTGAGTACTCTGCAACCCTGTCTTCTTTACATGCCGGGCTTATTTTCACAGCTCCCCACCCCACGCAAGTCTGCACTGGGACTTTGAGTTCCTCAGGCAGGCTAGTCATTGGTGCTTTTCTTCATTTTTTCAGCCTTCACTCAGAGGGGTGCCGTGTGCCTTGAGGGCAGAGGGCAGAAAAAGTTGACCCCTGATGGCAGGCCTGTCCTCCTCTAGTGCCCTAAGCTGTCCTCTTCCAGCCCCAAGCTTGCTACCCAATCAGCAAAACCAAAGCCTCACAGATAGGGGAGGCTGTACAAGTGAGTCTGGTCCATCCTTCTCTGCTGGAGTCCGTTGGCACTAATCGTCCAAAATTCATTAGGCTGGTGTCTGGCGGGACACCTTGATGAGCAAAGATACCATTTGCCCTGAGATTTTGGTTAGGTGCCTTGGCTCCGTGCTGACAGGGGTAGGAGGATGAGCCAGGAGACGAGATGAGAAAGATGAAAAAGAATACAATAAACATCGGGAACAGGACAAACCCTCCTTAGAAAGTGATTGTTGCTAGAAAGTGGTCTCTGGGTGCGGCGGGGTGGGGGCAGTTCCTAATTTTTACCCCCAAGACTTAAAAAAAGGATTCTTTGCAGCATACACTGCTTTCCCTGAAAGGGCTTATCGTAAACATAATTCTCTTCGTCTTATGACACTTCCAGCAGAGGCTGTGTCACCCCTTACAGATTGACCAAGCTGACTGCCACCCCCTTACCCGGGTTCTTCTCTCATTAGGCCTCCTTGAGAGGAGTAGCAAACACAAGGGACTTCACTATTAACTCGTTTTGGGGAGACGATTCTCCAGTAAACACTGTCATATCCCAGGATGGAAGTGTCCAGAGGAGAGGAAACAGGGCAGAGAGGACCATGCTGGGCAAGGGAGTCCGGGTCCCACCGAGGACAGTCGGTACTGATGGCACAGAAGAGTAATAGGAGGCTTGGAGGAGGAAGGGGAATAAACTAGAAGGCAGGCTGGGGGACTGCAGTTTGTCCTCCACAATCCCTCAGCAAACTCCTTGAAAGTCCTAAACCCAACTCAACCACACTTGGGGTGGTTTCCCCTATTGTCCAGCGCCTGCAAGCAGACGTGTGTGTCAGTCTCCACCTGGCACTGTTACCAAGTCTCCAGATGCACCTATGTTTCCTTCTCAGCTGGGTTCTGAGAGATGAAGGTACCCGCCAGCCTAATGCTCACACAGAGTCCCCATCTGAGAACCGACTGAAATCCCTGAGGAAGAGGAGGGAGATCTTTCTTGCCTTTTTCTCAGTCTCGCTCAATGTATGCGTGTGTCCCGGTGTGTCGGGGAGAGAGGGGAGGCATCCTGGCCAGGTCAGTGGGTCACCATCACCATCTCTTGTCCACCGTGTTTTTCCTGCGGTCACTTCATCACGGACTAGAGGAAGTCAGCAGAATCTTCCCCGCCTGGGCCGGTGAGGTGAAGACCACAGGCGAGGTGATCAGAGGGCAGTAGATAAACTCAAGAGAGTGTGACCCTCGACGTCAATGAAACATGGCCTCCCCGACCTTCAGCCCCGCGGCCCTCGTCTTGCCAGCAGCTCCCGAGGCTGCACCTCCCACAGCTGCTTGATTTAGAGATCCTGCGGGGGAGCCCCTGATCCCTCGAGACCCACAGGGCTATTTCCAGCTCTCCGGTTGCCTCCTCCTGGCCATGACTTGTGTACCAAAGCAACTGAGGAGCCCTGGCGGCTGCTTTCCTCTGTCCCCTTTAGAGGTGATGCGCCAGTGCCCGCTCTCCCAAAGCCTCTTCCTGCAACCAGGAGCGTAGGGATCCCCAGACTGTCAGAGGGTGCGGGCCTCTGAGACTATCCTGCCCTCCACCACCCCAGCAGAGGTAACAGGGGTCCCTGGGTAACCCGCCCCAAAGCCCACTCCCAACTCGGGCTTCCTGAATTGTGGTCCTGGGCTCTTCTAGCTCAAACCATGCGCATTATTCTTATTCACGTGTAAACAAACAAAACAGGACTCACATCCAGACCCAGCGGCTAACGTCAAATGACCTAAACCAGCCTCAGGAGAAATTGTACAAGACATGTGCCTGGACCGCTGGCCTCTGTCTGCCTGCTCCCCTTCTCAGTCTCCCTGCACACTTGGTGCTGGTTTCCAGACCCCGGTTTTGGAAATTCCACCTGCCCTGCAATGTGTGAGGTGGGAAGCTGGGCTCCTCCCGGCTGTGTGATTAAGGACAGTTCACTTAGCCTCTCTGAGCCTCCATTTCCTCATTGACAAGTTGAAATAAAACCTTGTCCTAGGGGCTTCCCTGGTGGCGCAGTGGTTGAGAGTCCCCTGCCGATGCAGGGGACACGGGTTCGTGCCCCGGTCCGGGAGGATCCCGCATGCCGCGGAGCGGCTGGGCCCGTGAGCCGTGGCCGCTGAGCCTGCGCGTGCGGAGCCTGTGCTCTGCGACGGGAGAGGCCACAGCAGTGAGAGGCCCGCGTACCGCAAAAAAACAAAACAAAACAAAAAAACCCTTGTCCTAACCATACCTCTAGAAGAAAATACACGGCAGGGCTTTGCAGACTGCAAAATGCCATATGCAATGCCAGTTACCTTTATCCTTAACTTTCTTCTTAAAGGCTACTGTCACCTGACTGATGGACTCCCTGGTAAGAACCAGGAAATGCTGCCACAGTGACAAATAAACCAGGACCCACGGGGGTTGCTGCTCTGTCCAAACTCACTCAAGTGCAGACTTGGCCCCCCGGGATAACGGAAGACGGAAATTGCTATTGTTCAAGCTGTTAACCGTTTACCATTTTGAAGGAGTAGAAGCCTGAGGAATGAGGGGTAGAGATGAGCTGGGTGAAGATCTGAGAAGAATAAAAGCTGGAGAGTTGGGGTGGCCCTAGAGGGCCCCTAAATATCAATGCTGAGCCCTCTGCTGGTAGCCCCGTTGAGGTCTTGTTTACTCGTTTGCTGGCTTCAGTCCTGGGTCCTGGATCAAGCCTCCTTTGTTATTTTGGGGCAGGAAATTATTGACCCATAACACAAGCCTATAATAAATAGCCTCACATCATAAAACGCAAGCCTTCCGCAGAGCCTGCATTTGGAAAACACTGAGGCATTTGCAAGCTGCTGCCCAGAATATATTTGGTATCTTGCTGCCCCTCCCCTCCTTCAGCAGGCCAGCCCACAGCCTGGCAGGACCAGAGTCAGCCCCTCACCCACAGACCCACTGCTCCGCTAGATCTGTTGGCGTTTTTCCTTCGTCTCATGTTCAGCATCTCTTGATGAGAAGTCCGCACATTTTAAAAATGTGGCATAAAACCAGAGGGGGCAGCTTGCACAAAGGCAGCCCGCTATCGTCCCCCCAGGGTGGGCAAGTGCCCTGGGCTGCCTGATGCACAGCGTCTCCAATCTCTGGGTGGGGTGCAGGGAGTGATGGATAGGGGTGCGGGGATGCGGGCAGGGACTGGGCTGCAGGGGAGGGTCTAACCCCGCAGAGCTGAGCTCAGCTCCAGGGAAGAAGCATGTCTGCCGGTCTGGCATGGGTCCTGGGGACGCTCTCTCTCTGGAACCTGGCTTTTGAGGCAAGGAGACAGGGCCAAGGGCAGGGTGGAGCACGCATGACGCACCCCTGGACTGGACTCCTGGATTCAGACCGTTGCTAAAGCTTCCAGAAGTGTCCCAGCAGCCAGGGGCAATCTACAATCCCTCCTAGATCCCAGCCAGTTTGCCTGTCAATGGGAACGTTTTTTTTCCTGTCCGAGCTTTTGGGCTCCACCCCTTGTTTGATACCTGATGGGGCAGGAGAGGAACGGCTCCCCAGTGTCCTGTCCTTGTAACCAGCCTCTGGGTCAGCCTGAGGCCTGGCAGGGAAACAGTTCACCTAGGTATGGTCTGGGAGGAAACCGAAGGCTCCATTCCCTCAAAGGCATAGTTCCTAAAGTTGAAATCCCCTCACTAGCATTTCACCCTTCTCATGTAAAGTTTTTCACTTCTAGTTAACATGGAAATCCTTGGCCTTCCCTGGCCGTCCAGTGGATAAGACTTCGCCTTCTAATGCAGGGAGTGTGGGTTCAATCCCTGGTTGGGGAACTAAGATCCCACATGCCTCGTGGGCAAAAAAACCCCCATAAAACAGAAGCAATATTGTAACAAATTCAATAGAGACTTTAAAAATGGCCCACATCAAAAAAAAAAAAAAAACTTTACATTTAAAAAAAAAGAAAAGGAAATCCTTCTGAGCAGGGGAGCCGTGCCAAACCACCCCCAGTGTAGTGTGACTGAGTTTCCAGTGGGTCCTGGGAGAAGGTATTTCACAGGGGAGGGACAGAGAAGGTGCGAGAACCCTGGATCCTGGAGGGTGGGGAGTGTACATTTCAGGAAGAAAGAGGCTGCAGGGGAGAGAATGGAAGAAACAGGACAGAGCAATGATCCCAGAAGCTTAGCAGAATGAAGCATGAAAATTTGAGCCAGGAGTCAGGGTTCAACTCCCTGCCCTACCTCTTAGTCAGGCGAGGTTTCTTTGATCATCTATAAATGAGATGAATTATGTCTACCTCGCGGGCCTGCCTCCCAAGGTTGCTATGGGGACAGGATTAGATGGCAAATGTGGACGTGCTTTGAAAAATGTGAAAGGCTCACCAGTGTCAGTGGTTGTGACGTGTAAGCCTCCCCGCAGGCCCTCTGATCCCCCTTCCGCCTGCCTCTCTGCTGGTTCTCGCCCACGTGCTGCTGCTGGCTGAGCTACAGACCTGCTGACTGGGCTTCTGGTAGAGACGGCAAACAGCACTCCACCTCCTGCATCGCTCCAGCCCTTCAGCATCAGCATCCCCCCTGGACACCATGGGCCGCCAGCCTCAAGCCTTCATGTAAACCAACAAAGAGTGGCACCCCCGTTATCAAATTCAGGAGGCTGTGCCCACGGGCAGCAGGCGCTGAGCCTGGGTTGCTGTGCAAAACAGGAGGGGTGACAGAAGGGAACCCCGGGAGGCATAAATGCTTTGGCCCCATGCCCTCCCTCTCCAAAGGGCTGGATCCATGTCTCCCCCTGGCAAGGGCTGGAGAACGGAGCCAGGCTGCCAGGGCATGATGCTGGGAAAAGGAGGGGGTTTGCCAAAGTGAACTCTGGAAGCAGCCCCATTGGTCCTCTTTGGGAAAGAGAGGGTGCCTCAGGCCCGTTCGAGGCCCAGCCCTAGTGCTGATCTGAGGGGCCGGGGATGGAGGCAGGCTTTTCTCCCCTGGAGTTCTCTCCTACAGGCAAACTTGTGAAGCAACGGAAACCCACCCCCAGCCTCCCCCAAGCCTCAGTGGACAGGCACGCGTGTGCGCACATATGGAGAGAGGTCTGGTCTGGTCTGATCGGCTCTAAGGTTATTTCCTGTCCCCGAAATGCCCACTGATGCTCTGCACAAGCCCAGACCATGATCTCACAGCCCTGATACCCTCCTCTCTGCAACCCATCTGCACACACACGCACGCACACACACACACACACACCCCTCAAACTTCACTGGTTCCGTGAGACAATTCTCCTGCTTTCTCAGAACTCTAATTTGGGCTTGAAGTAGGTTAAAGAAGAATCGAGTTCAGCAGATTTATCTGAAGAATGCAATGATTTAATTATTTAATCCAGCTGGAATTTATTTTTGTATTCACTATGCAGTAAAAATAGAGAAAAGATGGAAAGCTACACAATTTATTGTAAAAAGTCACTTTTGCCCTGATATAAAACATAGAGAAAAGTACTGTTTCATTTCCCCAAGGCGCAAGGGTTTAAAACTTGGTAAAATACTTGCAAGAAAAATTCAGTATCCCATCAGTAATGCAATTCTGCCTTCTATGAAGATGGTTGTAGGTTTTAACTTAGGCACAGAGAAAAGAAGAAAGAGTTTGAAAAATACCAGAACATATTGAATTTCTTCGAGGGTCTGGTATGAAGCAGGGAGCCTAGAGACCTTGGAGGTGTCCAAGGCCCCACTTGAAGACCTCTGCCAACCTCAGACAGAAATACCAAGGAGCTCTGTGAGTTTGAGACTCGGGGAACCAGAGGCAGATGTGGTGCTGATTCTGACCGCGTGAAATCAGCATGGCCGTCTGGGAGGTGGGCTCCAAAAAGACCACTTTGATGGCAGCAGCGGACCCTCTGCTGGTGTGAAACCCCAGGCAACTGGTCAGGGGGCAGGCCACCAACACTGACCTGGGACACACAACAGCCTGCTGACCAGCTGTGGAAGCCACCACCTCCCCCTCAATCCATCCTCCACACCACTGTCTGTGTGAGCTTTCTGAGACGGAAGTCCTATCAGGTCAAATGTTTCGATGGCTCTCTATCACCTACACAAGGATGTCAGAAGGTTTTATAGCACTCTCACTAGCGAGGACTTCATGTCCCCACACCTTACAACTCTTATCTACTTGATGCAGGTCAAACTCAGGAAGGCACCACAGTCCCCTGCTCACCCTTCTAGAATCATCTTTTACCACCCACTCCTGTACACTGTTCTCCAGTTTACTGACCCACTTCCAGTTTCTTGAACACATCTGCTCTCTCTCATTTCTGCCTTTGTCTTATCCAATTCCTCCAGCCTGAATTCCCAGCCTGAATTAGATGCTCCTTCTCTGCTGTTGGAAGTAGCAGCTGTCTGGTCTTGGCATTTATGATAACGCGTATTCCAATGTAATTGGCTGTGTCTCTACGTCTCCTACTAGGATGGGAACCTTCCAAGGGCAGAGGACATATTTATCTGGTTTTGTATTCCTGGTTCTAGTGCAGTGCCTGAAACATGGCTGATGCACAATATACTTTCATGTAGTTTATTGCATCCAACATTTAGCCCTTTCCCTGAAAGACCTTATGTGGTCTTTATAGTATAGTTAGGGAAGACAGAATAGTATTAACTGACAATAGGCACAAACTCAAAGACCTTGACGGCAAAAAAAAAAAAAAAAAAAAAAAGCTGTGGGCAGTGAAGAGGTTAATCCAGAGGTTAATCCAAGTAGGAAATCCCATCAGTAGCCCTTACATTGTCATAAATGAAATTTATTGAATTTTATTGGGGTTTATTGAATTTGTATCAGTTAGGTCACACTGCAGTAACAAAGAACTCCCAAATCCCAGTCGTTAAAAACAACAAAACTGGGCTTCCCTGGTGGCACAGTGGTTGAGAGCCCGCCTGCCGTTGCAGGGGACATGGGTTCGTGCCCCGGTCCGGGAAGATCCCACATGCCGTGGAGCGGCTAGGCCCATGAGCCATGGCCGCTGAGCCTGCGCTCCACAGCGGGAGAGGCCACAACAGTGAGAGGCCCGCGTACCGCAAAAAAAAAAAAAAAAACCCAAAACTTTATTTGTCACTAGGGCAACATCTCCAATGTGGGTTGGTAGATGAGTGAATTTCCACACCATCTGAGAAAGACTCCACCACCTTACAGCTTCACTGTTGGGAGCACATGGCTCTTGGCTGCAAGGGAAGAGCTAGCTGGGGGTCACACAGCAGCTCTGTCCCTCCTGCTCCCCAGATCGCTGTTCAGGTTAGTCACAGGGCACCCTCAATAGCACAGAGGCTGGGAGATGTGAGGAGCTAATGGTAATATCTCATAAGTGACACTCACGCTGCCATAAGCATGGACCACATTCAAGACATTGAACTAAGCGCTGAGGACCATATAAATGTCCCTCAAGGAGTTCATCATCAGATGGATGATAAGGCATTAGGTATGAATATAAAAAATGAAAAGGCAGAATGTGCCTCCAGGCTTCTCAACTATGATGACCCTCCCAGGAATGAGCCCACCACAGGGAACCAAGACTCAGAGTCAAGCTCATGAGTCTATGCATTAAATCACCACCCACATCTGTGCCATCATCCTTCAGGCTCACTTTCACTGGGGCTTGCTCTTTCCCTTGTGT
>NW_006797390.1:4672578-4679720 GCF_000442215.2 Lipotes vexillifer
TCTTTCCCTTGGGTCAGCCTAGATACTGAGAGCTCCTCAGCCTCATTTCCCCCTTTTGGATAAGGGTTCTGTTCTGAGTCCTCCTCCTCTCCACCCTTCCCTTCTTCAAGCTGTGTTTCCTTTTCTCTTAAGTTGACATCCTGCCTCCTTCTGTGCTCAAGGAAGCTGGCAGCCTAACATGAAACCAAAGTTCCATATGATCTTGTGAGACTGAGAATAAAACTGAATCCCCCTCTCCTATCAGGGAACCTGGAGCTTTGGAGACTCAGAAATATCTCAGCAGTAGGTCAAACACACCATAAAAATGTACAAATATCCATGTTCTTACTTTGAATACCGTTCTCTGCATTGAGGCACCTATAGCACAACGACTAAGTGCAGAAGCTTTTTTTTCCATCCTTCTCTTTTATTCTCCACTCAGCCTCCCTTTCTTACCCTCTGCCAATTGTCTGGTGACCTTCTGTCACTGTGAGTTACTCAGGCTCTCCATCTATGTCTGTACTGTCCAGGTGGGCTCTCGTTTCACACCCAACCCTCCCCTTCCACCCAATAAACACGACCTGTCCTGCATCCCCTTTCTCCTCAGATGACCTGCACAAAAGGAACCAAGAACACTGGCCTGACCAACTGGCTGAACACTGAGAGGTACAAGATTATTTGTGGGATCCCAGGGCCCAGGGCTGCTCCTGGTTAGGAGAGGGAGGTCTGGCCAAGCCAAGTAGACAGCTGGCTCTCTTGGCTGTAAGTCACTGTCGGCCCTCTATCACGTGTGGGTCTGGAGTACAGACGTACTTGCAGGGCATAGAGAGAAGAGAGTAGAGGCCTGTAGGGGCCACCTTGCGTTTCTCTCCCATGTCAACAGCAGACACAAAGAGGCTGTGTGACGCACAGCCATGAATAAGGCAGCTTTTTTCAGAGCCAATTTCCCCTGTCAACATTTCCCCTTTCTCTGTGCTTCTTAGACACACATTTAATTTGTTACCTGTCAATGGATGATTGCGTTTTTAGAAAGGACTAAAGGGGATACAAAGGGATGAACAGTAGTAGCTGAATTATAGGCATCTGTGATTATGTCAGTAAGAAACACATTTTCATGACCGAGGACCTCCCAACACGACTAAAAGCAGACTGCTTAGGTGAGGCAGCTAGCCTTCACCTGTCAAGTGGCATACCTGAGGTTTCCACGGAATACAAAGCCATGAAACCAGTGTTTTGTTACAGTACACAGGACACAGACAATTCACAGGGAGCTTCTGACTTACCCAGCAAGTAAGTGGAAACCAGGTCTTGGGGATTTGCAAAAAGCAGGTGGAAGTGCTGATAAATAT
Organism: Lipotes vexillifer; assembly: GCF_000442215.2. Lineage (NCBI taxonomy): Eukaryota > Metazoa > Chordata > Mammalia > Artiodactyla > Lipotidae > Lipotes > Lipotes vexillifer. The sequence goes on from NW_006797390.1 coordinate 4,673,907, forward strand.
TCAATACCCACTGCCCAAGTGAACAGTGAGGTGAAATGCAAATAATTCACATAGCACTGAAAAAGCTCCTCCGCCTTTTCTGGAGAATACTAATGTCGGACGAGACCTTAAAATTTATCTAGTCAAATGCTCGATCGGCATGGGAGTCCCCTTTCCAAGGTCATGAGACAGGGTCATGCAACCTCTCTTGATCACACCCAGAAATGGGCATTCACTCCACTGGAGAATCATCCCAGTTGATTAGTTAAATTCTTACTGAGGCCAGCACCCAGACCTCTAATTTGGTAACACTTACTCTTTTGAGACACCCTCACCTTTCAAGGTAAACCTGGCAGCCCTTGTATTAATTTTGCTTAAAATCACTGTTGGAGGTGGCATGATGGTCAGGGAGGCCGGAGAGACGTTTTGTGGAAATAGGACAACTTCCCCGTATCCTCCTGGAAGCTGATCCCTCCCTTTGATCCCATGTTTTCAGTGTCATCCTTTCTTCCACAGTTGCTCAGTTTTTGTCTCACCTGCCCTTCTTTACAGACTGTAGCTCTGTGCGCTACAAAAGAGAGAAACTGAACCGCACAGAATTGAAATGGAATCATTTGTTTCTCGCACCCATCGCCTCGCCGGCAGCAGCTCCCCTGCACCGCAAGCTCGCTCGGGGCTCTGGTCCTTCCCTCCTGTGGCAGAGAGGGAGAACAAGGACCACTACACGAGGCAGCAGTTTCAATTCAGGAGGTGAAGCAGGTGCTAATTCCATGCACATTCCATTGGTGAGAATTGAGTCACCAGGCTCTGCATCAGGGCCAGGGAGCCGGGAAGTGTCGTTTCTAGTGACATGTGCCTCGGAAGGAAGAATAAAGGGACTTGGGGGCTCTAGAGGGACAAATACCAGCTTTCTACATGTGCTACACCCTCTGTCTTTCTTTTCCCTTCCTTTCTGTCTTCTAGCTTTATCTCCCTTATCCTTGTCCTTTCTTTCACTCTGAACTAGCCATAAAGCGGTGGGAAGTGTATAATTGTGTGTACACGTGCACACACACACAGACACACATACACACACACGTATGCAGGCTGGGCTGGATCTGGGAGGGCCCTGAGTCTGTGTAGCTGGCATACCACCCACACAGCACCACCCTGGGTTCATCTTTTTATGGTTCCCCTCCTGCCATCTTGTCTTTCAAGCAGCCCCCCTTCCTGCCCAGACCCCAGGTGCACAGGTGGGGCTTCTGTCAGCTGCGTGCTCAGCTCGGAGTGAATGGGCTCAGCCTTCGCCACAAAAGGAGGAAATAAGTGAACTGTACCCACCTTCCCATTGTCAGCAGCCGGGCTCCACCTCCCTCCTACTCACCCCGACAACCTCTGGGCTCCACCCTCTGATGGGATGTGCTTGTGCTCTTAGGAACCTAATCCCTCAAATAGGCAGTTCCTACCACTGAAATATCAGGAAAGAAATAGATGATGGGTTGCCAACGACAGGGCGTATAGAATCCAACTTGGAGACTCAGGCAGGAGGGAAGAATTTGGTCATGTCCCAGCTCTTCTGCAGGCAACAAATGTCTGAAATATTTTTTTCCATTGTTTTGGAGGGTGGTAGGGAATGGAATACAACCCTGACTTCTTTTTAAATTTTCCAAAATGTTACCTGCATAAAAAATGAACAAATGTCAGGGACAGGCACATCTTGGACTGAACTTCGAATGAACTGATGGCAGGCCTCACCATTCTGAAAATATAAAAATTGAAAGCTGCCAGGGCTCCGAGCAGACCATGCATTTGCATCCCATTTAAATAATGTGCAAGAATCTTTGGTGGGATGGGGAGTTTTTAGCCTTGTCGGAGAACTTTGGAAGTACTTAGCGTGAAAATGCCAAGGAGACCCATGGCCCGGGTCACCGGACAGACAGCTTGAAACCAGCCCACGTGAACAGGGTGAGACACTGCCACGCCTGCAGAGAGCAGTCTTCTATATTCCAGTGGCCAGCCAGGTACACTTGTCAGAAACTTCCCCCAGGGGCATCTGGTCTAGAGAGTGGTACTTTCTGGGGCTTGAATTATGAGACAGAACCTCTTCCTACCATGGGCAGGGTGGCTCGGCTGCCAAGGTTCACATTTTTTACCAAGCAGCTCCTGGGGTCTAGGGTGCAGGGCTCTGCACACGTGCCCCCTCCCTGTACTGATTTTCTAGCCCACCTACAGTGACCCAGTGGTGGAAGCCCCGAGAGAGATCAGGATAAGTCTGTGAGATATCACAGTTGGTTGTGTAAGGAAAACCACATACCATCACCACCCCATAGTACATGTCAGCATCTATTGGGTGAGTGGAAGGAATGGCAGAGAATCCAGTTTCCAGAACGGCCTTGTGGATCAGTGGCCAGGCTGCATGGAGTACTACACACAGGGACCCTATATCCTAAAATATGAAGCCAATAACATTTATCATTACCATATCCAATTTCTGACTTGAGAAGGAAACCTGAAATAAGGTTATATAAATATCCCAGACAGGGGGGACGGACAGGAGTGTTACTCTCGCTTCGGATGTGCAGTAAGGGCAGTTTTCTTTTCTTTTGTTTTGACCATCATCACTTTATAACACAAACCTCCTCAAATGGCTTAAAAGTACCTCTTAATGTATTGGCACCACAGTTGTGCTGAAGGATTGGAGAAAGGAGGTTTCTGTTAGGAGGGTTCCTGGAACAAGACAGCCCCTTGTCCCTAGAGATAAATGATTTCCATCCATAAATTGACTCTGGTGGCAGATTAAAGATGCTGCAAATGATGTGACTTGCCTCCTCTTGAATCTACATCATCTGTGATCACTTTGACCAATAGAAGTGGTGGAAGCCGCTTTGAGGACTTGCTGTTTCTGGCTTGGTCTTTGGGACTTAGCTGCTGTGTGAATGGTCCAACTGTACCGATAAAACGACCACGCGGAGATGCTCTGAGGTCTGCGGGGATGCAGAGGGGCCAGGTGACCCCAGTTGTCCCCACTGAGGCACCCGGTGTCTGAGTGAAGTCCCTGGATATTCCAGGTCACCTGCTGAGTGCCACCGAATGACCCAGCCGGTGCGACACAGAGCAGAACAACGGCCTGGGTAAGCCCCGCCCAAATTCTTGACCCACAAAAGAGTTATAAAAACTGGTTATTGTTTTAAATCTAGTGTGTTTTAGAGGAGCTTATGACACAGCAATAGATAACCGCCCACCAAACCACATGTATGATTATAAACTTAAATTAGCAAAAAATGGTAAATTATGAACCCCACGCAATCACAGGGACCGTAATTTTCTATTTTCAGAGCGGAATGATGATCTGGTGAGTTCAGGAGAGCCAGAGGAAACTTTTCCCCTCAAATCAGGGATATTAAAGCACCAAAGCTTAATACACAGTATCACGTTTAGGTGCCCAAGAAGGAAATGCAAATCCAAGAACAGCCCCAGGGCCGCTCGGTGCTCCACCTTCAGCCACGCTCACTGGGTCTGTGGTTTTCCCGCCCCCAACTCCCCAGAGCATAAGGTCTCCGCCTTCCTTCTTTAGGACACAGCCAGCCAGGAACCCCTCCCTTGCCTCTGGGGTGAGAGGTCCCTGTGGCTACCCCTGGTTGGCCTTCTGAGTGACAAGCCAGCAGCCACCAGGACTGGCTGTGGAAGGCTGCCTGATCAGAGTGGAATTATAGCAGTTCATTTCCTAAAGTGCCAGGAGACCCAGGGATGAACCTGGGGGCAGAAGTGGAAACCAACTACTGCAGCACCCTCAGGGAAAGGCCATTCATCCTGAGCATGACAGCTCTGTCAACCAGAGGGCCGCCCTTCTCCTGCAGCGCATAAGTAATCTCACTGCCTCTGTTGCAGCAGAGGGACCATGGAAACGCAGGGACTCCTACTAAATAACTCACCCTTTCCCAGGAGTCGGGGTGGGGCATGCATGTGTGGGGATGCCGAGCAGAGGCATGATGGGGGCCAGTCTATGCCCGCATGTTTCCTCCAATGAACAGTGAGGATAGTTCCGAAGTGAGGATAGTGTGGGGTGGGAGTGAGAACCGATTTTGTTCCTTTTTTTTTTTTTTAATTGAAGCATTCCTCCCTCGTCTTGCAGCCGCCAGCCAGATCTCTGAACACACACTCTGCATCTCAGACTTGGTGACACAGGTGGGGCACACATGGCCTTCTCGCCCCCTGCCGAGCTCCTAGGTCCTAACCAGGTGGGTGAAAGGACCAGAAATCCCTGTTGGGACACAGGCGGCTGCCGGCATCAGATCTGATCTGACTCACACTCACTCTAGAAGTGTCCATTGAAAGAGCTAACGCATGTATATGAAATCTAAAAAAAAAAAAAAAAAAAAATGGTATTGATGAACCTAGTTGCAGGGCAGGAATAAAGATGTAGATGTAGAGAATGTACTTGAGGACACAGGGTGGGAGGGGGAAGCTGGGATGAAGTGAGAGTAGCATCGACATATATACACTACCGAATATAAAATAGTGAGCTAGTGGGAAGCAGCTGCATAGCACAGGGAGACCAGCTCGGTGCTTTGTGACCACCTAGAGGGGTGGGATAGGGAGGGTGGGAGGGAGGCTCAAGAGGGAGGGGATATGGGGACATATGTATGCATATGGCTGATTCACTTTGGTGGACAACAGAAACTAAAACTGTATTGTGAAGCCATTATATTCCAATAAAGATTAAAAAAAAAAGAGCAGCCCCAAGTTCTTCTGCAGGTTTTCCTGCCGAAAACGTGCAATCGGGGTTCAGGGCACTTTTTGGCAAGCACACTGCCCTTCCTTGCGAGTTTTCCAGAGGTGTCTGAACTCTTTTGTCTTTCTTTCCCACTCCACCCGCTTGCCGTCCCGGGCCATATACCCACTGTTTGAGGCTCGTGATGCCTTGTTCAGAAAGCCTTGGATGGAGCCTCCTCTGTCCCCGCGGGTTCCACAGCGGACGCCCCGCCCACCCCCGCAGCCCTCCCCCGCGGGCCGGCGGCCCGGAGGCAGCGCGCCCTCTAGTGGCCGGTGCCTCCAGGCCCGCGCTGGCCCACCGGGGCTGCTGGGGCGGAGGGGAGCACCCTAAAGTGTGCTGAAGTTAACCCAGGCCCAGAATCTAAGGAAGAAGAAACACGTCGTTTGGGCTTTTAAAACAGAAATCCTTTCTCTACCCAACGCAAAAGATGTCCTGGGGTCACACCGGCAAAGAGCATCCATCTGCCCTGCTCCCCCTCTGCCCCCCAGCGTAAGGAAAACACCAGAGGGTAGAGGTTTGGCTTATTATTGCTTTCTCTGGGCCTCTATCTCCATCGTTCATAGGTGAAAAATAGTCCTTCCTGAGCCATTACCTGGGGTGGCTCTCTTGCAGGTACCGTCTCTCTCTCTCTTTTTAAAATTTTATTTATTTTTATTGAAGCATAGTTGATTTACAGTGTTGTGTTAATTTCTGCTGTACAGCACAGTGACTCAGATATATATACATATATACACACATTCTGTTTTAATGCACCCCTGTGTGCATAGCAGCAGTATTCCTTCTGCCTTTCTAATTCCTCCTCCATGTTTTCCAGCAGGTTCCGTTGCCCCCTCCTGCATGGACAGCAGAGTTGTCTGCATAACAGCAAATCTCATCCTCTGCTGAAAACTCCTCTGCAGCAGGAACAAAAGCCTGACGTTGCAGGTGTCCATCCCCTCCTTGACCCGTTCCCTACCAGAACCAGTGGGAAGAATCTTAAGAGGACTTTTAAGGAAGTTTTCTGTATGTTAGATGATAAAATTACACCCCATCCCACCCCCCAGCTCCTAACCAGGTGGGTAAAAAGTATCCCGAATTCCTGC
>NW_006797390.1:4679764-4692490 GCF_000442215.2 Lipotes vexillifer
CTGCTGGGTGGGGGAGGTCATAAGCAAGCCCAGATGTACTGGGGTTTGTTTCTCAGGGGTTTTCCACAGCCTCTAGAGTGAAGCGAGATGCTTCAGTGTGGGCCCCACCCCCAGGTCTGCATCTAGGAAAGATCCCGCACTCCAGCCCCACCCCCTCCACTGCCTTCTCTTCCCTGCAGGCACCAAGCTGCAAGAAGGTTCCTGAGGAAGAGAGAGGCCTCTCTGGTCCTCGGGGTTCCACATCTGTGGCTTCTTGAACTAGCACACAGGCTCCCACTTGGGAGCTTCCCACTTGGTGCTCCCATGGTGCCACCCTGCCCCCTCCCCTTAGCTGAGGTCCCTCCAATGAGCCCGCACTACCTTAGCCCTCACCACCCTCTCCTGTAACTGCCTCATTAGCTGTCTCTCCATCAAGGCATAGATTGACGGGGCAGATCAGAGCCCCACAAACTCACTCAGCTCATCCTGCCCATTTCCAGGAGAAAATTTCAGTCGTTTTCTTTGAAGACCTTACAGAGAAATCACAGCTACAACTTCCCACCATCATACACGGTATGCCTCACCATCTTATCTTCCTCCAACCCCCAAAGCTCCTTAATATTCAGCCTCAAGTCAGATTATTTCAAAAGAAGACCGATATTTGGGAATAAAAGTATTTTGTGGTCTTGAAGATCATGGTTCAGCTCTAGTCTTTTTACCCCCTCAGGCTTTTTGTTATTCAGACAAACTTCTCTTAATTCCTTGAAAACCTCCTTTAGGAGATATAAAAATTGAAGACATATTCGCAGATTTCTTTTTTTTTTAAATTGGGGATTTTTGCCTAAGTATATTCTGTCTTCAAAATTCTTTCCTCTTGGCATCTTCCCACAAGGTTTATCTGAAGAATATAATTGATTAATAAATATGAGAAAAATCAGAATAATTCTCAGGCCCAACAGCTAGCTCTTCGGTGAGAACAGAGAAAAGGTGCGGGGGGAGACTTTCTTCCAGGTTCCAGGTAAACACAAAGGGAAGAACCTGTGGGATAAAGGAATTGGAGTGACACGTTTCTGGGAATGATCTGTGCTGACTTTCTCAGCCTCACTTCCTCCAATCTTTGATTATTAATGCAAAGGCTGAACTTTGCACTGCTGCATCACGGCCACCAGAAAATGGGTCTAATAAGGCTGGTACTTGCCCCGGCCAGCACTCCAGCCAGCTGACTGGACCCCAGTGAACAGCATTCAGCTCTCCTCTTTACAGAGTCTAGCAAGCCAGGGGCGCAACGGAAAGCACCCATGTTAAGTCACTCAGTAGATTCATCAAAAAGTTGCTTCATTGGTTGAAAAAGTCACCAACCTGAGTTGTGGTCTTGACCCTGGTTGAGTCCCTCCCGCAGTAGGGGGAGGACTCTCTGTACAATGGTCTTGACACAGATTTCTTAACAACAGCTTTGAGAAACTATAGGAGAGGTTAGATATTGATGGAAGGAAATTGATCTCCATCCCTGGAAGAAACCTCATGAATACTGCTTGTCACAGAGCCTGGTAAACATTTTCAATCTGCGGGGTGTGTAGTTGGGAAAGTCGAGAAGCCAAGACTCCCCGTTCTGGCCCACTGAAGAATAAGTATGAAAGAGGAGGGAAGCCTTTATCCCATGGACTTTCTGTAATAACAGAGATTTTGGAGTTGAAAACTGGAGACAGTGTGGCTTGGTGACAACATCATAAAAGTTCCTTCAGTGAAATGTAAATATGCCTCCTGGGTTCAGACACATGTGCGTGTACACACAGACCCACGCGGGGCTGGAGTGAGTCAAAGACTGTTGTCCAAACTAAGGGAGTGTCTCCTGCTTGATGGAGTGAAGCAAATCCGAATTCGAGCAGATGCCACCCTAAAGGACACCCTGGGAACCGAGGCGGGAGGAGCGAGGTCCGGGGATGAGAAGCATGTCCCTCAGAAGCAGAAGACAAGGTCCAGAGCCTGCTGTTTGGGGTTTGCCAAGCTTTTTGCCTGGAGGAAGACTTGCATTCTTGTGGCGTGTGCTTTCTTGCATCTTTCCTCACTCAGTCTCCTCTGCCTAGAGGGATGATAAGCCTTCACAGGAGGGGACTCCAATGATTCCAGGGGGTCCTGTGAGCAGATTCCTTCCATGGACTGTAAACAAGTACCCACCAAGGAGAGTCAGCACCCCAGCTCCAGCTAAAGGGGGGCTGTTTTCTGACCCTTTGTCTTCATGCAGGTGGAGATTTAGACCAGTCCTTACAGATGGCAAACACTTATCTAGACTTTTCTTTCCTGGTGTGAAGATGGTCTCCTTTGTTAGTTACTCTAGGATTTTACACAGTGTTTCCCCCACTGGAGAAAAATCAATGCCACATATGCAAATGAAAAGCTCATATTCTACCCCCCCACCCCATCTCTCTCTTTCACACACACACACACACACACACACACACACACACACACACACTCAAGCACTGGGTTTTGGTTCATTTTGCCCAAACAAAGAAGCTGCAATGCGCTTTCTCTTTGGACATCCCCAAACTGAGCCAGAATGGGGGGATTGTCTACTAGGCAATATTTCATTTGGTTTGATTCAGCCATTAATTGCTCTGTGGTTTCTGACTAATTCCTTCCTTCCCTTTGCTGCAGTGCATCCTTTCAGGGAAAAAGAAGTTTGAGGGTTACTTGGCAGTTTCACAACCTCCATTTGCTTAAAAATGCGGAGACACCTCCTAGATTCAGAAAAAAAAAAAAAAAAATGGAGAGTTACAAAGTCTGTCGCTCCAGGGGAGTACAGTCGTCCAAACGCACAATTCCATCCAAGAACTTCCCTGGTGGAGCCAATTCTCCAAGTCAGATACAGGAACAAAGTCTCTCGCTTGGGCACCCAGGTGCTTGATTAAAGGACCCACGAGAAGAAACAGAGTGGAAACAAAGGGGGTCTACGGAAAGGTGAAGACAGGTAGCTGAGGCTGAGCTCTACTTTTAAATGTGTTGGGGTCCCTTATGAAAGTATAGGTTCTGGGTAAATTCCGAACAAAACCTAAGACTGACTTTAAGCTGCAGTTGTCAGCAGTCATGTTCAGTTGTTAATTTCCCATGCAGGACAGGACCATCTTATCTATATTTGGTTGGTTAATATCAACATTCACTGTTACTTTCAAAGATAGCTGACTCTATAGATTTGCAAGTCATCTGGTTTGACAAGAAAATTGGTTAACCATTAATAGTAGTATTTATTGAGTATTTATATATAGCATTATAAGACAATGTATTCTGCTTGGATCATCTCATTTTATTCTCACAATATTTCTATTAGGTAGGCACTAATATTTCCATTTCCTAACTGGACTTCAAGAGGTTAAGTAATTTGCCAAGGTCACACATAGTTGGCTTTAAACACAGGCAATGGGACTCCAGGCCAGAGTCTGATTCCTAAACTTTAAGCTATACTGACATTTGCCAGTTAGAAACTGTAACAATAACTCTTAAGGCAACTGTCTCTGCTTCTCCTATGGCTCTGATTAGATTGTTAGTTTTCCAAAGGGTAGAAGTCAGCTTCTCATTTCTTTTTTTCAATTTCCTTCAAAATACTCAACACAGAACTGGGCACTGAATAATGTTGACTCACTCACTCAGGGAATTTGGCCAACAATTAACTCCTGCCATCTTGCTAAGTGTTGGTCTTTCTGTTTTTCCCTCAATTACTGCTTCAGTCTGTGAAAATGCTAAAGAGAGGTTTGGAAACAGGATTGTGTGTTGATAACTCCTTTTCCTGGAAGGATGAGAGGAAGGGGGTAAGGATGAGTTGCTCAGTGAGGGAAAATAGGAAGTGGAATCTTCTTAGAAGTGCAGAAGAAGGAAAAGAGAAAGTGGGGAATGAGAAAAAGTAGGAGAATTAAAGCAAACCATTGACAGAGAAGGACGGTTCAGGGGGAATTTCTAACAATGCTGTGTTTATACTGATGACAACTTAAGCATTTGATACACAGCCTTATGAAACTTTATTTGGATAACTTGAGCTTACAACAACTTGGCTCTGGATTTAGGCAAAGGAATAAAAGTGTAGTAAACAAATTCAAGAAATCTGGGATGAGAGCTCTGGAGTCGGTGAGTGGTTCATATAAGCTTCCAGTAGAGGGTGAGATGGATTTGCCATCCGGCCCCTTCTCTCTCTTCTCCATGGAGACAGAAAAGCTTGGCAAAGCACTCCGCTGTCACTCTGCTTGGGCCATATTTTCTTGAAGACATTAAAGGATGGTGGTCACAAACCTATAAATGTCAACTAGACAATCAATAAGTAGGCATTTATTGAGTACCTGCTTTCTCTCAGCATGGGGCGATCCAAAAGATATGCTATGGGGCCTTCCATCTAATTTAGCTGGAAAAACACCAAAACAAGGATGGCAAATATGTGGTATATATACTACCCTTGGCTATGTTTGTCCTTGAGGCAGAATTCTCAAATCAATCATGATGCACATTCTCATTGAATTAGGATGCTGCATGAGAATCCTTCTCACCCCAGCTCTCCACGCAGCCCCTACCAATCATTCAGCATTGTCCCAAGAAAGGAAATCTGGTTCCTATTTTTGCCCTGGACCAACACGACTAGAACAGCAACATATAGTGAATTATTCTGTGATAAATGATACAGTATTATGAGGAATTTGGAAGACACGGAGATTCTTCAGGGCCATAGGACGTGGATATCTTGACCAGCAAAGTGGAACTTGAGCTCCGTGTTGGAGGAAAGGTGTGACTGGAATTGGCATAAGAGAAGGAGGGTCTCCCCATGACAAGCACATGGATGAAGGCACTGGAGTGACAGAGCAGACCCAACATCCACAAAAGACAGGGAGCAGCTGAGGACTAGCTTACTCATGTACAACTATCTGACAAAGGACTAAGGGGTCCAGCCGTGGTGGCTGCCAAAAGGGAAGATGGCTGACTGCCTAGCAAGGATCGCCAAGCGCTATTCACTAAGGAGGCACAGGAGGAAAGGCTAGTGGCCAGGAAATGTAGTCAGCTACCAAAGCAGGGCCCCAGACCACCAGCCTACTGGACTGTTAGAAGCACCAGATAGAAATTTTGAGCTTCCAACGTTAATATTCGGGAAATTTGCTCACAGCGTTGACTCTTCAATAGAAAATGTCCAGAGTCATGTACAGAAGTGGTCACAGGAGAATTAAAACGCCTTGTGGTTTTCCATCATGGAGAAGATAGAGCAGCTGAGGGTAGGGTGGAAGGTATTCACAAATGTCTTCAGAAGGTGGCCTGGGACCCTCTGTTTTAATTTTCATTGAGGGCAGAATAAAAAGGGTTATCTTGTAGCAAGAGAGATTTAGGAAAGACACAAGAAGAACTTTCTTTTTCAGAGTTGTTGGAGACTGGTTTAGATCCTCAAGAGTGATATGGTGTCTCCTTCGCTGTGTGTCTTCGAGAACAGGAGAAATGTCCATAAATTTGGGCTGCATTACATACAGTTCTACCTGGAGGCAGAGAATAAACTGAATAGTCCCTGAAAAGCCCATTCCAGGCAGGATGCTACAGCTGCAGACAGTATGCAATCCTAGACTAGCTAAGCAAGGAAGTGTCTTGGAGAAGCTCTTTCCATCCACTTTTTGAGTCTTGAATTCTGGCCTTCCTGACTCCCTAGCCCCCAGATGTAACCACATCACTGCTTGTCCATGTCAAGAATAGAATGTACCCAACTCACTGACTTTGGGTGCCTCCCAAACATCTCTTCCTTGGCTCACAACCTCATGTTGTAGGCATTGCCATTCCCTGGTGTGAGTCAAGCTGCTTTGCTGGAAATGAAATTAACTCAACAGAGATGGAACCAATGTGTCCCATTTGAAAAGAGGTAGTAGTTGCCATGGAGATCTGTGTGCTCAGATACAGTTGGGAAGCCTTAGACAGGGTTGGTAATGCTGTTTGATCTAAACATTTTAGGCAGGATTATATTTCACTAAGACTTTGACCCCTGGTCTTCTGAGCAGAAGTTATAATGAGGAATATACCAACCAGAACTCAAATTGATTATGTCCATTCTCCAAAGTGGGGTTAAGGCCACATATCTACTTAATTATTCAGACAGAGTGTTTGGGGAAGAAAAAGACTTAATGACCTAAGAACCAACTGGAGAAATCTTCTGCTGGTCTTGTATGTGGCACCAGAACAAAAACAGGGTATTAGTGGTTGGGCCACTCAAGGTCAGCACCCGTTGCCCAAGTGTGAAGGGCAGGCTGACTCCTCAAGTTCATGGCAAAAACCTAAACCAGGAGCAGGAGAACCAGCAAAATTTGTCATGAGATATCTTAGCACGAAATGACTGTACTCAAGAAGGGGGCAATTCTAAAATTATAGGGAGACTCTCCCATTGTCTAGGAAGACCCAGGAGGTCCTAGGGTTCTGTATATCCCCACAAATTCTCATTGCTTTATTTCCTTAACAAGGGACATGGAAGGCTGCCTTTTAGAGAGTGCTGCAGACAAAGTGGTGTATATACATAGAGTTGTATATGTATAGGGATGTGTAGGAAAGAGATGTGTATGTATAGGGATGTGTAAGTATAGGGATATGTATGTTTAGGGATGCATATGTATAGGGACAGTGCAATCAAGTTGACCTGGAAAGATTCCTATATACTCTTTGAGGGAAGGTAAAGGAAAGTCTTGGAATGCTTTCCACCATTAAGATACAGGAAAGGAAATTTGTTCAAAAGGAACATAATGAAGAAAGAGTAGGAGATACAACAAATGAGTTAAAATATTGATCCCGAAGATTCAAGAAATCCACAGACAGACATCCAGTGTGTAGTGTTCAAAAATTTATACTGACTTCACAGGACTCTCCAGCAAATGGGCAAATGCATCTCAGCCTCCAAAATGAACCTATTTATTTTCTGCCTTGGGTTGGCAGTTGAGTCTGTGTCCTGCCCTCCTAGAGTTATTTCCTTTGAGCTGGGAAGCGAGATTCCTTCTCCTGTAACCACCGCCCCTTCTACCCTAGCCTCTGCCCACCCCCCTATTTTAGGAGCAGTCAAAAATCCCAAATAGTGTCACCCGTGATTCCCCCTTTAATCCATTTATGTTAGACTTCAAGGGATTCCAGCCATTCTTCTGATAGCTATGCAAAATTCATGGTGGGTGTTTCCTCCGTGGAGGGACCGGTGTCTTCAACTGACTGCATTTATCCTGTTGCTGGTATTTGGAACTGGTAACAGATTCTCTGAGGCGAAGGTAGGAGTATGCATGGCATTTAGGGCCATCCTTCTGTTCAAGCCTCATGTCGTGTACATGCTTCTCTGCTGGCCTCTTCTCCTTAAAGGCATGGACTCCTTAGCTGGATACTGACTGCTATTCACTGGGTTTGGATGTTACTCTCTGAGACTATATCAGCCCCTACATTCTGGGGTAAGAGACAGGAGCTCCAAGACAGCGGTGAGTGTGGGAGGACTTCAGGGGAGTTTTAGTGCTGGAGTACTGTATTCGTTTCCTGAGGCTGCATGAACAAATTGCTACAAACTCAGTGGCTTAAAGCAATAGAAATGCATATTCACTCAGTTCTGGAGGCTCAAAGCCCCAAATCTCTCAGAACTGTGTTCCCTCCAGGTGCTGCAGGGGAGAATCCTTCCTGCCTCTTCCAGCATTGGTGGCTGCCTCGGCTTCCTTAGCATGTCATGGAATCACTTCAATCTCTGGTTGCATTTTCACATCCCATTTTCCTGGTGTATCTGTCTTCTCTGTGTGTCTGTCTTCTCTGTGTGTCTATCTTTTAAAGTATACATGTGATTGTATTTAAGGCCTAGCCCACTTGGACAGTCCAATATAAGTTCCCTTTTAAAAGACCCTTAAATCAGTCATATCTGCAAAAGTCTTTTTTTCCAAGTAAGGTAACATTCTCAAATTCCAGGGATTTGATGTGGCTATCTTCTGAGAAAACATTTCCAGTCCACCACAGTAGGGGAGAAAACTAACGTCAATTTTGCATGGCATACAGTAACTCATTTCAATTCTACAACTGTCTGACAGTTGAGTATTCTTATTCATGAAGAAATTTAAACTCAGGGAAACTTTCCCAAGGTCACTGAGCTAATCAGTAGAGGCCTTGGGTTCTGTCTGACTCCACATTCACTGTGTTCTGTAGGTCATGATGAGTGAGGGGTTGTCATGTTGTCTTTAGCTGTGAGTCCCTGGGCGGTCCACTTACCTCCCTAGGGCTCAGCCTACTCACTGGATGATGAGGTGGCCAAGTTGATCCAGCAATCCTGCTCCTGGGTGTATATCTGGGAAAGGTGAAAACTCCAATTCCAAAAGGTAAGTGCACCCCAATGTTCATAGCAGCACTATTTACAATAACCAAGACATGGAAGCAACCTAAATGTCCATTGACAGATGAATGGATAAAGAAGATGTGGTATATATATACAATGGAATATTACTCAGCCAAGAAAACACTGAAATAATGCCATTTGCAGCAATGTGGATGGACCTAGAGATTATCATACTAAGTGAAGTAAGCCAGACAGAGAAAGAAAAATGTCATATGATATCACTTATATGTGGAATCTAAAATATGACACAAATGAATTTATTTGCAAAACAGACTCACAAACATAGAAAACAATCTTTTGGGTACCAATGGGGAAAGTGGGGGTAGGGATAATTGGGAATTTGGGATTAACAGATACACACTACTGTATATAAAATACATGAACAACCAGGACCTACTGTATAGCACAGGGGACTATTTTTAATATCTTGTAATAACCTATAATGGAAAATAATCTTAAAAAGAATATATACATACATATATATATACATGTCTATAACTAAATCACTTTGCTATACACCTGAAACATTGTAAATCAACTATACTTTAATTAAAAATAAATAAATATTTTTAAAGAAAGGAAAAAAATGTAGATACTAAAAAAAAAAAGATGGCTAACTCAATGTCCCTTTCATCTTTACGATTCTAGTACCAAGGAACATCTAATGCTCAAATGAAATTGCAATGTGGTTTGGATAGAGTTAGTGGACAGAGAAATGGTTTTTGACCTTGCTGTCACCAAGAAGTTCTTTGTAGAAACGACCAGGCTTCTTGAGGGTAGGGGCTACCTTGTTCAGTCCCTATTTTCATTCTCCAGCACTACTGTAATGAGAATTCATTCACTCAGTCAATCATTCTTTCATCGCACATTTATTAAGCCCCTTAGATGTTTCCGGGAACTTTAGTAGTAACTAAGAATACAGTTGAATTTTTGAAAACCTAAACCTAACTTCTGATGGAAATTAAAATGATCAGATTGAGGAAGTCAGCCCACTTTCTCGGCAGCAGCATATGAATCATTTAATTCTAGAAACCCTTAGAGCTGTGGTTCCCAAACTTCAGCCTGCATCAAAATCCCCCAGAGGACTTATTATAACACAGAGTTTCTTTTTCAGTAAGTGTGGGTTGGGGCCTGAGGATTTTCGTTTTTAAGAAGTTCCCAGGTGATGCTTCTGGTCCAGGGACCACACTTTGAGAAGCGCTGCTCTAGAGCAGCCATTCCCAATCAGTGGACCCAGGGCCCTAGGCCTACTATGGCATTTTATGAGCAGTTAGTGTAGTCTACTGACTGAATAAACAAGAGCAAAACTACCATTATGTAGGCTTGTTTAAATATTTTGATGTCAAAAAGAAATTCTCCCTCCAAAAATTTAGTAACCCTTGAACAAAAGCCAGGAAGTCCATCAGGTTTTCTCTCTTTTGCCAGCACTAATCTTTTGGCAGAGATTTCTAGAGTGTTGTCTTGAAAACAAATCAAATTCTTGAGTTTTGGCTCAGTTAAGGAAGAAAGCCATGATTGATTATGAATATTTATTTGTCTAGATGAGGGAGAGGAAACGAAAGTCCTGTAACCATGTATTTTCCTTTCTTTGACTTAAATATTGGAGCTGTTACCAGTGAGGCTTGAATCTTCTCTGCTAATTTTACACACTTACCCTTGGGCCATCTCATCTATCCCATGGCTTTAAATATCATCTGTGTGCTGATGACCCCTTCCCATGTCCTGCCCAGCTCACTCCTGTCACTTCTCCTTGACATCTCCTCTTGGCTTTGCACATGCGTCTCACAGGTAACATGTTCAACAACAAATCCTTTTTTAAAAAATTTTTATTGTAGATGATTAACCATGTTGTGTTAATTTCTGCTGTACAGCAAAGTGACTCACTTATACATACATATACACCCTTTTTCATATTCGTTTCCATTATGGTTTATCACAGGATATTGAATATAGTTCCCTGTGCTCTACAGTGGGGCCTACTTGTCTATCCATCCTATGTATAATAGTTTGCATCTGCTAATCCCAAACTCCCAATCCATCCCTCCCCTCCCCCATTCTGCCTTGGCAACCACAAACCTGTTCTCTATGTCTGTGGATAAGTTCTGTAGATAAGTTCATTTGTGTCCTATTTTAGATTCCACATATAAGTGACATCATATGGTATTTGTCTTTCTCTTTCTGACTTACTTCCCTTAGTATGATAATCTCTACTAGGTCCATCCATTTGTTGCTGCAAATGGCATTATTTCATTCTGTTTTATGGCTAATATTCCATACATATATGTACTCTTAATAAATGGTACAATCAACTACCCCACTATCCTGGGAAAAGTCCTTGATTTCTCCCTTGTGCTCATTTGCAATACCTAATCCTCCCCTAAGTCCTGTTGATTCTACAACCAGAGCATAACTTAAATTCATTCTTCTTTCCATAGTCAGGTGGAACAATGCACCATCATCTCTCACCTGTACTGTGTCAAAGGCCTCAAGACTGGTCCCCGCCACTTCCATTCTTTCCCCCCTTCAATGCAAAGTCAAAGTGAATTCTTCGCACCTTAGAACGGTTGACAGCTTCCTATTTCATTCAGGATAAAATTCCAACATTTATAACTTGCCCCCAAAGTCCCTGCATAATCGTACCACTGCCCGTCCCTCCAGTCTCCGTCCTACCACTTCCCTGACTGGTTCTTCTCTGGCCTACTTTCCTCTTTCTCAAGCACTTTCCCACCTAAAAGCTCTCACTCCTCCCTTGTCTGCCTGGAACCTGGCTTCCCCACTGTGCTGGAGACACACACGCCCATCCTCTGGTCACAACTTAAAGTACCACTTCCTCAAGGAGGCCTTCCTGTATCCCCTCAATCTAAATTAAATCCCCCAAATACTCTCTGGTGGGACCCTATGAGTTTTCATTCCACAGAACCCAGGTTGCAAATCTTTTGTTTGATGTGTGTGTCCCCACTAGACTGTGAACTTCAAGAGCACACGGGATGTGTCTGCATGACCTCACCACTGGACCGCAGCATCTTATTCAGAGCCTGCTGGCGCTCAACTCTTATTTGTTAAATGAAACAGTTAATAAAACCACAAAATCCTGAAACACTTTGCTGCTCCTCTTAGGCTGTCCTCTCTTCTGCTTCTCTGGACACTTTCTCTGGCTCTCTGCTTCCTCCACGATGGAGTCTTGACTTTCCCCAGACCAGATTGTTTGTCTGATGTTGGGACAGAGAGGGTAAATGGCAGATACGGGAGCAAATGTTCTCATTTACGCCAGCAACATTGTCTGAGTTCCCAGCCTGGGAACTAACCATCTAAAGCCACTCCAGCCCCCCTCCCGCCCCCTGAGGATGGCACTTCTGGGTGGGTTGGCGAGTTCTGTGTGTGTCTGGGCCAGATCGCAGCCCCTTTCACTCCTGACCACAAGAGACCACAGTACACACTGTGGGAGAAGGGAACCTGCTTGAGGCCAGAGATCTGGGACTGTCCCCACTCCCTGGATTGCTTTTGGTTTCACACTTACAAAGTTTTACAACTCTCAGGATCTCCCTGGCGGTCCAGTGCTTAAGACTTCGCCTTCCAGTGCAGGGCGTGCGGGTTCAATCCCTAGTCGGGGAGCTAACATCCCACACGCCTCGCGGCCAAAAAACCAAAACATAAAACAGAAGCCGTATTGTAACAAATTCAGTAAAGACTTTCAAAATGGTCCACGTCAAAAAAAAAAAATCTACAAACGAAAACAAAAACAAAATTTGACAACTCTCTAAGCATTTTTGACATCATCGATGGTTGGATTCCAGATTCCACAGCTTGGGTTCGGGAGAGAGGAAAGAGAGCAGGTGGCATACGGTAAGGATGGGTTACTAGTAGGGCTGAGAGGCGGGAGCAGCTGGAGGTGAAGGAGGCCACCGGCGGTGGCGAGCATCCTCTCCAGCGCTCTCTCTGCACAGCAGGCTGAGCTGTGGCCAGTGGTCCCCTGCTGAGCCCGGCCCATGCTTCTCTCTGCTCAGGCCTCCCGGGAATAGCACCTGTGGGCTTCAGCCCCTCCAGCAACGGGACTGTGGCGGGCTGGCTTGAATTACCCAGCAAAGGAGAAAGAGCAGAAGTGGAGGCGGTGAGAAATGCAAAAACATTCACTTATTTCTTTATGCACATACTATGAACCTGGTATTTTGCTAGATCTTAGGGATACAAAACCCAAATAAAATTCCACCCCTTAACCCAACATTTAATGAAATCAAGGTCTAGTAAAAAGTGAAAACACACTAATTTATTAGGACATTTTCAGTTTTTCTGGTATCTATGAAACCAGCGAGTCTAGTTTTAGAATTTTCTTTTTTAAAAACTTTATTGTGGTTCAAGTTTTTTAAATGTTCAAAGGACAAAGCGGGGGGGGGGGGGGGGGGGGC
>NW_006797390.1:4692519-4696614 GCF_000442215.2 Lipotes vexillifer
GAAAACGTGGGGGGGAGGGGGTCAGGTCGCTTTAAGTATATACCACCTGGCAAGGAGCCAGAATTAGCTAATAAGAAAACCTTCAGAATTCTGAACAGAGTAGACTGTATGTTCTCGTATACACTGGATAGAGTAACATCAGGATATTCGTATGTACACCAGGCAAGAGAATTCTGATTGCAAGTTTATTATTCCTGGGTTTGAATTCTGGGAGTCAGGCTACTGTGTAGATTTTATTCTCCTTCCTCCCTCCCTCCCTCCCTCTTTCTTTCTTTCTTTCTTTTTCTTTCTTTCTCTTTCTTTCTTTCTTTCTCTCTTTTTCTCTTTCTTTCTTCCCCCCTCTCCTTTTATTTGTACTTTAAAACAGCATCCTAGAATGATTTTCTTTTGCTGATGAGATTATCTCAGTTCTTCAAAGAGGGGAAGGTGCAGCCATCTTAGGCTCTTGGAACAGGTTGGAGAAATAGAATAATGGAACTGGCTGGAGTAATCGGAGAGAGGATGCTTGACACCAAAGGGGAGAGGGGAAGAGAGGGAAAGTGGCCTGACTGTCCAGGAGTAACTTTTACTCCCAGGCCCTGCCCAGGCCTGAGGTGGGAGCGGAGCTTGCCCCAGACCCCAGGACAGACAGAACAGACAGACACTCAGACTCAGTGTTTCATGAAGGTTTTCTTTGCCCTTTGTTTCTGATCCCTGAAAGGAAGTAATGAAGCTTAATCAGAAAGATACTGGACTGTCACTAGGTGTTTGTATTTCATTACATGCTATGATTTAATAAATTTGGTACAAATATGTTGTACCATTGCTAACCAGAGATGAATTGCTATTTTTGCTTTTTGTTAACTACAAGCGACTGTTTGTAGGAAAAGCATGAGCAGCTGGACCAGATGTAAATCCGGGGAAATGTGAAGATTCAGGCCATTTAGTCACATCTCCAGGCATCAGCACAGAAGTGACGCTGAGCTTGGATTGAGGAATATTAAGTGGTGACAACTGTCCTACCTACATTCCTCCCAGGTAATCTCCTGACGCAGAACCTCAGGAAATGAAGGCGTTAACTGTTTCCCTGCATGCTTCTCCTGTCCTCTGTCACCTGGATGTCTTACAGGATATGGCCTGACTTGTCAGGAGGACAAGAACTTGCTGTTCACCTAGGAACTTAGACTCCCCACACAGAAAGAAAGAAAAAAAAAAAAAGACAAGCAGGAAGGGGGAAACTTGAAAAGTCTCTGAAAGAGAAAGAGCAAAACAAAACAAAGCCAAGTTCATACCAGTTCGTTAGATGCCTCCCCACAAATTTGTTTGTAGGTAAAGGGGATTAGAGGAGATGTGGAAGGAAAATAAAGCCTGTAGGTTGCGCACGTTGTCACACACACTAGCCCTGATTCTGGGGAGGAGGGGCAGCGGGGGAAGCTCTGAGCTGTGAAGCCTCACCTGACACTCGAATGTGTTCTGTGTCTGGGAGATGTTACCTTGGGGGCCCTGAAAGGAGGGAGGGAGAGGTTGTGAGGAGACAGAACACTGTTAGACTTTGTGTTCAGGAAGATGTGGTGCCTCTGGGCACAGATGGATCCAATTTAGCCTCCCATGTGGCGCTAAGCAATCTTCCCCCAAGAGTGGAGGAACTCGAGGGCCTCCTGAAGTCTTGAGCCTGGGTAGGCATCCGTTGCTTATTCATCCAATACTGTGAGCCAAGCCTCCAAGCCCGTGGCAGCCGCTCCACTCTCCCATCACTTACAAAACACAAGTTAAAATATAAAATTAAGAATTTCAAGATGGCGACGGCAAAGCCTTAAACCTCTGAGCATGGGGCCCGGTGAAAATGCAGTGGTCGCACACCCATGCAGCCAGCCCCGTCTGCAATATGTCCTTCTAAAACTCTTATATTGTTTAAGTGAGCTTAGTTGGTTTTGGTTATTTGTAACCAAAACTCTAAATAAGACAGAAATTGGTTCCAGACTGTGGTATTCAGGAATCTGAAGTGAAATTGGGGAATTGGGTCCAGTTGAGACAAAGCCGATGAAAATCCACCTAATATTAAGTAATACTAATTTGGCAATTCATGACTTGTAGCATTGAAACAATTAATTGGATTATTGCCTATGGCTACTTAGAATGTGGTGCTCATTGAAGAGAAGGCTTTGGGAGATGGGGTGGCCACTGCTTGGAAAAGTATGGATGATACGATGAAATCCAGGAATGTTCTGTGGAGTGGCTGCTTCTAGATAGCACAGAGAATGAGGATAATAAGGTGATGAAAGGGCTATATACTGAGGAACAGTAAGTAATGGTCATCCTAGATGCCTAGGGAACTTATATTATGGAAGATAAATCCATACTATCCATATTATCCATTTATCTTCCATAATGCACATCATGGAAGATAAATCCCACACAATAATATGGGACCTGATAATCAACAAGGACCTACTGTACAGCACAGGGAACTCTACTCAATATTCTGTAATAACCTATATGGGAAAGGAATCTGAAAAAGAATAGATATATGTATAAACTGAATCACTTTGCTGTACACCTGAAACTAACACACATTGTAAATCAACTATACTCCATATAAAATAAAAATTAAAAAATAAAATAAAATTCCAAAACAAAAACATGGAACCTGTCATCTCACAGAAGTTTCTAGGAAGTTCAGGACACTGGCTTATG
The DNA here is from genome assembly GCF_000442215.2 of Lipotes vexillifer. NCBI lineage: Eukaryota > Metazoa > Chordata > Mammalia > Artiodactyla > Lipotidae > Lipotes > Lipotes vexillifer. The sequence continues at coordinate 4,695,193 of NW_006797390.1, forward strand.
TTTGAATATCCATTCTAAAAGGACAGAGAAGCCGGAACTTCTATCTTCTGTTAAGAAGGGGATTTGATGATTGTTTTGATTTTGGAGACCACAATAACAAAATTGGATGTGCTGTTCCAGTCCATTGACCAAGCAACCTGAAACGCTGCCGGCTCTGGGTGGGACACCAAACTAGAGAAGTTTCTTCAAATGGTCTAGGCTGCAGTACAAGTACGACTGCCCTGTGTCCCCAAGTTGCTCAGAATGTCTATGACAGATAACAGAATGGAGATGCTGTTGGTGTCTGTGCCAAGGCCTAAGAAAATAATTACTGAGGATGACCCCAGGGTTTTTGAGCAAAGCACGTTATTATTAGCTTGACACCGGACCTTGGAAGAGATGGATAATATGCCATGCGTGGCCAGGAGGCTTCAACATCAAGTGAAGCTCATATACACAGAACTAGGGTCTAATCAAGTACTAGATGCACCTGTACATTGCGCGAGCAGATAATTCACATTTCTGAGCACTTACTCCTACTGACTGCTGTCCTTCCCTCCATCTTTTGACTCAGTGGGAGATTCCTTGTGATCATTTGCCCAAGGATGCAAAAAAAAATGGAGCCTGTTTTGGATATAGTTCTGCAGAATATGCTGATTTAAGCAGAAGGGGATAGCTAGGGCATTACAGCTCTAACCAAGGATGGTTTGATTTGGTGGAAAAGGAAAATTCTTCCAGGAAGAAAACTATCAAATTTTACTTCTTTAAAGTAGGGAAGACAAAGAGGTAAATCCCTGGGGCCTGGTGCTGGAGGTTCTCAGGCCTTAGAAGTTGTCCGTGTAGTTCCTTAGTGCCCTCCACTCAACCTCCACCGTGGCCTTAATGTAGGTTTACTCTAATCCTCCCTCAGTAATGTCCCCCGTGACATGACAACACCCATCAGAAGACAAGGGAACAAGATACCCCCAAGCCAGTCAAACGTCGACCTTCTCTCCCTCTCTCTCTCTCCCCCACCAACCCCCAAGTCTGCAGAGAAGCCTGGAGGTAACTACAGAAAGCAGAGCAGAAACAGAAGCAGAAGCAGAAATGCTGCCCATCACACATCCCCAGGTCCCATCGCTGTATCTCTACGGGCCTCAAACATAGCTTCTTGTATACAGTAAGTCCCCTACATACAAACCTTCAAGTTGCGAACTTTCAAAGATGCGAATGTGGAACTTACTAATGCAGACCTGATGGAACTGGAGGCCCAGAGAAAGGACAAAGAGAGACAAGAGGAACAAGAAGTAACTGAAGGGCTTCCCTGGTGGCGCAGTGGTTGAGAGTCCGCCTGCCGATGCAGGGGACACGGGTTCGTGCCCCGGTCCGGGAAGATCCCACATGCCGCGGAGCTGCGGGGCCCGTGAGCCATGGCCGCTGAGCCTGCGCGTCCGGAGCCTGTGC
>NW_006797390.1:4696710-4720122 GCF_000442215.2 Lipotes vexillifer
GAGGCCACAGCGGTGAGAGGCCCGTGTACCGCAAAAAAAAAAAAAAAGTAACTGAAGAACCAAAGAGATTCATGACACAGGAAATGGCAAGGGGGAGGCACTGTTATTTTTTGAGGCACAGGACCCGAATGTAGAACACGGTGCACGAAGGTGGCAGCAGCTGTTCAGAATGCAATCCAGTGCTACCGTGTCATCTGTGACGTGAAATAAAGAGCTACTACCCAGACATCACTGGACTGTTTTTTCAAGAGTGTAGATATCAATAGAATTGAATCCAGCAAGGAACCAGAACCTGTGCCATCAACATCAGGCATTGGTGAAATTCCAGCTTGCCCTCTGCCTCCTGTTGCTGACAATCCTTCAGCTCTGCCATCTCCCACCTCCTCTCCCTCCTCCAGTCAGTAACTTTTCTTACCTGTTCACTCAATGCCAGCCCCTGGATGCCAGCTGTCGTGCTGGACTACTGTACTTTTCAAGGTACTGTACTGTAAGATTAAAAATGAATTTTTATTTTTGTTTGTTTTTATGTATTGTTTGTGTGAAAACTATAGTAAACCTATTCCAGTACGGTACTATATAGCTGATTGTGTTAGTTGTGTACCTAGGCTAACTTTGTTGGACTTAATGAACACACACTCGGAACAGAACTCGTTCGTATGTAGGGAACTTACTGTATAGCCAAATTAGATTTCATAGCATCCTCTCATATGAGTTGATGATCCCCAAGGCCCTTGGAAAATTAGAAAATTTTTATGAGATAGACATTGTTGATATGAGATAGACATATGAGATAGACATCGTTGATATTCTCAAAGTGGATGATCCTATCAGTTGTCAGGGGCAACTATTAATGCATCCATTGATTGGACACAGTTTATAGTTCTGAAATAAAAGATGACTGAGGATTAAAACAAAGATTTAAAGGAAACTCCCCTTACATTAACATATACTGTCAGGCTGGGTTCCTGCTGGAATATATAGGCTCACATATAGATTCCTTGTTCATAACTGTAAAACTCCAGCCAAGCAATAATGATCATAATGAACTAAGGAGACCTCGGGTTAAACAAATGATTACAGTTGACAATCAAGGTGTAAACATGAACCTAATTAATGAATCTATAATCTCTCTTCCAAGTCTCTGGCCATTAGCCATGCTTCTTATTAAACCGAGTGCAGGAGCAGCCGTCCATCACCCGAGGGCCTGGTGCCTCAGCGTTCTGAATTCCTTGACAGACTGGCCACCCCAGTCGTGATTTTTCAGCCTCTATTTCTTTATCTGTTGAAATTCAAATAAGGTTTCATTTGTTAATAAGACCCTTCTCCAAAACACCCTCAATCATTGGTCAATCTGCAGGAATACAGAAAAGCTGGGATGGAAAGCAAAAGATGAACACTGCCCCATATTTACCAGATGGCTCTGCCATGAGCCACACAGATCAAAAGATGGAGTGGGCCCTACTCTTAAAGAGCTAACAAATGAATATTCCTAAAAATAAGAGTAAAGCAATAACAGATGTGTTCATCTACCTCAAGGGATGTCAGAGACTTCCGGAGGTTAGTAAGTGCATCCCCTGTGTCAGAGCACAGTTCTCTACAGAAAAAGAACTGCAGAGTAACTGCAGATTCTGCATGAGGCCCACCAGGACTGGAGTCCACCCCTGGGCTATCAGTCTGCATTCCATGTGCCTTCAGGCTCCGTGAACCTTGTGGGATCAAAATACTCTAAGGATTTGGTGGGTTTCTCACATACGCTCCATGACATCTGCTCTGTAGCCTGCCAGCCATGTTCGATGCTCAGGCAGAAGGAGAGAGCTGTCTCTCAAACAGAATCCTTTGCTACACATCTATCACGCGGTGTTGACAGTCCTTCATGCAGTGTGCTGCGGGAGCAATGCTATCTCAGTAAAAATTCTTGCTGGGATCCAGTGATTTATTTAGCTAACAGCTTAGTTAATTATGTCAGTTTGACAATTTCAAGAGGGAAGGAAAAACACACACACGGGCTGGATGAGGAGATGGCCTCGGTAATATTTTATACCAAGGGATCGTTAGGAACCCCAGCGATTTCTTGGTAAAATCTTTCAGCTATCCAGCATATTCCCCTATAAATAAGACCCACCACTAAACTTTGAAAGAAACCAATTCTTCTCTCCACACTTGAACAAAAGGCAAAAAGTAACGAGCAAACAATCAGCATTTAGTTTTCAAATGATGGAATGTTTCCTTTGGAAGGAAAAGGGGTCTTTCACTAAAAATCTGGAGCTTGGGGGCTTCCCTGGTGGTGCAGTGGTTAAGAGTCCGCCTGCCGAGGCAGGGGACACGGGTTCGTGCCCCGGTCCGGGAGGATCCCACATGCCGCGGAGCGGCTGGGCCCGTGAGCCGTGGCCGCTGAGCCTGCGCGTCCGGAGCCTGTGCTCCGCAACGGGAGAGGCCACAACAGTGAGAGGCCCGCGTACTGCAAAAAAAAAAAAAAAATCTGGAGCTTGGATTCCAGTCTCTGCTCTGTTTCTGGGTGACTCTCTCGACCTCAGTTTTCTCGTCGTACAAGCCAAGGGTAGGTCAGCTTGGAGGACAAGAGCCCTTGTAGTTCCTGCATGTCAGAATCTGTAAGACCATGGATGTTCAGCTTATGGGATAGTCCTGGGACAGGTTGGGACATTGGGATTAGCAGACATCACAGGTTGTCTGCCTCGGAGCCAAAGCCATATACCCACATGCCAGGACAAAGCCTTCCTTGTCTCCTGTAACGTTAGTATCAACACTTCTCCCCCATTCAAAGGCTCAACCATTGCATTTTCTTTACACAAAGTTCTTCCTGATCTCTTTCTCCCATGGGCCTTGAGGCAAGTTCTGATATATTCATCCTTCCCATACATATCTTTGGATGCCTGCTGTAAGAAAGAGACTGTTCCCAGTATTGAGGATACAGGGGAAACAAAACAATCTCTGTTGTCATGGAGATACCTGCTAGAGCTTTAATACTTTCCTGCATGAGAAATGGGCCAGGTGTCATTGCCATATTAGGGAGGGAAAAGGAGAGGCCACAGGCAAGCTATTCCGGCACTCTGGAGGTGGAAGACAAAAATGAAGTCTGCAAACAGACTGTGATAAAATAATCCATGAGTTTGTACTGCAGCCCTATTCCATTCCACAACCAGCAAGGGTGACCATCATTCCAATCACTACTGTTTACCTTGCATGCTATGGTGGAGAAATCCCTTTTACAAATATTCTATCATTTTCTTGGATAAAAACCCTTCCAGGTATTATTTGTTTTGCCTTTCAGTAATTGAATTTGATAAATGCCCAGAGACTTTTAAACAATCAGCCCAAGACAACCAGTAAACAGCAGAGCTGAGACTGACTCTGGTTTTGACTTGAAATCTCATCTCTTTCTATTATGTTAAAACTCCTCTGAACATTTTTTTGTTCTAGTTTCTTTTTTAAAAGTCTGTTTGCTGGACTGAAGCTTGCCAAAACCTCATTCTAACGACAAACCGTGAAATCCCCCCTCCGTGAACTTATCAACTGGTCCCAGAGTTACTTCTTTTTCAAACTTTTCCCATTTAGGTTATTACAGAATATTGAGCAGAATTCCCTGTGCTGTACAGTAGGTCCTTGTTGGTCATCTGTTTTATTTTTTATTTTTATTTTTTTCGTTTTAACATCTTTATTGGAGTATAATTGCTTTACAATGGTATGTTAGTTTCAGCTTTACAACAAAATGAATCAGTTATATATATGCATATGTTCCCATATCTCTTCCCGATTGCGTCTCCCTCCCTCCCACCCTCCCTATCCCACCCCTCCAGGCGGTCACAAAGCACCGAGCTGATCTCCCTGTGCTATGTGGCTGCTTCCCACTAGCTATCTACCTTACGTTTGGGAGTGTATATATGTCCATGCCTCTCTCTCGCTTTGTCACAGTTTTTAAATATAGCAGTGTGTACATGTCAATCCCAAACTCCCAGTCTATCCCTCCACCCACCCTTTCCCCCTGGTAACCAAAAGTTTGTTCTCAAAGTCTGTGTGTCTGTTTCTGTTTTGTAAATAAGTTCATTTGTGTCCTTTTTTAAAATTTAGATTCCGCATATAGGCCACATTACTTCTTAAATCTTGTTTTAGCCATTAAGTTTTGGTCTCATAGGTAAAACAGTCATTTTAACTCTATAAGAGGAACTAAAACAGGGGTGAAAATGACTAAACCCTCACTACAGTTTGCTGATTAATTGAGACAAAACAAGTCAGGACTGGATGTAGACGTCTGTCAGTGGTTCCAGAGAGGAGGAGCTATGGGGATTGTCCTCAGGTCCATCAAAGATGCCTCACTTCACTTCCACAGAGAATGGAGGAAGACAGGAAGTACTGAGCTCGTAGCATGAAGAGTTTAAATTCAAGACCCAACAGAATTTCAAGGAAGAGGGAGCCGTGATTTGTTGGAATGGGTGGGTGCCGTGGGAACATGCAAAACTCTCTTCTCTTGACATGTGGTGCTGCTGAGAGGCTTGAATGGGGGACAGGAAACGGAAGGTGATGACCAAAATGACTTCATGAGGTTCTAGCAGGGCCTTCATGGTGTAAGTCAAGACAGAATATTATGCCAGAAAGAGTAATAGAGAAGGATCTAGGTGGTCTGGTCTTTCCAGGGCTCTGCCGCTATCTAGTTGTGTACCCTTAATTAGGACATTTAACTTCTCTGAGCCTGGGTTTATCTTAATCATAAAGGAGACTCATGGCTCTTGGTCCAGCCTCCCTGACACATCATCATGAGAAGCATTTGAGATAACTTCTGCTCTATGTAAGTTCGTGAGGACAAACTTCTTTCATTTGTATTTATTGCTACTGTATCCCAACTGTTTGCCCTGAGATATGGATGTGGTACACAGTAGACATTCAGTAAACATCTGGTGAATGTATATGTAAATAGCACATGTAAAAATACTTTGAAATGTAAGGAAACAATAATGGAAACGGGAAGCATCGCAGCTATGGCAACTCTCTGGGGAGACTGTTCCAGTGTGTGCCTCACTATCTCGCCCACCTCCACACTATCCCATGGCCATTCCTAGCAGTCAGGGTGAGTTCAAGAGGACACAACGGCAACACCAATCTCTACAAGATGAAATCAAGCAGGTGGCTCGGGAAATACAATGTAATACATGGCAAACATTGATGTGAGGGATGCTGTGATTGGTCCCTCTCTTGGACCGCCCTCCTTCCTACTTTCCATAAGTCTTTGTTGAAGGGAATGTGAAGGAACCTTCCTTGCCATATTGATCAGAACTCAACAGGGACATGGGTATAGAAAGCAGGAGGAAAACCCTGAGTCTATCCTCTTTGAAGAAAGCCTTCTGATTCTGATCAGATCATCTGATTCCTAGAGAGGGCAGTTAGCTTCTGTTCCAACTGACAGCAGGCAGTTATGATCAGACAGTTGAAGAGGCACATATCTTATGTAATCAGAAGAAGCTGGTACCCGTCTCTCAACTGGATATTAATTTAGCATTTTTCCAGGCAACCTCCCTGCCCCATCACAGAGTTGCTTCTCAAATATAAAGGTCAAGTGGGGCAGCAGAAATTAATTTAATATGCTTTATGGGCACTGGGTAATACCCAGAAAACTAACAATGGTGGAACAGAATTCTAAAAGAATGGAGAGTGAGTGTGCTTTAGAGACCCTGGTGCACTGCCAACAGCACTAGAGTAAGTGGGAGAAGGGAGCACTGGTACTTGGGGTCAGCAGCCAGCTTTCTTTTCAGCATGAGCGGTTTCTAGAACCACTAGAATTTTTCCTTTCAAAGACAGCACACAGGCTTTGTGTCCTGAGGCCCACCTCGAAGACAGGATGCTCAAGTTTTCTGATGCACAGGTACCAGGTGGCTGGAGGTGGCAATAAATCTGGTTCCATCAGGTGTGGAATTCTTTTCTGTGTGAGGAATTAGGACTGGAGCACCTAAGTGGTGTTCAGTCTGCATTGAAACATTTTAGCATATGGCTAAGTGGCTGGCTCTGAACTTAGATCACCTAGATTTAATTCCACTTTTGCCATTTATTGACTGTGCCACCTTAAGCAGCTTAGTTAACCTCTCTTACGCCTTAGTTTTCACAGTTATAAACCAGAAATAATACTGGCACCTACTTCATAGCGTTGTTGAAGGGATTAAAGCAGTTGAGCATGTAGACCAGTGCCTGGCACGTACGTACTCAGTTAATGCTGGTTATAATCATTATACTATCAATAAGTACGTAATCTGAACTTTCCAGCTTTAGATTAGGAATGGCTATGTTTACCAACTTTCTCCTTTCTCCATTGGGGTCTAGAGACCATGACGCTGCTCTGATTCAGTGCTCCTGTCCCTGTTTTGGGTCTCAGTCTCCATCAATAGGAGGAAGAGATGAAAGATCCCTTCTGGAAGTCCCAGTCCTAAGTTTCAGAGCCAATTCAGCTACTAGCCTGCTAGATGACTCTAAGGTAAAGTCACTTCCCTCTTGGAGTCTCAATTTCCTAATTTTTTAAATCAGGGGGTTGGACCAGTAGATCTCTACGAATGCTTCTAGCCCCAAAATCCAAGATATCTACTGCCTCCATGGATGCTCAGAGACGGTCCTACCTAAATCCTTATGTGACTTAGGTTGGCCTCTACTTTGTGTTGAATGCCAGGAATGCATCAGCAGTTCTCCTTTCCCAAGTTACATTTCACTACATTTTCTGCCTCACTCTCCTACTTCTTGCTTTCACTTGGCAGCTTGGGGTCCCAGTATGAGTAAGGGGGGCGGGGACTGGAATTTCCAGAGTCCAACTAGCCTGAACACTTTCCTCTCTTCTTCCCCACTTCTCCCCATAACATTTCTTGCAGTTTCTCAAGATACCTTGTCTTCTTGAGCATCCTCTCAACTGAAGGCATTCTGTAAGAGGAGAGGAAACATATGAATGGGTCTTTCTCATGGAGTCATCATTTTTCCCTTTGTTTATCATCAATTCAGCCAGAAGTTGAAGTCCTAATATCATACGTAGCCGGCATGAGCTAAACCGCTCACCTATACATGGTCTTAAAAATCAGGATAGATAACGAAGTTGTAACATAACATAATTCTTAACTGAGGACCCTGAAGTAGAAAAATGATATACGACCATAAAATGCTATGCCAGCGCTCTCTCCTATTAGCATCTGTGTGTCTGTCTGATTCATGTCTGGTTCCTCCACCAAACTATAAGTCCCATGAAGGCGGGAACTAAATTTTTACCTATAATAGCATCCCCAGCATCGAACAGCTCCTGATACGTCGTAGGCTCTCAATAAATATTTATTGAATAAATGAATGAGTAGAGATTTTAGTCTATTAGATTAGTCATTTGGAACTTAAAATCATACAAAGTTTCTGTCTTGGGAATGAGATGGGGGAGAAAAAATTCCACCAAGAATGAATAGGAATAGTACAGAAGCCATGAAATGACAGAGATCTTCTGGTCCCTCATCCCAAAGATTCCTGTTATATTACAGCGACTTCTTGGTTTATCCATGTGCACATCACACCATCCCCTCCCTCTAAAATGTGACTTCAGGAAACTCTCAGTCCAATAATCTCAGGAACTGATGCCCAGGAAGGTATGAGAAACCTTTACCTTTTGGGCAGGTCACAGAGAGTGTATCAGCTAAAATAACGTTAAAAATGAGCATGGGTATAAAAAGAACAATTCATCATGACAAAGTAGGGCTTATCTCCGGAATTCAATATCCAAAATTAATCAATATAGTACATCACATTAATATCTAAAGGAAAAAAACCCACACAATAATAGCAAAGGATGCAGAAAAAGCATTTGACAAACCTCAATATCCATGCATAAGACAAAGTTTCAGCAAGCTAGGAATAGCAGGGAACGTCCTCACCTGATGAAGGACATCTACAAAAAAGCCAGTAGCTAACATCATACTTAATGGTGAAAGACAGAATGCTTCTGGTCTGAGATCAGGAGCAAGGCAAAGATGTCCATTCTCATCACTTCTATTCAACACCATACAGGAATTCTTAGTGCAATAAAGAAAAAGAAAATAAACTTATCTAGATTGGACACGGAGAAAGTTATCACTATTTGCAGATTATATGATTGCCTATGTAGAAAATCCCAAGGAATCTGCAAAAAATTTCTAGAACTAATAAACAAACTTAGCAAGGTCACAGAATACAAGGGCAACACACAAAAATAAATCATATTTCCAGATACCAGCGATGAACAATTGGAAATCGAAATTAAATATATCTATATACATATATGTATAATTTACATATATATAATTTATAATAGCTCCAAAGCCCGACCATATTTAGGTATAAATCTAACAAAGCATGGATAGGATCTGCATGCTACAAAATGCAGATAGAAGAAATCAAAGAAGACTTAAATGGGAAGACAGACTCAAATAGTAAAGATGACAATGCCAATCAAAATCCCAGCACAGCCTTTTTTTTAAGACACTGACAAGCTAATTTCAAAATTCATATGTAAAGATAAAGGAATGAGAATAATCAAAACAACTATGAAAAAGGAGAACCAAGTTGGAGGGCTTACACTCCCTGATTTCAAAACTTCTTATAAGGCTATAGTAATCAAGACAATGAGGTATTTTTAGTGATTGGCAAATAGATGAATGAAGTGGAATAGAGAGTTTAGAAATAAACCCACACATGGATGATCAAATGATTTTTGACCAAGTTTCAAAGACAATTCAATGGAGAAATATTAGTACTTTTAACAAATGGTGCTGGAATAATTGGATATGCGTATGCAAAAAAATGAACTTCAATCAATGGTCGACACCACATATAAGAACCAACTCAAAGTGGATCAATAGACCTAAAGGTAAAACTTAAAACCTTAAAAATTCTATAAGAAAACATAGGACAAAACCTTTGTAATCTTGGGTTAGACGTGGGTTTCTGAGATACAACACCAAAGCGAGACCCCTAAAATAAAACACTGTGAAATTGGATTTTATCATAATTAAGTGCTTCTGCTCTTTGAAATTCACTGTTAAAAGAATGAAAAGACATTAAGAGAAAAAATTTGAAAATCATATCTATGAAAAAGGACTTATATTCAGAATAGAGAGAGAACTCTCAAAATTCAATTATAAGGAAAAAAACCAAACCAGTTTAAAAATGGGGGAAAGGTTTGAAGAAATACTTCACCACAGGGAAATATGGATGGAAACTAGGCACATGAAGAGATGTTCAAAATCACAGCCATTAAGGGAAACTCAAATTAAAACCATGTGCTGTTAGAATGGCTCAATAAAAAATGCTGACAGTATTAAGTGCTGACAAGAATGCAAAGGAACTGGAGCTCTCACACTCTGCTGGTGGGAATACAAAACGTCACAGCCACTCTTGAAAACAGGTTAGCAGTTTCCTATAGAGTTAAACATATCTCATGACTTAGCAACCCCACTTCTAGGTATTTAACAGAGAGAAATGAAAATTCCCATTCACATAAAAGCCTGTATATACATACTTATAGCAGCTCCATTCATAATCACCCAAAACTGGAAATAACCCCAAAACCCTTCAACAGGTGAATGGATAAACAAACAGTGGTCCATTCATATGATGGAATGGTACTCAGTCATAAAAAGAATAATAACAAAGAAGTGTGGATACACACAACAACTCGGGTGGATCTCAAGGGCGTTATGCTGAGTGAAAGAAGCTAGTTTCAGAAGGTTACACCCTGTGTGATTTCATTTATATGACATTCTCAAAAGACAAAATTACAGTGATAGAGAAAAGGTCAGTGATTGCCAGAGGCTGGGGACATGGGGAAAGAGAACCTGCAATGGGGTAGCATAAGGCAGGTCTTTAGGGTTGTAGAATTGTCCTGTTTCCTGATTATAGTGGCAGTTACATGATTCTATATATGTTAAAACTCATAGGGCTCTATACTCGGTGCAAAAGTCAATTTTCCCTAGGTCAAGGGAAATGAAGACATAAAAGGGCAGCCCAAGGGACTTCCCTGGTGGCACAGTGGTTAAGAATCCTCCTGCCAGTGCAGGGGACACGGGTTCGAGCCCTGGTCCAGGATGATCCCACATGCCGTGGAGCAACTAAGCCCGCGAGCCACAACTACTGAAGCCTGTGCTCCACAACTACTGAAGCCCACGCCCCAACGAACAGTAGCCCCCGCTCACTGCAACTAGAGAAAGCCCACGTGCAGCAACGAAGACCCAATGCAGCCAAATAAAATAAATAAATAAATAAATGAATTTTAAAAATAAATAAAATAAAAATGGGGAAATATTTCAACTATCCCTAAAGAAAGTTCTCTGAGGCACGTTTTAAAAAAAGAAAAAAAAAAAAAAAAGGGCAGCCCAAGAGGGTCCAATGGAAGAGAAAGAGGCAGAGGCAGAATTTTCCTTGGTGCTTGGTTTATGGGCTGTCTTGAACGTGAGTCTTGGGTCTCGTTCAGCACCAACCTGCAGAAGCTGTGCCCCTTCCTTCCCTCTGGTTGCCTCTTTGGCTCCAGGCATCTCTGCATGCCACTGGAGATGGGTCTCCATCGTGGGTTGGGGTGTCAGCGCAGGACTTAAGCACAGGGCTTTCCAAAGGATTGGGTTCTCATGAAGTGTCACTCTCACCATGATCCAGCAGCAGGAAGGTCCCTCTTGCCCAAGCCCCGCCCTCCACTGCACTCTGGATGCCCTCTAAGTGGCACCAGCCCAAACCAGGGACAGTCACTTGTCCACTCACTTCCCAAATATTTACAGCGTCCCTATTGGGTATCAGGCACAGCCAGGGACCCTGCTGCCAGGCTGATGCCCACAGCATATTCTGGAGGGCACAGCTGTCAGAGCAGCTGTCCTCACGAGGGTCAACAGTGGTATGTCCTGTCCCAAAGGTCCGAGGCTTTTATCTCATTTCCCATTTTTGCCAATATTCAACACTTTCCAACACTTCACCCCTTCCTCAGATGAAGAGTTAAACATAGGCAGTTGGACATCCAAAATGGCAATATTTTTCTGTTGACTCACCAACCTCCATGAGCGTGTGCTTCCTTGATTCTCTGATCCTATTCAGTTTGTATTTGGAACGACTTTTCTCAGCCTACTGGCAGAAAACTTCATTTTCTTTCTGCTCCCAGAGATAAAATTTAAGCTGGTGAGATGAGGTGTTAAAAATGGCAGTGACTTGTCCAAGGTTGCCCGGCAGCTTGGCAGTGGAACTGGGACCAGAGCCTAGACAGTAAGAGCTTCTCCATCGTCACACAGACTTCAGGGCTGAAGACTGTACGACGGAGGCATCGCTAAAGCTCTTCTCCAAAAACTGAACAGAAATGGAAGAAACTCTCTCCCAAGTATCTGCACAAGAAAAATAGGACAGAAATGCTTTCAAAACACAGTCATGTCCTGGGGGCAAGAGATGCTTTTGATATAAGTTGTGATGACAGCAGCTCACAACAGAGCCACATTCAAGGAACAGTTCCAGCATGCCAGAGGTCGGGAGGCTTTTAACTCTCATAATTCATCCTCACACACAACACGCCAGCGAAGCTAAAGCAAGGGGTTAAGGGGCTGACAAACCACAAAGACCAGGAAATGCAGAGTGAATGCCGAACCGCAAGAGCCAGAAGAGGCAAATGTAAATCAAGGCGCAGTCTGGGAGCACAGGCTAGCTTTCTGAGGCTTGAAAGCAACTGTGCTGATTTCCCTGCACGCACAGAGGTCTCCAGCCAGAGGCATGGAAGGGAAGGAGGGGTTTGCCTTCATCCACTTGCCCAGCATACGGGGTAAACGTGCTTCCTGGGGTGTTCCAGCACGGTAAGTCTGGTCTCGTGCTAAAGCAAGATCAGGGCTTCACCGAGGGAGAACGACACTTCCGACCCTGAAGGCTTTCTTACGTCAGTCCCCATTGCCCTGGAAGCAAGAACAGAGTTAGTGAATCTGGGCTAGTTTAGGAGGGTGTTGCTGAGTGCAGTCATTCAGTCACACGGGGCCACGCCACCTGCCTCATCCCACCTGATCCTCTCCCGCCACCAACTTCAGATCCTTTCGGTAAAAGAACAACAGATCCCAAACTTGAAAGGCGTTTCTAGCTGCCGCTCTTTTGTTTCCAGCAAACATGCCGCCCACAGATAAAGACATCCAGAAGAGAAAAGACAGCATAGAGGAAAACAGCCCCAGGAACCCCACCCTGGAGTCCCTCCCTGGCCTGCTGCGCCCCTGCCTCGCTGATGCGTTCACCACCTGACCCAGAGATCAGGCAACTGTCCACGAGCATCGATTTCCACCCGTGAGGTCTCCCCCATCTGCCCTCCTGGTTGTTTACTGAAAAGTGAAGGCATGTCAATGGCCCGGGACCCTACAATGTCTCTAATTGGCGAGAACCGGTGGGACCGGTGTTGGTGGGAATGAAGTTCAGACACTACCTTTGACCTTTTCCCTTCCGAGTGGTGGGGGAGGGGTGGACAGATGTTAGCAGATCCCAGGGCTTGTCCTAGCTCTAACTAGCAGAGTGACTGAGTCACCCACCTGCCCTCCAAAGTCCTGCCTTAGAAGCAACTGTGTGTTCTCCCGGTGCCCAGACTGGTGAGGACGGGCCTGGCAGAAGGTTCCAGCCAGACTGCCCTCTCCCTAGTACTTTACATCTCACCTTCGGGCTTCAGGGCACAAAATCTCTGCCAGGTTTCCGAACGCCCACCAATGCCTTCTGATGGGATCGTGTTCTTAAGCCACTGTGGGCAAGTGACCCTCTGAAAAAGCTTGCTCCCCAGGGAGCAGGCCACCTCCCCCAAACCACCGCCCCCCAACACACACCTTCTCCCATGGCTATCCCCTTCCCCCGTGAATCCGAATGGAGGGGCCTGAGACCATTTTCTGCTACCAATGCATCCACTATTCCTTCTAAGACTGCCAGAAAGGGCTGCACCACCGGATGAGAGAAATCTTAGGGAGATGCTGCCCTCTTCTGGGAAACATGCAAAAAAAAAACAAACAAACAAACAAACAAAAAACACCCCAAAGAGCAGCAATTTCTTCCTTGTCTGCAATTCTCCTTCGTAGCCAAAAAAGGATGTCCTGGATGCAATCACATGGAAGCAGAGAGCTATGGGCCAAATTCATAACCCAATCATCCTGAGACCTGCTCTGAAAGATGCGCAAAGTCCTGAGAGGGCAGGGCGGGATTTCAGGCAATCGCTGTCATCCCCCTGCATCTGCACGAGACCTCAGGCTCGGCCCCGTCTCCCTGTGTCTGACAAATCCCTTTCCTGCATATGAATTCAAGTTCACATGTCCTTTGGATGAGCGATTAACTGAGTGAACAAATAAAACTGGAGCATCTGCTATCTGCTTAGCTTCCTAATGGAAGCCCAGCCTTGCCCTCAGCGAACCCACAGCACAGTCAGAGAGGAGGAAGAGTGGCCAGAGGAAAATACGTGAACTGTGCATGTGCCCATCGTCTTAAAAAGCAGATGAAATGCATTGGTGGGCATCGGGGTCCTGAGCCTGGCTGAGCCTTCAAGAATGCACAGGATGTAGGAAGTGATGGCCCAGAAGACAGAGGCAGAGGTGTGAGGATGAGATGCATGCCACACAGACAGGCGTGCGTGCAGGAGAGGAAAAACTCTACTTGTTCCTTTCTTTCTCTCTTGCTTTCTTCCCTGTGGGGACGAGCAAACAATAGGCCACTTCAGCTTGAGTTGGACAGCCCACCATCCAAAGCAGCCGGCCACCATCAGAGTTTACATACCACCTTCCGTCTATAAATAGCACCCCCCATGCACTTACACACCCCCCTCTGAAAATAGCGCTGGCTGCTCTCTCTGTGACTTTGAACTGAGAGTCTATATTTAGTTTACTCTCTCCCTTCTATTCATATTTCTTTTGTTTACATAAATACTCCTCTCCATTTATTGCTGTCATGTCTGGGCACCTGATGTCATTAGAAGAACCCATAGCAACTTCATTCCATACGAACTGGGCAGCTAAATCCATCTCCCCCTGGCCCCCGTCTGCTCTCCAATGTGTCCCTCAGAATTCCACAATTCCAGGCTTGAGGCCTGAAAAGAGACTTAAGAAGTCATTTTTTAAAATATATACACTGCCTGCAGCTAGATTCCCTGGAACCGGACTACTTAATTTCACACGCCTCCCAGGGCGGGAGCCGAATTGGCATTTCTCACCCTTGGCTTGCTTCCGCTGGACACCACGAACTGTTTGCTCTGCTCAAAGGGCTCTTCAAAAGCTCACAGGCTGTGTTTCGGCAGCCGGTCCCTTTTCCCAGCCAGCATTCCCACATTATTTCCCTTTGGCCCTCAGTTCTTGTTTGTATCAATCTTTTCATCATTTTTACAAGAAGTCTTCTCGGAAACTTCATTGGGATTCTGTACTTTCCTTGAGGGTGAAGGTGCAGAACCCCAGTGCGGCTCTGGCTTTGGTTCAAGACTGTTCTTTGAATCTGTGGGGTGACACCCTGAACCCTGTCCCGTATGGGGGGGTGTCACCTTGGGGTACCATAAATGGCACCGGGATGGCTGTGAGCTCTGGTTCCTTGTCTGCCCTTCTCCCAGGAGAGCAGAAAGAACAGAGGCTTTGGACGCAGACAGCCCTGGAGGCGAAACTCTGCTGCTGACAGCTGTGGGGTCCTGGGAAAGTCCATAGACCTCTCTGAGCCTCAGTTTCCTCATCTGTAAGATGGAGGTAATGATACTGACCTTTCACAGTTGTGAGGACGTAGGAAGAGCAGCAAGAGCGGGCATCTGACAGTTTCTAAATGTCCAATATTCCCTTCTCCTCTCTTGCCTCGGGAAACCCACATGTCCCTTTGACACTTTTCCCAACCCTATGTCAGTGGAGACTCCCTATAGCTTTTGTAGGTTCTCAGGAAGCCCAGACCTGCTCTCTGAGGTGAGAGCTGGTGCTCGTAGGCAAAGTCAAGCCCTTCTCAATACAGATCAGGCCTGGAGTCCTTTCATGGGTCCCTAGAAAGAGGCTCATTTGGGGCACAGCCTTGGTGGCTTCGATGGACGGCTTGGGAAGAGCAATGAACAGAGTCCTGCTCTGTGGAGCACAGCATCCTCGGGGGAGGTGCAATCCTCCATCACTGATTTGGGATGAGCAGGAGATGCAGAAGCGAGATGGAGGGGTGGCAGGTCCACAGAAGAGAGGAGCCAGCCTGCAAAGCCAGCACACACCTCCTTCTCATGCACCGTCTCTCAATCTTGGCTCTAAATCCCCCTCTCTGGTTCCCACTGAACTCACAGCCAGTCTGGTACTTATTCCAGTTGATCTTGTGTTTTACTGCAACCTCAAGCCAAAGAAGAAACGAACAGAATCAAAAACTCTTAGGAAAACAGAGTTCTAAATTGCATCCAAGTGAAAACCTCTTCTTGCATATACCTGCTGGGTCCCCTGGGCCACCTGAGAGCACCAGGTCTCTAAGTGCCTGCCCACCACAGTCTCCCTTGAGGTCGCGATCAGGTTTCTGGAAGGTGGGTGGGGATTGAGCTTCTGGGTCCCCTGGAGAGCCAGTGGCTGAAGCAGGTCGTCATCAAGGAAAGCACAGGATTCCCTGCTGGACCGAGGCCACTCATCCAGAGAGACGGTCCCTGAAGGGATCTGGTTTTGTTTATGAAATACAGAGATTCAAAGGAGCTATGTGCACTCACCCCCTCCCTCTCCCTCAGCTCATAGCTTCTGCTTCTCTCAGCCCCAAGCTCCTCCCCCAGGAAACCCGAGGCTGTGTCCTGGGGAGCTGGTGCTTTCATGGTCTTTCATAGCCGTCTGTTTACCTTTGCATTAGCCTCCCCCTGTGTGTTATTTCTTTTTTTTTTTTTAAATTTTTATTGGAGTTGATTTACAATGTTGTGTTTCTTTCTGTTGTACAGCAAAGTGAATCAGTTATACATATACATGTATCCACTCTTTTTTAGATTCTTTTCCCATATAGGTCATTACAGAGTATTGAGTAGAGTTCCCTGTGCTGTACAGTAGGTCCTTATTAGTTATCCATTTTATATATAGTAGTGTGTGTATGTCAATCCCAGTCTCCCAATTTATCCTTTCCCCCACTTACCCTCTGGAAACCATAATTTTGTTTTCTACATCTGTCATTCTATTTCTGTTTTGTAGATAAGTTCATTTGTGCCCTTTTTTAAGATTCCACATATATTTGAAAGACATGATATTTGTCTTTCTCTGTCTAACTTGCTTCACTTACTATGACAATCTCTAGGTCCATCCATGTTGCTGCAAATGGCATTATTTCATTCTTTTTTATGGCTGAGTAGTATTCCATTGTATAT
The DNA here is from genome assembly GCF_000442215.2 of Lipotes vexillifer. NCBI lineage: Eukaryota > Metazoa > Chordata > Mammalia > Artiodactyla > Lipotidae > Lipotes > Lipotes vexillifer. Next base: position 4,713,011 of record NW_006797390.1, read on the forward strand.
ATGTACCACATCTTCTTTATCCATTTGTCAGTTGATGGACATTTAAGTTGATTCCATGTCCTGGCTATTGTAAATAGTGTTTCAATGAACATTGGGGTGCATGTACCTTTTCAAATTATGGTTTTCTCCAGATATATGCCCAAGAGTAGGGTTGCTGTGTCATTTCTTGCTTAACTGCCGGCCTCATGGCCCCTCATAATCTCATCCCAATCCACGTGGGGAGTGGCTGCTCGCACCAGCTTCCAAGTCCTAGCCAGTCCTGAAGGTCGATCAAGTCACCCTTTTTCTTTCATTCAATAACTGTTTGTAAATCCCTCCTAGGAAGAGGCATCCTTCTGAGCATTTGACACCATTAATAAACCAACGAGGGAAAGCGCTCTCTGATCACGAAGCTTCCACTGGCTGCCCTGATCCATGGCGACTAAGCATCCTTGACATTGACCTGGCCCCTCAGTCCTGATCTGTACTTTCAGCCTCTTGTCTGAACCCCACGGCAATCTGGGAGGTCCCCTGGGAGGGTCCCGCCGGCACCACTGCGAGACAAGGGAAGAGAGGCACTGGGGCTGACGGAACCTACTTGCCGAAGAGTGATTCAGATGTGGCATCAGAACCAGAATCCAGGGCTCTGACCCTCCACAGGGCTCTGTCCTCCGTGCTTTCTGCCTCTTGTGTTGATTTGACGAAATCCAAGTTGGCCACTTCTGCGCGGTGCCAGTTCTCTGGGAAGCCCCCCAGACCCCTTTACCTCACCCATCACCCCCTTCCCTGAGTTACTGTGACCCTCTGGTCTAAGCAGAGTGCAGCGTTAGCTTTTCAGTGATGTTTTGAGGGTCACACATCCCCGGTGAGAGTGTAAACCCCTGGATGACAAGGACAGCACGGGGAACCTCTGGACTTTCACAGCATCTCCTGTCTGCTGTGAGGCAATTGTTTACCAGAGGTCCCCAGATGGCTCCTGTGACCGCTGAGTGGAGTGTGGCTGTAGGGGCCTCATCGTGTGTCCTGGTGAGCTGTACAATCACTTTATATGTGAGAAACTCTATGAAACACGGTGGGAAGCTCTGCTGATGTTCCCTAGCAGAGCACTGGACACATGGTCAGCAGTTAACACATACCTGGCAGTGTGCTGATTACTAAGAAGACAAACCTCACATTATCCCAAAGCTGGGAGGGATGGGGGAAGCCTCTATCCAGTTATGGCAAATGAGCACAGAGGCCCAGAGGGGCTAATGACTGCTGAGTTCGCTCAGCCAATAAGTATCAGAGCTGGGAAAGGTTTTTCCAGGAAAATGGCTTTAGGTGTGTCTGGTGGTGGGCAGACCACAGAGAGTGAGGGGCAGCAGGAACACAGGGCGGGTGGGCTGAAGGTAGAGACCAGGCCTTCCTCATTAGTCCCAGATGCCTGGCGTCTCAGAGGACAGCTGGGACCACTTGACAGAGGTCTCCACTCCCATGCAAGGCAGCATCTCTGAGGTCACAGGGACACCTGCAAACCAGATGTGATGGTTGGGGTTGGATTTTGGTACCAGCTACAAGGCACCCCTCCCCCAGCCCGCAGCATAATTAGTGAGCACAGTCGTGTTAGAAGGGAAGAAAGCCTGGGCAGAAACATGGCTGGCATGCGATGGAGTGCACAAGGGCTGGGACCAGGTGGCCCATGGATGCCTCACTCCCTGTGGCATCTGTCCAGGCTATCAATTAGAAAAAGTAGGAGCATCTATGGAAAGAGATGATGAGATACCTGGAGCCCCAGGTTGAGTCCTGAGCCTCCGGTTAATTGGCTGAGGGGCATCCTGAAGTTAGGTGTCATCTGATGGTGCAGTTTCCTCACCTGTGAGGACGGGAGATGTTCAGATTAGACAGTACCTCAGATTCCTTATATTTATGGCGTTCTGGTTAATTCTTCTCTCTTCACGTCTTCGGATTTTTAGCAAAGAGCTGCTAGGGATTCACACAGGTCCACTAGCCCTGCCTGTCTCTAGCAGTAAAGGACAGATAGCCAGGGTTAGAATATAATGAAATCAATGCATGTATTGCAATGCCTAACATAGTGTCTGGCATGTAGAGAGCTTTCAATAAATGTTTATTGAGGAAAAAAAAGAAGAAAGGAAGGAAGGGAGGAAGGAAGGAAAGAAGGAAGGAAGGAAGAGAGGGAAGGAGGAAGGGAGGGAGGGAGGGACGGCGAACTGAGGCATATACTGTTTTTTTCCCCACGTTTACAAGTCTTGATTTCCACCTAAATAATGAAAGCTAGCATTACTTTAGACTTATTATACCAACGCTTATTCTAAATACTTGAACCTATTAATTATTTAATATTTACACCCATATTGTGAGAAAGATGCTATTTTTGTCCCCATTTAACGGATGAAGAAATGGAGACACAGAGAAATTGACTAAGTAGCCCAAAGCCACCCAGCTAGTGAGTTGTGGGCTTGGGATTTGACTTCCTATCTTTTATTCCCCATCTGTGTTTCCCACCCTTGCCTAGTACCTACCATCATGTTAATGCAAGTAAAAGAATAAACACAGAGGATATTTAGGGCTGAGAAACCAAAAAACAATGGGACCAAGACGAAGTCCAGCCTCAGGAGACCCATGCCAGGCCCACTCCGCCTGGATCAGGAAAATACTTAGACTCTAAGAAGAGTAAGACGGCCAAGGCAATTGTCTGCTAATTGTACAATATAAATAGAGTTTATACCCTTAAATACCCTCACCTCCAGCACTAAAATTACTTCCTCAGTGATATGGTTCAACAGAAAGGAATGTTGGGGCCAAAACTTGTCTGGGTGTGGATCCAGCTCTGTCATGTAATATGAAACCTTGGGCTAGTTTTCCCTCTCGGTGCCTCATCTGCTATCATAAAGGTTTTAGATAGCCTTTAAAGCACCTGAGCCCAGACCCTGACAAAGAGTTAGCCTTTAATGATATATATTCCCTTTGCTTCTGTTTCTTGGATTCTGGAAACCAAAACCTCTGATTATATTGCTTATTCTAAGATGGGGCAGAGAGACCCAAAGGGGCCGCATCTCTAAAGTCAATGTTCCAAGAAAGATCCACAAGCTGTCAGGTGGTGGAAAGCACGCAGGAAGCCAGGGTGGTCATGAGCTAAACCAGAGCTTATCACCTTAGGCTCAGGCTAAGGCCCATCCTCTACTGCCAGGCAGGGATCCAATTAACCCACAGATAACTCACCCTCATCAAAGATTTCCTTAGGTGTAGTGCTGTGCAAGCTTCTTTGGCAATAAGTCTCTTCTTTTGTCTAACTGGCATCCCTTCTATTATAATTTGATCTCACTTCCTTTGCTCTGACTCTAAAGGGAAAGAAGAACAGCTGAGCTTCACCACCCACAGACTGGCCCTTCCGATAAAGGATGCTGGTGCCAAAACATGGGGTTCCAGAAGCCTGCACTTTCATCCTGTTGTAAAACTCAATCCCACTGGTTTGTGGTTTAGATGTCAGTAGAGTCAACCTTGATGGGTACCAGGCGGCCTGTGGGCAGCAGGAGATATTTCCTATGCTATGGGAGTGGGCTTCAGGGTCTTACTGCGGTGGCAGGTGGAGCAGGGGCCACCTGGCATCCCCTTCGCTTTCTTCCCAAGGTGTGAGGGTGAGAGAAGAGCTTCCGAGTGTGTCTGCTGGGCAGGGGGCAGGCGAGGCCATGGGAAGGAAGACCTGTGATGCTTCCGTAGAAGCCACAGGGACTCCAGAGAGGAAATTTAAATAGCCTGTGAACATGTGAAAAGTCATCATCCTCATTAGTTATCAAAGAATATAGCTTAACTTCAAAAGATGCCATTTTCTGCCTGTTGGTAAATCTGGGGTTTTTTATGGTGACAGTTTTAGTGGAAATGCAAGGAACTCTCACACATGACTGGTAGAAGTGTAAACTGGATTAAACTTTCTGGGGGCAATTGTCAATTTCAGCCAAAGGCCTCGAAACATTCTTTCAGATAACATTTTCATATGTCCTATAAAAATACTGATTAATATGTATAGAATTAATTACGTTGAATTCACTGCAACATTCTTTAATAACTGCAAAAAATTTTTGGAACAAATCGCATGCTCAGTGATAAGACTTTAGTTAAATAAATTAAGGCTCATTGTGGCTATGGAAAAGTATACAATCCTTAAATATAAAAATATGTAAAGACAAAAGATAGGATATATTAGGTGAAAAACTAGGCATCAAAATAGCATATACAACATAAATCTATACATTAATACCAATATCTATGTATACCTATATCTATCTATGTAGAGAATGATCTATATAGATCTATCTGTCTATGAAAGAATACACACCAAAATATTAATTGTGATTAGATCTGGGTGGTGATATTTTAGCTCATTTTACTTTTCTTAGTTTCTGTTTAAAATTTAGATTGTGGAATCTGATATTTCTATGATAAACCTATATTCCATTAGTACAATATAAAGGAAACATAATAATGTTATTTTTTTTTATTATTTTTTTTTGCTGTACATGGGTCTCTCACTGTTGTGGCCTCTCCCGTTGTGTAGCACAGGCTCCGGACGCTCAGGCTCAGCGGCCATAGCTCACGGGCCCAGCCGCTCCGCACCATGTGGGATCTTCCCGGACCGGGGCACGAACCCGTGTCCCCTGCATCGGCAGGCGGACTCTCAAACACTGCGCCACCAGGGAAGTGTGTAATGATGTTATTTTAAGAATAGAAAAGTATGGGAAAACCCTCCACCACCCCGACTCCCTGTAAAAAAGGGAAAGCATAGATCAGCCTTGAAAAGAAAAATTCACTGAAGGGCAATGTGCAGGTTAAAGAGGATTCTGGGAAAAAGGAGATAGAGCCTCAGGCTTTGCCCCAGTTAGGAAGGGTCCCCGGAGAGCCATGCTTGAGTGTCTGCTTCTGAGCCTCAGACAGACCGTAGCTCGGTCCAGCTGAGCCAAGTCTCCCATCTGTAAATGCCTCTTTAAAGCCTAGCTCACAAAGTACCCTATACGACACAGCAACACCAGTCCTCCCCAAGAGGAATGGAAACATATGTCCACACAGAGACTGTATACACATGCTCCCAGCAGCATCATTCAGAATAACCAAAAAGTAGAAACAACCCAAATGTTCATCAACGGATGAACAAAATGGGGTCTATCTACACAATGGGATATTATTCTGCAATTAAAAGGAATAAAGTACTGATCCATGCAACAACATAGATGAACTTCAAAAGCATTATGCTCAAGTGAAAAATGCCAGACTCAAACGTCACACATTGCATGGTTCCCTTTAGATGAATTATCCAGAATAGGCAAATCTACAGACATAGAAAGTAAATTAGCAGTTGCCTAGGACTGGGGGCTGGGAAGATTGGGAAATTGGGGGTGCCCACAAATAAGCATGAGGTCTCTTTTGGGAGTGATGGAAATGTTCTAAAATTAGATGGTGGTGATGGCTGCACAACTTTGTGAATATACTAAAAACTAGTGAACTGTACACTAAAAATGAGTAAGTTTTATAACACATAAATTGTATCTCAAAATAAAACTTTATAAACAGTACCCCTAGGTGATCCTGAACTTCAGGCATACAACCCTATCCTTTAAATGCATTTGATTCATTCAAGTATTCATTCATCAAATATTTTCAAGTCCCCATGATTTGCCACGTGTTACACTAAGAATATGTGAGTGAAAGAAACAGAAATTACCAACTATATTTTCATGATCTGTAAATCAGTTTACCTATTGGTATCTCTCAGTAGAGACTAAAATACACGGGAGGGGCGCGTCTTATTCATCTTTCCAACCCTCAGACCTTGCACATTGCCTGGCACACAGTAGAGCCTGTCAGACACTTGCTGTTGGATCCATGAATCAAGTAGACACAAGACAGCTTAAAAGTTGACAGAGCTATGCCTTCCTCAAACAGATCCCTGGAGTACACACAGGGAGTGGGGTTATAAGAGAAGTAAACAAAGCTATGGAGAGAAGATTTGGATCTTCTGGCCTCTCGGGACCAGAGGACAGTATCACTGAAGCTCTGATCAATAGGGTTGGCAGTGGTGATGTGTGTGTGACAACACCTTCGGGCCATATTTCCCAAGGTCCTGCCCAGCATATGGAATGTCTGAGCTCTAAGGCTCAAGCCATTATCCCCATCCCCCGCTTTCTTGGGGCATGTACTGGAAAGCCCTGCTGAGCATATCTGCTCCACCTTCCCAGTGAGCTTGGGGCCCTCTTTGGCACTGGTCACCTGGTAGGAAACGCCTGTCATCATCAGGGCTGCTCCGCCCCCAACTTCCGCCTCGCGTGTCCAGAGCTGTCTTGATTTCACTGCCCCTCTTGAACGGGGCCTCTTGGAGCTTTGCAATGTGTGTGCGAAGCTATAAAGATGTCTATTCCCTTTGGCCCAGGAATTTTACTTCTAGGGACGGCTTGGAAGAAAATGATCAAAGATGTTCACAATGATGTGAATATTGTGGTAATATTGTAACATTGGTGACATTGCCACACTAAGAGCCACCTAAAGGAACAACCGGGGGGGTGGTTAATTCAGTTGTGGTACCCCTGTGTGATGAAATACACACTATGTGGTCAGAACAATCCTGTTCCAAGTGAATCTCATTATAACAGGAGGGATTTGACCGTGACACACTATTAGGCAAGAAATGCAGGTTGCAATATGCTGCCTATAATATCACCTCAATTTTGTAGGTTATATCTACACTTCCTGTGTGGAGAGAGACACAACAGGACGAGAAGGTCTACACTGAGGGGACTTGGGGTTTAGGGGACACACGTGTGCATAGGGAAAAGTGACAGAATGTGGGTCAACCCACAAACAGCCCTTATCTCAGCTAGTGGCATTATGGAAGATGTTTATGCGTATTTGTGCTTTGGAGAATTTTCCAGAATTTCTACAATGAACAAAAAACAAATTTTTTAATTAAAAAAATAACACAGAGGCTTACTTATTCACAGCAAAAGGAGCATCGGTTTCTAAAACAAAAGGTGCCCTAAGATGTCAGGTAGAAATTCGTTCTACAAATTAACCTATCAGATGTGTCCTAGTTGCCCCGAGTCCGTCTTGAACTGAGGGACCAGGCGACAGAGGAACTTCACTCTTTC
>NW_006797390.1:4720245-4723447 GCF_000442215.2 Lipotes vexillifer
CTCTTTCCTAACGGACCCCAGGCAGACCTCAGCTGCAAGGAAAAGGAAGATGATGGGTACTTCTCTTGCAGGTAACAATAATAATTTCAATTTTTTATAGTCATCCCCCAAATTTAGAACCGATGTTTCATGTCCTGGTGTCGTTCTTTGTGTGATTTGGAACTGCAGGGGGAACAGTCCAACGTGAAGGCGGCTGCAGTGCCTGCCCTGCCTGCTCACTGTCTGACCGCCCAGCACAGCCTGAAGAGGCAGATGGAGGCTCAGGGGATGGACCTCACAGTGGGGTCAGAGGATGCCTCTTCTCGCATGTTAGTCCCAGAGGGCTTCTTGGAGGAGGAGGGATTTACAGAAATGAATTGAAAGAAGGCAGAGAGGGGACGAGATGATATGGGAAAAAGCAGGTGTGCGAACAATCCTCTGTCCAGAAGGAATAATATGAAACTCCCCTTAAAACTTCAACCCACGCTGGGTTTTATCTTCTCCGACCCTTTTCTTTTGAATGTCACTAGACAATGAATTAAGCAAACTTTTATTGAAGCTTAAATTGTGGTACAGAAATACATTTCAACTGACTTAAGTCTATCACCATGAAGAGAGAAATTATGGCACCAAAATTTTCCATCCTCTATCATACAGACTAGGCTTAATTTAGATTACTATGCAATGTATCATTTTCATTTTTCTATGCTTTGTTCCATATAAATCTGTGCAGCTTTTCAACAGTAAATAGAAAAGCCCCATCTATGTCAGACCCCCAAAATAGGATCATTGTAGCAGTGGGTGACTGCCCATTCTGGGAAAGGAAACTTGGCCACATATCCTGGGATCTTTTTTTTTTTTTTCATTTAATCTCGGGACACTGGGGTAGTGGTGGGAGGAGAGGTAGGCAACGTGATGAGGACAGAGGGAAGTTCCCCCCACCATGTCCACTGGCCAGAGTGGTGGTGATTGGGAGGACCTGGTGATCTTGTACTAAAAGGGTGCCTGGGGGACAAAGCCGTCATGCACCTGCCATCCACCCCATGGAGAGCAAAATGGGGATCCCCAGGATGGAGGGTCTTTCCTATGTTGTTTGCTGCTATTTCCCAGAGCCAAGTACAGTGCCTGGCATGGAACAGGAGCTGCAGGATATTTCGTAATTAACAAACATGTGCTGATCGGCTGAAGACAGTGGCAGCCGTTGTTCATTAGCATCCGTCTTTCCTTCATTTGGGATCTCAAACTCCAGTTACACCTCCTTCCATGGGTCTCACTCAGGAGAACAAGGGTGATTCTGCCCTTTCTCCTATCTCCAAAGCCCCTCAGGGTGGGCAGGGAAAGGCGGTCTTGGTCTGCTAAGAGTGATACACCTGTCAAATCCTGAGGGGGTCCTTCTGTCTCACCCACCTCCGTGGCTTGTAAAGTGGGTGGAGGGACTGAGGCAGAGTGGAAATAGAGGGCTTGTCATCAGGGTTTCAGTGATGTGAGGGGCGGAGTTAAACGAGGTCTGAGACTGAATGCACATTAAATTTGTTTTTAAAAAAATCACAATCAACTGTGCTGGAGGAAGGCTGAATTGTCTTTCCTTTCCCTCCACAGAAAATGATTTCACAAAGTTGTCGCCATGTAAAGAGGTGATGGAAGAGAATGTAGGGGGAAATGTTAATAAAAATATTGTTAGTTTCCCGATCAGGAGGTCTGTTGTAGATGTCAGCTTTTAAAAACGTGTAATTTGCTGTGATTTCTTTTCTCAGTCTAAACAAATATGTTTTTTTGCTTAGTTCTGTATGTCTGATTTTTACATTCTTTTCCTAAAATTGTGTGAGCTTATGCCTGTTTAAGGCCAGATGCACTCCTGGAGCCCCCGTGTTTGCCAGGTACAGTGGCTGGCAGAGACTTTCCTTGGTTAATGTGTATTGATCAGGATGGACAGTGTCAAGCTTGGAGAGGGCAGACACAGCCCCACCGAAACACACGGAGACAAAAGGGACCGGCTTGGGGCTCCCTTGATGTTTAACACACGAATCTGCCTGCCTTTTCCCTGACTTTCCACTTTTCAGTCTTCACTACAACATCATCGCTTTACCGCTATTTTTTGTCCTTCCCCTTCTGTCCATCTCTGTCTCTGTCTCTCCCTCCCTCCTCTTGCCTCCTACTCTCGTTTTCCTTCCATGTCTGGAATTGAGGTCTTCATAAAAAGCTGGGGAAGGATGCAGAAGAGGAAATGGAGGCTCAGTGGCCGAGCTGAGCCAGCCTGGCTTCTGATTCCCAGCCAGCCTGGCAGGCACTGCAGGGCATGAGGTCAGCAGAGCGCACTTAGGGGCGTGAAAACCTCCCCTGTGTCAGGGGCTCCTCCCTCTGGTCTGAGGGGTCTGCGGGGGCAGAAGCGGAATCTCTGCTCAGAGACGGGCAGGGCGGGATGTGCCTGAGGCATCCCGCAGTCCCAGTAGTTCTCAGTGATGCCCTTTCCCCCACCTCTTTGGAGCCCTCTCCTTCCCCGGCTAGTCCTCAGAAGTGCTGTGCAGGGCCACACGGAGGACAGTGGGCTACAGGAAGAACTCGGCAACTGGTAAATCTGTCCTCAAGGACCTCGCGGGCAGCCGCGTGGGTGCCGTCCACCTGGTCAGCCTGTGCAGCCCACGCCCAGGGGTAAGAGCCCGCCTCCCAGCCTCTGCCATTGCAGACTTTGCACCCATTCTGGAAGAGGTTGACAAAGGCCCGGCCCCCTCAGGCCCCAGGCCTCAACCCTCCTGCAGGCTTCCAGAACATTCATCAGACCAGCCATCAGTGTGTACCTGGCATGCATGTCCTCGCTACCTTTTTATATGAATGACGTTTGTCTCCACTACACAAAGCTGCCCTGAGGGCAGACATGGTGCCTGTGATGTATTATTTATTTCTGTAACCCCACACCTGGCACAGTGGCAGGTGATTAAGAATTATTTACCAGACTTAGAAGACAAACCTGTGGTTAACAAAGGGGATAGCGGGAAGGTGGGGAGATAAATTAAGAGTTTGGGGTTGGGGCTTCCCTGGTGGCGCAATGGTTGAGGGTCCGCCTGCCGATGCAGGGGACACGGGTTCGTGCCCCTGTCCGGGAAGATCCCTCATGCCACGGAGCGGCTGGGCCGGTGAGCCATGGCCGCTGGGCCTGTGCGTCCGGAGCCTGTGCTCCGCAACGGGAGAGGCCACAACAGTGAGAGGCCCGCATACAGCAAAAAAA
>NW_006797390.1:4723485-4748439 GCF_000442215.2 Lipotes vexillifer
AAAAAAAAAAAAAAAAAAAAAAAAGAATTGTTTGCCATCTGGGTCGTTACTTGTTGTGATAATACTAAGATTGGGGGTGGTGGAAGGATAGAAAAATCTCCAGGCTGTGCTTGAAACGAACCCCACTTCACCTGGACCCCCGAGTCTCGGGTCATACAGAGAGCGCTCTCAGATATTCCCACAGAGGAAGGAATCCTATATATTCCTGTCACCACCGGCTGACAGAGAGTGATACGGGCCAGGCTGTGACTTATGGGGACGGCAATAAGGGGGAGGGGGAGGATGTCCAGTGCACAGAAGATCACTTAGCTACGTCTCAAGTCCAAGGACTGTCATAATCGCCCTCCACTGACCCTGCTTCCCAACCAGAAAGTTGGGAGAAACTGCACCAGCTGACAGCGAAACTGACACCAAAATAGTCTCTTCACCTACAGGGATCACTGTCCATACTTTCTGAAAAGTGTAAGGAATATTGTGTCTGTCTTCTGCATCTGTGGAGCCCCACCCTGAGAAGGGAAGACAGCCAGGCGAGAGGTGCCCCCGCCATCCAGCACAGCGGTTCCTCATGGGGAACATACATCCCAGGGGTCAGGGAGCAGGTTTCTGGTGCGTGGGGAGGCATGGCTGCTCTTCAGGAAGGTTGCCTCCATCTCACTGTTCACTTTCCCTTCAGGGAGAAGTCTCAGGCAGGTGCTAGGCTCTCCTGGACTCTTCCCAAGCCCTTAGCTCCCGTTTTAACCCCAAACAACTAGGTCTTGGAATGAGAGCCTCACAGATTACAGTATCTGGCTAGTTTCCCAACATTGCCCTTGGGTCTCCAATATTTAAAGCAAATCATGTTCCTTTTCCATTGGCATCAGTGATATAGTTTCCTTTTAAAGTCACTACCCTTAAGTAAAAAATGGGTCTGGCTAGAGAGCAAGTGTTAAGTAATAGCACAGGTGTTTGCAGCTATGCCAAAAATGATGGAAGTGGTGCACTCGTGACCGAAGGTTAGGAACAACTGGAATTGAGAAAAGGAGGAAGAGGTGAGAAATACCTTGTTCCCATCCTTATCCTGACACTTTCCAGTGCGTGGCCATGGATGAGCCCCTGGGACCCTGTCCATGACTGTCTCCTCCTATGTAACATGAGGACCGTCGGTTGGCTAAAGGCTGCCACAGGACAGTCCAATCCTGAAATTCTGTGATGCATTATTATTCTGCGTAGGGCAGGGAGAAGAGAGCATGGGAGAAACAGAGCAGTAAAAGGATGCGGCATTCTTCTGTGTGTCGTCTCTGGAACTAGCAAAGGGTGGCGCTGTCTCTGAATTCTCTGTGGACTGAGCCCTAAGAGCAATGCCAATCTGGGAGCAATTCCGTCAGCAGTGCCCCCTCCCCCACTCCTCTCTGCCCCCTGAAGGCAGGGTAAGAGGCAGCTCCCAGCTTCCTAGGAGACGCAGCCACTCGGTTCTGAAGTTGAGCGGCCGGAGAGGGAAAGGGAGATTCGGGGGGCTGCCTGGCCCCAGACCCTTGCTAATCTCCCCATCCTGAAATCTGAAGCCCTGGGAACGGACTGTTTGTGAAAGACCTGAGCCTGGCCCTACAGATAGGGAACTCCTTGGGGGACCCCTAGCAGCCCTGTTCGTCTCCCCGTTGTGACAGGTGAAAGAAATGAGAAACTTGGGGACAAGCGGTCCATTCTCTCTCAAGAAGCCTGGCTGGAGCTGAGGGCAGGTTGGGGAAGCAAGGGTACCCACCCCCCTTCACCAAGCCTGGGGAGGGAGAAGCTGGGCTTTGTCCCCCGTTAGCATTAGAGGCTGTTCTGGAGAGAGAAGAGATTTGATCTTGGATTTTTCTTTGAAGTGAGCTGAACAAGATGTCTGGATCTGAGCAGCTCAGAGGTGAGAGAAGCTCTACTGTGGGTCTGGGCAAATCAAGAAAAAGGGACCAGACAGGTGGTCTGAAGGGCGTGGAGGGGAGAAGGCATTGATGGAGAGCACTTGGGATTCTGCCTGAAAAAACAAGGACATGTCAAAAAGTAGTAACGGTTGGCTTCCCTGGTGGCGCAGTGGTTGAGAGTCCGCCTGCCGACGCAGGGGACGCGAGTTCGTGCCCCGGTCCGGGAAGATCCCACGTGCCGCGGAGCGGCTGTGCCCGTGAGCCATGCCCGCTGAGCCTGTGCGTCCGGAGCCTGTGCTCCGCAACGGGAGAGGCCACAACAGTGAGAGGCCCGCGTGCCGCCAAAAAAAAAAAAAAAAAAAAAAAAGTAATAACGGTTGTTCCAAACCTAATTTCTCCAATCCTAAAATTGTCCTGAGCTTTCCCTGGTCCTGATTTGATGGATGTAATATGAAGCCAAACTTTCCAAATGCTCCGTTTGGCAAATCTGAAGCCAGTTCACGCCAGGCTAGAGATGCTCCTGGTTTAAGCACCTAATCCCTTGCCCGCCTCCATTTGCCTGTGAGGTAGCCACAGAACAAGGCTTGGGGCTCTGGGTGGAAGGAGGCAAGGACCATCCTGGATAATCCAAATTCCCATGTAACCCACATCACCTATATTCGGAGAAAGCATTAAGAAATTATTTCGAAAGCTATTCACTCTCTTAACAACGCATTGCCGTACACTCATGGTTATGTATTTGCGCCCTGGCGCGAGGGGGGCCTGGGAGAGCGGGGTGAGGTGTGACTGCTGTGTGGACGCGGGAGCAGCTACAGAGGGGAGGAAGAGAAGAATGGATTACATCACCGGCTTTGCTTTTACTTTTGTTTTTTAGGAGGAGGACGAGCTGAAGAGCTGAGTGGAAACCCAGGATGAGGTCTACCTTAAGTTTATCCCCCAAGAAGAAAGATTGCACATTAATAATGAAAGGACCTACTTAATTAAAAAGCAATGTCTCATGAGCCCCTCCCTTTTTTCCAGCAAAGTTCCTTTTGAGTCACTTGCACCAGGTTTTATGCAAGGTCTCAGCCTTTCAGTGAAGGGTTTAGAGGAAAGCTTGGGTGTGGTAAGCACTGTCTCTCTCTCTCTCTCTCTCTATATATATATATGTATATATATATATGTCTGTTATTATTATTGTTGTTGTTGTTATTGACATTTTTTAAGAATCTCAGTGTATCTGTACTGAGCACCAGGCATTACATAAGACACCAAGGACGCAGAGAGAAGGGAGGTATTCCGCATCCTCAGAGGATTTACATTTCTAGGTCTCAGGGATGTACCTTCCTCACTGAGTACTGTGGTTCTGCTTTCTCTGCGACACACCCCTCTCCCCAGCTGTCTTCACCCTTGCAAGGGAACGCTCCAGGAATCTACAAGGCATGTACGGCGGCAGGGTGTGAGCGGGGCCATGAGATAGAACTCCCCCGCACCCGCCCCGCCTTCACTGGCCGGGGTTGCAGATGAAATACAGGACACTCCGTTAAATTTGAATTTCAGATCCATCTAACTGAGCATCCTGGTGCTTCTGTCTTGGTCTGGCAGCCCTGTTGGCCACAACATCGGGCTGGCCACCAACAATGGTGGAATCTGTCTTCCAGAGCCCCGGCTCTCTTTCCTGTGAATTTTCCCCTTCCACCAGACTCACAATTGTGCCTCCCTCCAACACTACTCTTAAAAACAATCTAGCTTACTCTTAATGTGAATTTAACTCTCCCAAGGATACTTTAATTATAAGCCTTAACTTGAATTATGGAGGAAAGTATACGCCCCACTTTAAAGGAATGTCAGGCTCTAGTTGACGGATGGGAGGCATTAGTTCAGGCAGGAGGTCTTCCTTGGGCCCTTGGAATCACACCCCATTGACTGTAGGCCACTGAACCCACGTGTGGGGTCAGTGCTACTCACCCCTCCCTCTTGGCTACCCGGCAGCACTCGCTTCCCTTTGGGAAGGGAATTTAATTCCTGGATTCCTGCCGCAGTTAACCCCAGCACTCCTCTTAGTCTGTGCCTTGGACACCTTCTCCCAGCTGCAGCTGAATTTCCAGATATCCATATTCATGGAGAGCTGATGCCAACCCCTAACTCCTCTGCATCCCCAAGACGGAAGTACTTGAGCTGTCCTGGAGAAAGGCACTGGAGGCCTTCCCCTCCTGGCTAAGGCCAGAGGCTGCCCCCCTTTTGTTCTCCATTTACTCCTGAGATGCGCCTTGGCTGAGCAAGAAATTTTAAAAAGCTGCTTCATTTAGCAGCCACGTCACCTCTCTGCCTTTTGTGGCAAAAGCTTGTTCACGATGTGTGCAAAGCCTGCATCCATCACAGAGGACTGGTAACCTCACATTGATTCATTTCCCTTCTCTGGGATGTGTCTGGACTGCCTCTCCCTCAGTGACCCCTCATCACAGGAAAGGTAACACGAATAGAACTTTGATCCCTGAGGCTCACATTTAATTTTACCCACTCTCTCCTGCACATACACTTCCCAGTCAAGAGGTGAAGATAATTTTGTCACCAGTTTACTCCCCTTCTTTTCTGAGAAATGTTCACTGACCTTGGGTGACTCATCTGCCTCTGGACATCTGGCCCTGTCTAGTTGCTTTATCCCTTCTCAGAGCCTGTCTTTGCCAACTAAATCCCATGATTCTTGGATTACAATGTCTGATTTGACTCAGAAAGCGTCTCATTTCTTCCTAGTGATGGCAGCCATCTTATCTGAGGAGAAAATGTGGATCTGGGTTCTGAAACCTGGGTGATATTGATCCCTAGAGTGTTTAAGGGGCCTTGAGACCTAAAGGTACAGAATATATTGGACTTGAAATATCTTGAGAATAGACAATAAGAGATGTCTTATCCATCTCTTTATCCCCAAAGCACTAGCTAAGTGCCTGGCACATAGCTGGTGTTCAAAAGTGATTGATGAATGAATGAATGATTCTCCAACTTTAGATGCTGTGTTCTTAAGTGGAAATATGAGGTGTTAGTGTGGTCTACCAAGAACCAATGTCAGTAAGGACCACTAAAGTCTTGTCACTTGGTAGAAGAGATAAAACAAAGATTATTGGTCCTCAAGAACTTGTCAGAAATTCTAACATCATATTGTGTTCAGATGTGGGAGTGTTATGTTGGGTCTGTGGAGCTGTAAGAATGAAATAAAGAAAAATTAGCAAAATGAATAACTATTATCCATAGGCTAAAGAAACCAAAGGACAGTCTGGAAACATATCAATAGAGATGTGGGAATATCTAAGGTCATCAGAGTGACTTAGGCTAATTTCAGGGAGGCAGTCTGGAAAGTTATTGCAACTAGAATGCTGAAATGTAGTTTGGAAAGACTTTATTGATGAATAGGTGGTGGACAGCTGTTCAGAGAGAGCAAGAATTTGGAACTGGTATTTCGACACCAGCCAAGGGAGACATTGGTCAGCATAAAGATTCCAGGTTGATATGCAGACAACTGATTTTCAACAGTGCAAATTTTCAACAGTGCAAAATCTGCAAACAGTGCACATTTTCAAAAGTGCAAATTCAGTGAAGAAAGGATAGTCTTTTCAACAAACGGTGCCAGAACAATTGGGTATCTATAGCAAACAAACAAACAAAAAAACAAACCAACAAAAAGACACTTTCAATTCATACTTTACATTATATACAAAAAAAAAAAAAAAAACCCTCAAAATGCATCAGAGATCTAAGTATGAAACTTAAAACTATAAAACTTCTGGAAGAAAACATAAGAAAAAAACCTTTGTGACCTTGAATTGGCAAAGATTTCTTAGATGTGACAGAAAAAAGCATGATTCACAAAACGGCAAATTGATAAATTGAACTTTACCAATATTAAGAACTCTTACTCTTCAAAAGACTATGTTAAGAAAATGAAGAGACAAGGGACAGATCGGGAGAAAATGGATGTAAATCATGCATCTTATAAAGGACTTGAATTCTGCATATTATAAAGTACTTTCAGAACTCAAAATAAGAAAATAAACAACTTGAATCATAAAATGGGAAAAAGATTTGAATACACACTCAGAAGCTGTATGGATGGACTTTAAGCACATGAAAAGATGCTTAACGTCATCGGTCATCAGGTAAATGCAAATCAAATTGAATGTACGGTGCTATTCCAGTACACACGTACTAGAATGGCAAAATTTTTAAAAAGAACGACCAGGGCTTCCCTGGTGGCGCAGTGAGTGAGAGTCCGCCTGCCGATGCCGGGGACGCGGTTCGGGCCCCGGTCCGGGAAGATCCCACATGCCGCGGAGCGGCTAGGCCCGTGAGCCATGGCCGCTGAGCCTGCGCGTCCAGAGCCTGTTGCTCTGCAACGGGAGAGGCCACGGCAGTGAGAGGCCCGTGTACCACAAAAAAAAAAAAAAAAAAAAAAAAAAAAAAAAAAAGAATGACCACACCAAATATTAGCAAACACATAGAAAAACTAGAACTCTCATACGGAACGTTGAGGGTGGAAAGGTAAAATGGTACAACCACTTTGGAAAACTTTTTGTATTTTCCTAAACTTTTTGTATTTTCCTAAACAGTTAAACATGCATTACCAGCCGTTCGACTACTATTTACCCAGGAGAAAGGAAAGCATATATCCATACAAAGACTTGTACACAGCCATTCAAGGCAGCTTTACTTTTAACTGTCCAAACCTGGAAACAACCCAAATGTCCATCAGCAAGTGAACACACAAACTGTGGTACATCCATACAATGGAGCACTACCCAGCAATGAAAGGAAATGGAATAGTGATACACTTAACAACATGGATGCATTTCCAAATAATTTTTCTGAGTGAAATCAGCAAGACAAAAAAGTGCATCCTGAGTGACGACACATTCAATAAAATACAAACGAAGCTTTAGTGGCAAAAAGCAGGTTGTTGATTGCCTGGGAACAGGGGTGGGAGAGATTACAAAGAGACATGAGGAAGACTTGGGAGGGGATAGAGGACTTCATCATCTTCATTGTGATGACAGTTTCATGGGTGTACACATATGTCAAAGGGTATGAAATTTTTCTCTATAATATGAAAGTAATGGTATGCCAACTATGCCTCAATAAACCTATTAAGAGTACAGACATCTCTTAACAAGTCTGGCAATTTCCCTATTTCTTACTGCTTCATAGCCTGCTTTGAAATGCCTTATGCCTTTCTTTTTCCTTCTTGGTGAACTGGGAGGGGGAATAGAAGCTGGGATTTTTTTAATCCCTACCTTGGCCTAAGGAGAAATCCCAGACAATTTCTGGGTTGAATAGAATTTGTCTCCCCACAGTCATAAGGAATTCCTACAAATTACACACATATACACATGTACTCCCAAAAGACAATCCGATAGAAAGTTAATGGGCAAGTACTCCAAGAAAGCGGTACATGGATTTCAGCTAACCATTAGGAAGTATAAATTAAAAACACATTGATAAAACCATTTCACACCCATTAAATTGGGGAGAAAAGTTTAAATCAGACAGCATCAAGTGTTGGCTTGGTGCTGCCCTAAGATGTGGAACACTCAGAAGTTGGAAACTTTGCTGGGTGCCCGTTGGGAAAACCAATTTAGAGAGTGGTTTGGCAAAGCTGAAAATTCTCATACACAAACAAGCAGAAAGCCCACTCTCAGGCATACACCCGAGGGCAACATTGGTACATGGGCATAAGAAGACGTGTACAGCACCCACACAACAAAAACAACAGAACAATCTACATGCCCTTCAACAGGTGAATGCATAAATAAACTATGATATATTCATTCAATAAAATTCTATACAGCAGCAAAAAAGAATGAGCTAGAGCTATGTGTATGGATGATTTTTAAAAACTTAATGTTCAGGGAAACACAAGTCATAGCATAATGTGCAGAGGAAACAGTCATTTATTTAACATGTAAGTGCCTGTTTTATGTGCGTAAGGGGCATATGCCTATAAGAAGAAATAGAATGACATGCATGGGAATTAACATAAACACCACATTCAAGATAAGAGCATCGTGGGTGATTTCAATCATATTGATAATGTTTTATTTATTAATTTCAATTGTGGATACTTGTATTATTCCTTACACTTTTTGTACATCAAAACTATTTCATGATTTTTTTTGTTTTCAAAATAAGGACTCTAAGCTGTTTGCTTTTCATTGCTTCCTTTGTCATCCCATGAGATGAATCTGCCAAGCATGGAGCAGCTTAGGTAGATAGCTAATCGTGCCCCTGAATGCATCAGTCACATATGTACTGGCTTCTGTCCCAGCCTTTCTCTCATCCAGGCTCCGTGATTATGAAGAGAGACTAGCAGAGGGTTTATAAGCTGGGTGGTTGTGCCCTTCCTCTTGACACATGGTATTAGTGCCATCTGTTCCTCCATGACCTCTAGTCTTCCATCAAGGATCCCCAGTGCTCTTGACTGTAAGGATTGTTTTGATCCTGTTTGCTGCCTGATTTCAGCACAGGCTGAAGAACTGTAAATGTGCTGAGATCAGAATGACTCTGTGGTACAATGATGCCACAGTGCAGAGAAGTTGGGATATGCATCAGCTTGGTTGGTGTATTTGTTTTATAAATGTATACCCTTCCTCCAAACTTCAGCATGCTTTCCTTTGGAGAATTGCATGGGAAAGCCCAAGTGTCTATGTGAGAAAAATCTCCAAATGACTGTGATTAGAAGTTATTCTATAAACACCTCATCATCCCAAGTGCTGGCAAACATGTAAGTGTTCATAGATTTTTATAAGGTGTGTTGGGCATATAAACTGTTGTAAAACCTTTAGAGGATAACCTCTTGGCTTCTGGTAACGGTAAATATACAAATACCTTTCAACCCATCAAATCTACTTCTAGGAGGATTCTAGAAAATGTGAACAACAGAACATATACAACAATGTTGATTGCTGCATTGCTAGTGATAGTGGCAAATTGAAAAGCCCAAATATCCATAACCAGTTGAATCTATAAAGAAATTGTGGAATATATTTATAATGGAAAATAATAAGGCAATGAAATAAGTGGCCACATCTATGTATTTGGGATGAATACATCTCAAAATGGTAATGTTGTATAAAAACTAAGTTATGGAATGATACCTGCTGCAGAATACCGTTTGCAAAAGTTTCAAAGAATCGAAAACGAATACTATGTATCACTTATGGATACATCCATAAAGTAATAGAAACAAGTATGGGTGGAAGTAATAAACATCACATTCAGAGAGTGAGGGAAGGAAAAAAAGGGAGATCATAGGAGAGTTTGTTCAGGGGCCTCAAATGTATGTGTGGTGTGTTGTTGCTACTGTTTTAAAGCAAATGCCTTAATTCAGTAGTCCTCTCTAAAACTGGATTCTTTTGGGCTTCCCTGGTGGCGCAGTGGTTGGGAGTCCGCCTGCCGATGCGGGGGACGTGGGTTCGTGCCCCGGTCTGGGAAGATCCCACGTGCCGCAGAGCGGCTGGGCCCGCGAGCCATGGCCGCTGGGCCTGCGCGTCCGGAGCCCGTGCTCCGCAACGGGAGAGGCCACAGCAGTGAGAGGCCCGCGTACCGCAAAAAAATAAATAAACAGAATTGGATCCTTTCTTATATAACCATAATGCTATTATCAAACCTAACAAAATGTTCAACAATTTTTGGCATCATCTAAAATTTCTCATTGATATCAGATTTCCATAATCATCTCAAAAAAATCTTTTTACACTAGGCTTGTACAAATCAGGACCCCAACAAGGACCACACACTGTGTTTTGTTTTAATGTGTCTTAAGTTGCTTTAAATCAAGAGCAGGCTCTCCTTCCCCGTCCCCCGCCCCCTTCCTTTTTCATACTTTTCTTGTTAAAAGATTGGGACCAGCCTTTAGACTGTTCCACATTCTAGATTTATCTGTATGTTTTCTTCTGGTGCCATTTAACTCGATTCTTTCTCCCCTATATCCCTCATACATGGATGTTTTCTCTAAAGATTTGGTTAAATTCAGGTTCAATTTTTTTGGTAAGAACACTTCCTAAGTTATGCTGAATAATTCCATTGTACCATCGCAGGAGACACACCATGTTTCCGTCACGTGAAGTTGATAAAAGTGACAAAGATGTTGGCAGCCTAATCCCTCCGCTACAAAGTTCCCCATCAACCTTTCATTAGTTAGTTTCATCCATTGATGATCATTGCCTGAATTGATGATTTCATTAGAGGTTACAAAATGGCGATTTTCTAATCCCATCATTTCTTTCATTTATTAGACTGAAGCACTCTGCAAACCAAAGCAAAACAAACCAGAACAAAAAAACCTTCCTTCATTTTCAGGGGCTGTTTAGTTGTCCTGAAATATAGTTAACACAAGAATCCCACTTAATTATTTTCTTTTAACTACCAAGTTTCAGAATTAGAAGATGCTTTTCTTTCTTGAAAAAGAAATCTGAAAAAAATATGGCTAAATGTTAAGATTTTATAAAGCTGGGTGGTAAGTATCCAAATGTTTATCCTATTCTCTAACCCTTACTATTAAAGTCTGAAATATTTTATGTTGAAACGTTTAGGTGAACAGAAACAAAACCTCTATTTTTGTAACGTTTAAAATATACTGAGGTGTTCATCCGGCTTTAAAAGGGAAGCTTGGCTTAAGCTTTGGGAGTAGTGGTTATATAAAAATTTTAGAGGCCTAATAAAATTTGTTTAAAAGGAAGAAAGGAGGGAAAAAGAAATAAGCTAAAAATATAAACCAGTCCAGTGAAGAAGAACATGACAAATGTAGCCACTCAAGAGCCCGGTGGGGAGGTGAGCCTGACTGATGACAGCACGACACATCCCTGGGGAGTCTCACTGTGGTCCAACTGTCTTTCTGAAACCAGAAGAGGAAAGATCAGTAAACTGAGCAACCAAACAAAAACAACCACAGGGGGAAAGAAAGACTAAAATTTTCCCTAAAGAGGTCAGACTCAGAAGGAGAAAGAAGCCACAGTGGGCAGCGCACAGTGAGAGGCAGTGAGTAGCTGGCCCCAGCGCCTCCAGGGGAGGGGAGAGGGAAATGGTATTTGACATGTGCCTGGAAGGAGAATCGGCAGAAGGCTGAAGACCCTAAGAGGGCATCGGGCTCTGCTATTTAGGGACCTGAGAGGGAAACCCACGTGTAAACTTAGAACTATGTTCTGATGAAACTGGAGAAAAGGCAAGGAGTCAGGAATGGGGTTGGGGAGCTGGGTTTCTGGGGTCAGTAAAACCCGTGTTTGAATCAGGAGTCCACACTGCCCAGCTGGGGAAACCTAAACCTTTTACTTAACCACCCTAAGCTTCAGTTTCCTCAGTGACAAAACGGGATAAAAATAATGCCTCTTCATAGGGCTGTTACAACAGGATTGAATGAGATTGTTGTGCCACAAGGCAGCAGGTTTTAAACAACGAGTTTCTACTCTTGCTACTATTATCAGTATCATTCCTGTTTATTTAAATGTGCAAAACAGTTGATACAAATGCTATCCTAGGTTATAAAAGCGACCCCGATGGTGTGACCAAAAGTCGGGTCTGGCTGCTCGCCACTCAAAAGCCAATACAGAGGCCAGGTTGGTTGCTTTATTCTGGATGCTGGCAACTAGGAGGGAGGGCAGATGCCTGTCGAAAGGCCGACTACTCCCATGGACAATCGGTGGGCAAGAGCTTTTACAGGTGGAGGGGAGGGGGCTATGTGCAGAAACAGCATAGTCAGCTCTGGCAGTCATCTTGAAATTGGCCATTGGTGGTCTGACCAGCGTCATCTTGATTGTTTTAGGTACAATTAATCTTCAGTTCCAGGGTCGGTTTGTTTCCATTTCTTTGAGACCATTTCTCAGAATTGTGGCAGCTTATGTCATGGCTACAGCCTGGTCATCATACAGTTAACTCTTCCACCTGGTGGAGGTTTCGGTGTCTATAAGCCAGCTCACAGGATATGGCTCAGAGTATTATCTATAGCCCTTGAGGAGGAGCTAAAGGTCCTTGACTTTGCTTAATGACTAACCTTTATTATTTGGTCTCCTTTGACTGTTTTCCTTTGTTTCTGCATTTTCTCACTTCTCTGATTAAACTTATTCTTTGGCTAAAGTTCTTCCACAGACAAAAGGCAGGCTGAGGACATGGGGGGCAGGGAACATAGGGTCCCGCTCTGTTGCAGTAGGATGGGCCTTCCTAAAATAATGTACTGTGCTCTAAAATAATTTTCACTAAAAGACTTTGTAAAAATAAAAAGGAGAAAGTCCGTGTGTATATCTGTTTAGGTTTTTGTACACACCCAGATGCATAGGATGGCTCAGGATGTAGCAGAGTGCTCTTTTTGTGAAAGAGGAACAGAAGGACCCGTGTTCAAGGGATTTCACCTCCTGGGCCCCAGGGTCCTCATCTGCAGAAATCCACTCACCTGAGCTCCACGTTCAATAAATGGTATTTCTAGAGCATTTCCCTCCGTGTATCTTTGCACACACCTGGCAGAGAAGTGACCACCAGCACGTACAACACGTGACTGTACCACCCACCGAATATGCCTCAATAATCCAGCAAAAATTCAGGGAATTTGGGCAGCAGATATGTATTTACACCTCTGTCGATCACAAACACATTCTGATGTATCGGCTGCGCCTGGATCAAATGGAAGGTGATATTTCAGAGGGACGGTGAAACAATTGGAAAGCCCTGAAAGCAATTATGATTGCGAGCCAGCAACCCTGGACCTCCGTCGCATCCTGGGAGGCCTCCCTGGGCAAGGTGCCCGCTCCCTCACCATGGCCGGTTTAGATATCGCTCTTTCTCTTGACCTCTTCTCTCTCATTTCCTCTGAATCCTCCCCTCCCCACCTCTCTCTGCTTGGTAGATTCTGTGGTGGTGAAGTTCACAGTGCAGGTAGCGGCTGCGTGTATGACTCTCCTGCTATTGAGCTCAGAGCCCACCTCTCTGCAGCTCACGTCTGGGAGGGACCTTTCAGCTCCTCCCCTGCCCTTTGTTTACCCCACGGGGATGCAGGTCAAAGGGTGCTAGCGATGTCCATCTAGAGCCAGGACACCTTCACTCTGCCGGCTTGAGCAAGTAAGAGAAGGGTAATAAGAATAGAAAAGTGTTTTATTTGAGCCAAACTGAGGAGTAGCCTGGAAGCCCACTTCTCAGACGATTCTGAGAAGCTGCTCTGGAAAAGCAGCATTTCCAGCAGTTTTATATCTTGTTTTATATCTTCACAAAGGACATTAAACAAGCCAGGGTAACATTTCTTCAAGGTTTAAAAAGAAAAAGAACAGACCAGCATGTACACAGCAAGTCAGTATGACCTTGGCACCTAAAGGGGGTCTTATCCAAGAAGGACCAGCATTTGTGTCCCAGGAAGGGAGGCATTTAATCTTTATTTTTAACATGGACATTCTTTACTTTTGGTCAATGTGTCCTTTTCTCTAATAATTAAAGCACACGTACAGTGTAGGTGTGACAGACCACACACAGGCGATTTTAGTTAGCAAGTTAACACATGTATAAGCCAGAATGACTTCCCTACATCTCAACATGTGAGTATTTCGTTTATCAGTTCCCAGGGAAAGATCACCCTCACTTATTTATTCTGCCTTCACAGATGCAGAATGTCAGACAAATGCCAAACAGCCATGCCTTTGAGTGAGGGAGGAAAGCATGCACTGGGAGAGACCGACACACAGCAACACCTGGGCCTTTGTGTGTGGCTCTTCCGTGTGATAGAAGGGGCTGTGGACCTGGCCCTGTGGGGACAGGATGCACACGGATGACTCAGCCCAGGAATGCTCATTTGGAAACATGTGATCAGAGCAGATTCAACTGACACAGACCAGGGAGAGAAATTGTGCAAGCGTGCAGATTTTAGGTTGGGAACAAAAACAACATTTTTTGACATAGTAATGGAAAAGGATGTCTGAAGGTTTTGCTCGCTGGTGGCTCAGGTCTCGGTGCCAACTGGGCCACACTCGGCCTTCAGGTGGCATGTTTGGATGGCCCAGGACAATCACATCCTGGGAACGAGGCCATAAGAGGGAAAGGTGACATGAGCCCCTTTCCAGAATAGGAACTCAGTATTTCTGAGGGAAGAAAAAAAAGCAACATTTGAAGAGGTTTTTCTCACAATTCTGGCCGAGTTAAAAGAGAGTGTAGGAGAACAGCTATTGCCTGTTAAACACGGGAAACAAAAAATACATACTGCCTACCTCTGGCCTTCCGGACAGCATCTCAGGAAGGAAGGGGAGATAAAGATGAATAAGCATAGGACCTGATCTTGAGGCAGGACACGAATATAAACACAGTAGAAAAAGATAAAAGTAACAGTCAAAGAACAGATCTGCTTCCATGGGAGTCCTCAGAAGGGAGTCATGTACTCAGTAAACAAGCATCCTCGTGCCTGCCTGTGACAAACAAATTTTCATACTTTCCTTGTTAAAGCAGCTGGACCAGCTGGCCTTTAGACGGATCCACATTCCAGATTTCTCTGTTTGCTTTCTTCTGGTGCCCTTTAACTTGATTCTTTCTCCCCTATATTTCCCCATACATGGAAGTTTTCTCTAAAGATCCGATTAAATTCAGGTTCAACTTGTTTTGAACAGGAAAATCCCTAGGTTATGATGAATAATTCCTTTGCACCATCACGGGAGACACACCATGTTTCAGTGGTGCTAAGATTGATAAAAGTGACAAAGATGGTGGCAGCCTTATCCTTCCACTGCAAAGTTCCGCATCAATCTTTCATTTGATAGTAGACAGTGTTGTAGGCAAATACGTTCAACACAAGTTCCTGGAAAGGATGGTTTGGTTCCTTTAGGAGGCGTTAGGAAAAGAAACATTATGTCGCGATGGCTGAGCTTGACATGAGATGCATAGGGAGAAACTTCTAACCCAGGGGGCGGAACACAGCTTTCTAGGTGGGATAAGCCTTCCAGTTCAGGATGTTTGGGGTCAGAATCACCTCTGATGTGTGGGCTTTGTGGATGCCTTTGCCTTATTTCATCTTGTCTGAAAAGTGCTACAGACACACCGTTCATACCTATGGTTACAGAAATACAAGATGGGTTGTGACAGCAGAATCAGGACGGTCAATGGTGTCTCTGAGAGGTTACCTGAACCCCACTTCACAGAACTGTAACATTTTTTAAATTCCCCCATTGATACATAGGAAGAAGAATTAAAGAAATACCTAAAAATTCCCCATAGAATCCAAGAAATTATATATAACAAGACCTGAACACTTGGAGACATTTTAACCTATTTTTTTGAAGTGTAGTTGATTTACAATGTTGTGTTAATTTCTGCTGTACAGCAAAGTGACTCAGTTATACATTCTCTTTCATATTCTTTTCCCTGATGGTTTATTACAGGATATTGAATATAGTTCCTTGTGCTATACAGTAGGTTCTTGCTGTTTATCCATTTTACATATAATAGTTTGCATCTGCTAATCCCAAACTTCCAATCCATCCGCCCCCACCCCACTTTAAGCAATTTTTAAAGTTTACGGAGAGAGTCATATTGCCATGTCCCCACCACAAATGCATACATGCACGCATGTGCATACACAAATGCAGCATTTTCAAATGAGGTTAGTGTCAGCCCCGGTGCAGTGAAACGAGCATGGGCTTTTGAGGCAGGTGGATTTGAAGTCGATTCTGGCTCTACCACGCGACAGTTGTGCAGCTTGGGCGTACTATTTAACTTCTCTGAGTTTCCATTTCCTCATGGTATAAGGAATAACCAGTCCCACTCCATGGCGTTGTTATGAATTTTAACGATAACATTATCACCATCTATTGAACACTGCCTCTGAGCCAGGCCACTAGCAAGGCACCTAATCTACATGATCTCATTTTGCTCTTAAAACAACCCTGCAGTGTAGGAATTATTACCCCCACTTTAGACATGAGAAAATTGAACCTCAGAGAGGGTTAGAAGCTGGCGCGTCAGCACACAATTAAGAAACGCTGGAGGTGAGATCCAAAACCTTTGTTTATAAAAACTGCTCTGTGACCCCCTGCAAGGAGCCCAGGGCAGTATGTGGAGAAAGGAAGTCACCCAGTGAACCGGATTTTCCACATCCTCCCCACCTCTTCTTGCTTCTCCCTAGCACTTTATTAACCTTTAATTTCTCTCCATCTCTCTCAGTGTGCGAGTCTCTAAAATGTGTGGGCTTCTAATTCATTTAACTGAGTCTCTGTTCATAAGCCTCGTGCGTGTGTTTATTTCTCTATTTCTCTTGGAGTGTTTGTGTGTATGTGCATGTGTGTGTCTCTTTCTATATGAAAGAGTTTCTGTCTATGTCTCAGCCTGGCTATATCTGGATCGGTTTCTCTATATCTTTGTTTATAACTGGATCAAAGACCCAGTTTTTGCTTTTTACTCTGCTCCGTCCCCCACCCCCCATCTGCTTTCCCATTCCTCTCTTCCTGTTTTGCTCCTATATCCATCTCTCCTAACCGGTCAAGGTATAAGACAGTCGTAATACAATTTCTTTGCTGAACAATAAAAATCGTAATTCCAAAAGGAGATGAAAAGACCTTTTTCTTTGTTTTACTGTAGTTTGTATGCCCTTAATTATCCCCCTGCCCCTTGGGAATCAGTGGCTACTGTTTATAAAAATGGAAAAATCTCCTACCTCTGGTGAACTATAAGCTCAAGGACAGATTGATTAAACTGTTGTTCACAGTTTCAAAACAACTGATCCAGTAAGATGTTGTTCTAGGTCCATTCCTGGTCACAGGCATATGCTCGAGTAGGAAACAATTTATTTGAGGTTTTTCATGAGAACACTCGCCTGTATAAGCCCATTCTTGGAAGAAGAGGCGAATGCTTCATTTTTCCTTATTTCTGAGGAAGAAAAACCATCCTCCAGTCCCACTTGTTTACGTAAGCTTTCATAAGGGAGGTGGAGATGTGCTTGATTCCACAGAAAAAAAACGTTAAAAATTATTTCCCCCATAAAACTTGAAAACCCACATTTATAAACAAAAGAAACCTAGTATAGTCTACCACTGGAGAAAAAAATTTTCTCAGCCTGATGCAAGACTGTGTCGTGTGTGGCCAGTGAAGAAAGTTTGTACAACAGAAAGCATTCCATCACCAGAAGGGGATCAGGGGTGAACAGGGTAACGATCCCCCTGATCGAACGTACACGTGCCTTTCGGGAAGAGGAAGCCTTGGGGAACCACGAGAAAGGGGGACGTTCTTCCTTTCTCAGAAATTGGAAAACTTGGCTTCCCTGGTGGCGCAGTGGTGGAGAGTCCGCCTGCCGATGCAGGGGACACGGGTTCGTGCCCTGGTCTGGGAAGATCCCTACATGCCGCGGGGCGGCTGGGCCCGTGAGCCATGGCCGCTGAGCCTGCAGGTCCGGAGCCTGTGCTCTGCAACTGGAGAGGCCACAACAGTGAGAGGCCCGCGCAAAAAAAAAAAAAAAAAAAAAAATTGGAAAACTCACTGCAAATGAAAGTCTTTTCCTGGTTTGGCAGAGAAAGGACAGGGTGGGGATGGGACGTAAGGGTTTATGTGTTTGATTCCTGTAGAGAAAACGGTTAGGGTACGTGGGTAGAGGAGGTCAGTGCTCAAAATGTATTTCATGTATGACATTCGCTGTATTATGGCATAATACCATATACTTCATCATAGCCTGAAAAACTAAAAGCATCTCTACCAGTCATTTTTTACATCAGTATTTTTCAGAAACCCTTACCTGGGGATTGCCATCTAGCGTACATGCTAGAATCTCAGCCTTCCAGACCTTATCAGACAGCAAAGTGTAATCATCTACGAGAAACTCTAATTTCTTCTTGCAGCAACTGCAAATTTGACAGATGAACGACTGAAATCCAAACACTTCATTTGTCTCGCATTTGCCTGACGTCCCAGCAAGAAACGTTTCTCGCTGGATCCATTCCACGGTCCATCCTTTGTGCACTCAGATGGTCCTCCCTTCCTGAAATTCACAAACTATCTTCCAAAAGTCCTTTATGAAAAAAAGAAAAAAAGTCCTTTATGGAATCTGTCCTGACTCCTAGGACTCCTAGGCCTGACTTGGAGGTTTAGGTCCACCATAGCTCCCATCCTCTCTGGATCCTAGTTAACCACTGAAGCATCCATGTGCTTCTGTCCTGTCCATTCCCATGGGAGGGTCATTCTGGTAGACAGGGATGCAGGAGGGGGGTGAAAGAGAATCACGCACTCTCTGCTGCCTCTTGATCTAACAACCTTGTGCTTGACTCAGCTCCAAATGTAGCTGAAAAGCCCTTTGGGTTGTTTTACATGTCATCATCCATAACTTCTCAAAGCTTTGACAAGAGTTCATTTTGGAACAAGTTATAGAGATGTTGGAGGAGAAACTCTTTTTCCTTTTCTTCAAAATGGTAAGTCTACCCTACACGGAAGGGTGGGGATAACTTAGGGGGTTCAGGGTGAACAGGAAGCTCACCTTCACGACTTCTTATCACGGCTCTTCTAGGTACCTGGGAAAGATTTTCCTCTTACACATCCAGCCATTGTCAAGATCTCCTTGTCCCTATGGAGACTCAACTTGAATCTGTCCCCTTGATCCTGTGTCACTATTAGACAGCAAGACACCCAAGACCAGAGACCTTTTTTATTCTTCCGCATTTTGAGTACAAAGACCCATGCAGAATGGACACTGTCATTTTGACCAACAAACAATGGTCTTGGCTACTCTGAACCACAAGTAGTTGTTAAGAATGTGACCTTCGAACATAAGTTCAAATCCTAACTCTGTGACCTTGGAAACATTTCTTAATGCTCCTGTGGTTTAATTTTCACTTATGCAACCAAACTGATAGGATGGTTGTGATGAATATATCGGATAATATATGAGTGGTCAATAAACTGTACCGATGATTTGTATTATTTATCAACATCAACAGTAAAAGGAGAACTTGGAAGTTACTTCATAAGGTTATTTCGAAGGTTAAATGAAAAGACATAAGCTAAAAAAGACCACATTGCAGGTATTTAATATGTGTTAGGTTCTTTTCTTCCTTCAGAAAATGCATACTCTATAAATTATCCTGGCAACAATTTTATAGCTCAATTGAGTAATATGATTAAAAAAAGAATTAACCTACAAACCACAACTAAATATCCATTTGAAATTTATTGGCATATTCAAATAAAATATCCTTCACTCTAAAATTGTCTCGAACTTAATTGAATTCACTTTGATTTTTTTAAGAAGCACTTTGAGGTATGGGGGGTGTAGTGTTGTGTGGTGTGGTATGGTTGGATAGTGGAAAAAGCAAGGAATTTTTCTCAGAAGATCTGTGTTTTTACTCATATGACATCAGGCAGGACACATAACCTCTGCATTTCCTCAACTGCAAAGTGAGAGTTATAATAATTCTCGTTCAATGATTATATAGGGTACAGGTGTATAAATCAAATAGGTAAAAACATTTTTGTAAGCCATAAACAATTTAGAAGTTAATCATTGTCAGGGATGTGACTATATGTGCAATGTGAATTATATATAGAAGGTTTAGAAAATAAAGTTAGAGCTACACATAAATCGCTAATCTTATTTTGTTGATTTACCAGAGTCCTTACCTAGCCCCTCTTGATGGACATGAGCTATTTTAGGCCAAAAATCAACTACAAAATTATTAGAAGATGATTTTTTAAAGAGGATATAATCATGATTTTTGTATAAAGCAGAAAATGAAATATCATCAAAGACTTTTACTTAACTCATTAATTAATGAGGGAGCCAGTAAGATGTCACAGCTGGTCAAAGGAGAATTAAAATAACCACATGTCTATATGAAGTAAAGGAAGTAAAATGAGTTTACAAGTAGATGCAAAACTGGTCTATACCCACAGGGCAACAATCAACTGAAATCTATTGGACACAATGTATTTGTAATATGCAAGAAGCATATGCATTAATATCAGTTTTATACGGCTGAAAGGGTTGTAAAATAGTTCAAAGAGAATGAAAGAGAAAGATAATCTGGATGGGTGAGCTAGTCAAGACACCCATAAATACAGATCTATATGTCCATTTCAAGTATCTTTTCAATTTTTCCTGACAGAGCTGTTAAACACAAGACAACAGGCCCAAAATGGAGTTGCTTATGGCTAAGCCCCACAACACCAATCTGAGACTTAATTTAATTACAAGTTTGGATCTCCCAGAAATGGAATCTGAATCCAGTCAATCAGGAATCACCTCGTCAGCATTCCTAGTTAGATAATCTGTCGGATCAACCCCTACCATCCCCTAAAGGAAAGAAACCTTGCAAGGACCAACCTGCTTTTTTGCCTCAAATAACCTTGTTCCTGCTTCTTTCTGCCTATAAAAGTCTTTCATTTCCTTGGAGCTCCTTTTTATCTGCTAGATTGGATGCTACCTGATTCATGAATTATTGAATAATGCCAATGAGACCTTTAAAATTTACTCAGTTGAACTGTGTTTAAAAGAGCTAAGGAGTAAGTTAAGCCAATAACTAATTTGTTATTAGATGAATGCTGAGTACTTTCTGTGTTCAGGGGACAGACAGGGATGGGGAAGAAGAGTATTTCAATTACATGTCTGAATATCAAGGCATTTAAATTTTGGTTGTGGAACTATGAAAAGGGAACAGGTAATGGACAATCCCACCTTCTCTTTCTTCTACCTTCAGTCATCCCCACACCCACCCTAAGAATGCTCTGGTCCACCAATTCAGAATTATTTAATGCCCTTACCTAAGGAAGGCTGCCATAGGAATCAAACATGGATAGCTGCCTACACAGGTCCTGACAATTCCCAAAGAGTGTTTTTTGAAGTCTCTCTTTAAAAATCTCTGTGAATGGCCTGTAATTGTTTGTAAGACCTTTCAGTGCCATGGGAAGCCACAACAGCAGACAGGGGTGTATCATTCCTTTAAGCTGCTCAAAAGTGGAGATTTTGTAAGAACAGGGGAGGGAGGGAGGGAGTTGGTTAGTCCTTAGTTTTGAAAGTTACTTTCAGTGAGAAAAGAAGTCTTTATCATCACCACCATCATCACCATTACCTACATTCAGCAGTAGCAACTCCATACGGTGAAAACCTTTACGGAGCTTGAAGCAGCTATAAAATCAGTGGGATAGTTTTGCATGCATCTGTTCACTTCAGACAAAATTATATGGGGAATAAAAGGCACCAGCCAAAACATTTTAAATGTATTGAGCTGGACCATTTCCAATCATCTTCAAGCAAGTTCCCTAAGTTCTAATAAAGTAAGTAAAATGACCATACCCTTCATGAAAATGTGGCTCTCTGTAGCATATTTTAAACCCATTTAATAAAATTGAAAACATGTCTTTGCTGTTTCCAATCATTTTATTCATTTGTTGTTATTGTACAGTGTCCTATAAGACATGTAGTCAATCATTAGCTCTGATCTAAAGCCCAGTATTTAGTCAGGAATGTAATCTCCTAAATTACAACATTGTTCAGAAGGGGAAATTGGGGCATGATTTACATTAGTGCATTTTATTACAAGATTTCCCAGGATGCCCTGTGTAAAAAGTGGAGAGTCCCTACAGCAAGAGATTCTCAGATTGGGAAATAATTTAGTGACTTGTGAAGTTAAAAAGTGACTTTTTCAAGATTATAAAACACTCGTCAGGTTATTCTGCCAACACCGAGCTGTATACAGGTTGTTGAATGGTCGATCAACTCACTGATATTCGTTCATTCATTCAAGAAAATATCTTTAAGCATGAATTATGTTCCAAACAGTTAATAGGAGCTGGAGAATACATCAATATTCTGAATGATATTGTCATTGCTTTCAAGAAGATAAAATCTGTATAGAGAGACAGACCAAGCAAGGGGAGTCTACATAGATGTTGAGCTTGGAAAAATGGTAGCTCAGGCATGGACCTAGAAGAAATCAGGAGACAGACCAGAGAAATATGCAGGGACAGACACTGTGGCCAAGGATTAATCCAAAGTTTCCGGGCTTTTGACATCATTAGCATGGAAGAACTTGGACATAGTTTGGGAGATAATTACAGCAGGCGAAACATCTCAAAGGCAGCAGTTCTGCATGAACAGGGGAGGAATTAATTGGTTAGCAAGGAAAAATTTAGGAGGTTTATGTGCATTGTGTTTTTCCGAAGAAAATGGTTAACTTGACTTTTTTTCGTATAATTGAAGTCCTTCTTAGGTCAGACTTCACTTATCATCATATCTACTTCCTGCTCACATAGGTATTTGAAAAATTATCCTCACTGCCTTAAATGAGTAATGAACAAAGGGATGGTGGAGACCATGGGATGGTTGGTCGGATTGGGAGCTGAAGAATCACACCCAACCCATAATCTAAAATCTACCTCCTAAACATCTGTGCCAAAATACTCCCCACTTGCAAAGTGAGGGGTCATCAAGGACATTGAGAGTTTTGCCAAATATGCTTGAAAGCCCAGATGCCTAAAATCAACCTGTGAGAGATGAGATTTAAGACCAGGAAAAGAAATAAAATAGGAAAATGCCTATGGTACTCTTACCAATCTTTTAACCCCAAATTTTCTCCCCTTTTAAGACCCCCGTTTCCCCATCAAAACCCAATCTCTTGAAAGTTTCTGCTATGATCACAAATATTTAAATCACCAAGTTTTCTATGCCAGGAATATTTGCAATTTAAGCCTTAAATTTATAGTAGAGAGAGACTCTGTCCCCTATATAATGATTCTTTGTGTTTCCCCTTTTCCATCTCATCAGGATTCCAGAGGGAGCTTCTGACTGGTCTGTTTAAGCCAGTGGTTCTCCCTACTGGCCGCTCAGCAGACTCACCTGGGAAGCTTGGTGATGCTTTGTTCTCATCCCCTCAGAGATTCTGATTTAATTGCTCTGGGCTATGGCTTGGACATTGGTCATGTTTTCAAATACCCCTGGGTGATTGGATGTATTCAGGCTTGAGAATGATTAAGTCAGTCTGCAAAGAATATTTCTCTGCACACACAGTGCTGATTGCAGCTGTCAGCCATCTCGTACCCACAAAGAGAATCAGCCTTACACGAAACCGACAGTATGAGCTGTTTCTTGGTAGTTACTACACTACTCTGCCAGAAGTAGGAGAAAACCTAAGTCCTTGAAGTCATTGTTGATGCCATCTCTGGACTTTTAGGATTTTTTTAAACAGTAAGTGTATTCTATTACTTACAACGAAGAGAATCTAAGTTGTTCAGTATAGAATAAGCTATGCCATAGTAACAAACTTCAACATTTCAGAGGCGAAACACACCTAAAGTTTATTTTTCACCCCAAATCCAAAGCAGGCTAAATAATCTGCCTCCATTTTGTAGCTATGCTAAATGGGACACATCTCCTCCAAGGAAGAAATACGTGGTGGGAAGGAGTGTGTGATTTTATGGGTCAACCTGGCTATAGGCGATGTTCCTCAGTCATTTGGTCAAACGCTAGATGTTGCCATGAAGGTATTTTATAGATGTGATGAATATTTACAATCAGTTGAAGGCCGTAACATCAAAGAGTGAGATTTCAGACGACTCGCCAGCTTCACAGTTGTGTGAGCCAATTTCTTCAAATCTTTCTCTGTCTCTATCTCTAGTGGAATAAACCTAGTTTTGCAACCTACTAGATGTATGGACTTAAGTAATGTAACTTCTTTTAAGCCTTACTCTACGTTCTGATAAAATGAGGACGGTGATACCTAACCCATTAGATATTTAAAAGGTTGAAATGAGGTGATTTGTGTGACATTCAGTACTCTAAAACAAATAGTAATTAAGCAAGCATTGATCTAGAATTCCGGATCATAAACGAAGGCAGTTTGCCAAAATTAGGTGTTCCCAAGGGCTAGTCATGCAGGATACCAGGCGCCTTGGAGATAGAGTTTTTGGCGGTCTGTGGCATCTCCTTGGGGGTCACTAGAGCCTTGGGTTAGATAGAGTGTCCTGGCATTTTCTAGTTTTATTCTCTGTTTCCAACAGAAGTGCATCCCCACACCCCCATACACACACATACATACCCTATATTCTAGATTATACATGCATCCCCTTGGTGCTCAGGAACTTGAACATCCCATAGGTGTTGGTTCCATGTGAGAACAGTTCTTTTGGAGCCCTGAGTTGACTGGTCGGAGGGTAACAAGGGAGGTGGTGTTGGGGGAATGAGGAGGTGAATGGAAAGCCTTGATTTTACTTGCCCTCGACCTAGGCCTTGATTTTCTCTGAAGCCAGGAAGAAAAAGAACTGGAGGAGAGAGTTGAAAATGGAGCCAGAAAACAGCTAGATTTTGAAATATGAGGGAGAGAAAGAAAGCAATAAGAGAAGCAGGTAGAGCTGTCCGTGGAATCTTGACCCAAGTTGACATTCTTTTAAGTCATTTATAAAAATAAAAGAGAAAGGCTTCCCTGGTGGTGCAGTGGTTGAGAGTCCGGCTGCTGATGCAGGGCACATGGGTTCATGCCCCGGTCCGGGAAGATCCCACATGCCGTGGAGCGGCTGGGCCCGTGAGTCATGGCCGCTGAGCCTGCGCGTCCGGAGCCTGTGCTCCGCAACGGGAGAGGCCACAGTAGTGAGAGGCCTGCATACGGCAAAAATAAATAAATAAATAAAAATAAAAGAGAAAATGTACTTTTATTGGACAAAGGCTCCTGCT
Organism: Lipotes vexillifer; assembly: GCF_000442215.2. Taxonomy (NCBI): domain Eukaryota; kingdom Metazoa; phylum Chordata; class Mammalia; order Artiodactyla; family Lipotidae; genus Lipotes; species Lipotes vexillifer. The sequence continues at coordinate 4,747,990 of NW_006797390.1, forward strand.
TTCAATTCTCCCATGGCAAGAAAGACAAAAGCAAGACACTCATTCCTGGATTTTGTCAAATCATAGAAAAGCACATAAAAAGGAGAGTCTAATTCTCAGGCGGCATGATGGAACACATCAGAAGGAATGAAATTTAAGCCTGAATGCAAACATCTGTGGAATTTTTGCTAAGAGAAGAAAAAAAAAAAAGTGAGATTAAGACCTACAGCATCTGAAAGAGTAGATTAATACAAATAATAAGTATTTACCACAGTTTTGTAACTCAAATGGCAATCCCACATGCCAAAGATTTTCTGAAACCTCAACATCCTTGAGAAACCACACTGTTTACTCTCTGTTTAACAAGCACGAAATGTACCTGTGAGTGTTGTTTTTGCCTTCCTAGACGTCTTTCATCCCTCTCCTGTGACAGAAACCTTCTTTTCTGTGAGAATCTATTCCTAGCGGTTC
>NW_006797390.1:4748449-4783968 GCF_000442215.2 Lipotes vexillifer
TCAGGTAGATGGCCCAACACACATCTGCCCATCCTACATTCTGCCAAAGGGGTGCTTGGTGACCCAGGCCTGCCTATTGCAATACTTCCGCCCTCAGGCCAGAGGGAACTGCTTGGAAATGGGCACATAACCCAAAGAAGGGCCAATCAGGGCCTTCCCTGTGGTTGGATGTATAGACTTTGGGAAAGAGCAGGGACCTTTCTTCTCTGGGGTCATGAAAGCTGAGGACCACAGTTCCTGGAGAGACTTGGAGCCATCTTGTCATTGGATGGTGCGTGCCTGCCGAGAACAAAAAGGATGAAGAGGAAAGGAAGCAGATTCAAGAGACGGAGAGACTCAGTTTTGATGATAGCCCACCAACAGTGAGCTGTGCTTTCTTAGTCCTGAAGGAAACCACTGAGTGACTAGCCCCATCAAGAAAAAGAGTGCTGGGCTTCCCTGGTGGCGCAGTGCTTGAGAGTCCGCCTGCCGATGCAGGAGACGCGGGTTCGTGCCCCGTTTCGGGAGGATCCCACATGCCGCGGAGCGGCTGGGCCCGTGAGCCATGGCCGCTGAGCCTGCGCGTCCGGAGCCTGTGCTCCGCAAATGGGAGAGGCCACAACAGTGAGAGGCCCGCATAACGCAAGAAAAAAAAAAAAAAAAAGAAAAAGAGTGCTGAAGTGGGATGGACCCCCGAAGGAATGCCTTCCCCATTAATCTCCTGAAGTGGGCCCATGGAAGATGAAGGAAATGGATCTCCCTGTTCCCAAGAGTAGAGCCTAATAGCCAGCGTGGCTCACCAAGGAATTCTGTCAAGAGTCAAGTGGTGTGTGCACCATGGCCAGTTCTCTTCTGCTCCTTTGAATGGGAGCCTTCGGTGAAAAGTCTCTTCAGATAAAATCTTATCTGATGGAAGCCATTTGAAAGGACATGTCCCCAAATTCCTCAGCATCTTCTAAGTCTCTCAGTCATGAATATCAACACAATTTCTTAAAAAGCAACCACAGGTACAGTTATAGGAAATAGAGGGAGTGGCAAGTGTGCACTTTACCTTAAAATAAGGCTTTTCTACGAGGGACTCATCATGATGGTCTTAAATGGAGGCTTAAACTGGTGTGTGTGTGTGTGTGTGTGTGTGTGTGTGGTGTGCGTGTGCGTGCATGCATGTGTTTGTGCATAGAAAGGAGAGAGATTGAGAGAGAGGGAAAAAGAAAGGCAGGATCAACCAGATTTAGCAGGGGCTATTTTTTTAAAATTTTTTTAACATCTTTATTGGGGTATAATTGCTTTACAACGGTGTGTTAGTTTCTGCTTTATAACAAAGTGAATCAGTTATACATATACATATGTTCCCATATCTCTTCCCTCTTGTGTCTCTCTCCCTCCCACGCTCCCTATCCCACCCCTCCAGGAGGTCACGAAGCACCGAGCTGATCTCCCTGTGCTATGCTGCTGCTTCCCCCTAGCTATCTACCTTACATTTGGTAGCGTATATATGTCCATTTGGCAGGGGCTTTTTGACCCTTGAAGTCAGAAAGGTGAAGCAAAGGGGCCAGGGGGTCGGGAAGACTGGGGTCCTCAAGGGACAAAGTCCATCTCAGAAGTGGAGTCTATACTGACTTCAGGGCATAAACGGGGCAGCAGCCAGCATACTGCCCTGATTCTGAAACTTTGATCCCAACAGATGAAAGTCCCAACCTCAGTTATGTGCATCGCAATGGCGGTGGGAGAGCCATGAGATCGTGACTTCCCCTGGAGGCTGGGCCAGTCCAGCACAGGTGAGGTCCACCTGCCCTGCCAGCATCACCTCCTATTGGCCCAGTTGTTCCACGACGATCACTTTCATGCTCACATCAAGCAACTCATGGGGCTTAAGTGGAATTGCAGATTGAGAACCAACCACAGCAAATACCTCTTTTCCAAAACCATATGCTGGGCCCCAGGCCAAACAGCAGGATCTGTGCCTGACTCTCATTTCCTTAAATCAGCTGTCAGTGGCTTTGCAGCTCTGCCCCCCAAGTTTCTGGTAAAAGCAGCTTAAAGGGACTTCCCTGGTGGCGCAGTGGTTAAGAATGCACCTGCCAATGCAGGGGACACGGGTTCAAGCCCTGGTCCGGGAAGATCCCACATGCTGCGGAGCAACTAAGTCCGTGCACCACAACTACTGAGCCTGCACTCTAGAGCCCACAAGCCACAACTACTGAGCCCGAGAGCCACAACTACTGAAGCCCACATGCCTAGAGCCTGTGCTCCACAATAAGAGAAGCCACTGCAATGAGAAGCCTGTGCACCGCAATGAAGAGTAACCCCCGCTCGTCGCAACTAGAGAAAGACCATGCGCAGCAAAGAAGACCCAATGCAGCCAAAAATAAATAAATTAATTAATTAATTTTAAGAAAAGCAGGTATGACTTTCAAATAAGGTATGACTGTACAGATGCAAAGGAATGGCTGGTTTGCCAAAATATTTCCAGGGTACCGCCTTTGAGTGGGGTGTGAGGGGCGGAAGGTTGGTTATCCCTTCACACACAGGTGTCTAAAGATGCAGAACTTCCTGAATGCCTTAAAGTAGTGGGTGCCATGCAGAAAGAGAGGGATGGGCAGTTATTCTTTTTTAATAGCTCGTTTTTCTAACTTCAAAATCGATACGTATTTAATGTAGAAAACTGAAAAACCATGTGTTAAGTCAGGGTAATTACCATTAGCTCCTGTAACAAATAAACTCAAAATCACAACAGAGTAAAAGTATATTTCTCATTCACACAAATTTGAACAATGGCTCTCTTTGGTGACTCCCCTTCAAGCAGTGACTCAGGGATCCAGGATTCTTTCATCTTGCTGTGATGCTGTTCCCAGTGTCACAGAGTGTTCAGCTAGATCCTTTGCATCACTTGACCAGTCAACAATCGAGAGAGAGAGAGAGAGAGAGAGAGAGAGAGAGAGAGAGAGAGAGAGGGAATTCTCAGGATTTTCTAAAGTCAGGTCTACATCACTTTTCCCACATTCCATTGGCCAGAATTAAACACATAGCTAACCTATAAGCAAGGAGGCTGGGAAATATCATTTTCCTGTGTGCCTAGGAGGAAAATGACATAGTATGGCTAACCAGAGCTCAGCCTCTGCCACACATCTAACAGCACACAGGGGACCACAGATCACCTACTATCCAATGACCCCAGGACAGTTCACTGTTGACAATATGGCTTGTATAATTTGTGACTTTATTCTATGCATAAATGCCATTTTGCAAGCATATATAAAATATTTTAAAATATAAAATACTATTTGACAGCATACGTTTTTCTAAACTTTGCAACTTAACTATAAATATATCTCAATAACCCAATTTTAAGAGGCTGTATAGTATTGCTCTATATGGATTACCATATTTAATGTCACCAATCTGTTGTGAGATTGGTGCCAGTCCAATTGCTAGATAGTTTGGGTTTTCTTTCATAAACTACAATGATTATTTCCTCAGGATACATTCCCAGAAATAAAATTTGTAAATGAAAAGGAAGGAAATTTTGGGAGGGGGCTGATAAAGTGGCTTCAAAATGCTTCTTTGCTTAGGATTTTATTTTGGGAAGGTTAACTACCATGACAATATTTTTTGCAAATCTTCACTGAGTTCAAAGCCAACCATTCCAATTTTCTAGAGCTGTCCTCGCTGAAGTGTCTTCCTTAGCTTCTATTTGCTGAAGAAATGGACTTAACTTTGGCAAGTCAAGAAGAAAGGGAATATGCAAGGTCATGGGGACTAAGCTGGCTGAGCCCATGCTACACACCAAGCATAATGCAAGAAGCTTGACAAAGATTTACATTTACTCTTATGACAACTTGAGAGGTACATAAGTATTATCCTACGATCGTGAAGAACGCTGGGATTCATGGAACCTCAGTTGTCTGCCCAAGACTGTTAATGGTGGGGTCAGGACTCACATAGGACCTGCCTTGGGCAAAATTATGAGACTGATGAAGGAAACATTGTTTTCCATCCTTTTTCCTTCCTTTCCGTGTGTATTCATAATTCTCCCATCTCCAGCCCTGTTATCCCCAAAGCAGGAAAAGATCCCATGAGGATATGACAAAGGGCACTGGTCAGAGAATCAGAAGAAATAAGCTGAGATTCTTTCTTAGTTTTGTCAGCCAATCTGTTATACTTACCTTGGTGAATCTGTTTTCTCACCTGTAGAAAGAGGGGTTAGAACCAGATAATCTCTAAGTCTCGTTTTCTTTTTTTTGGCCGTGCCATGCAGTTTGTGGGATCTTAGTTCCCTGACCAGGGATTGAACCTGGGCCCTGGCAGTGAAAGCACTGAGTCCTAACCACTGAACCTCCAGGGAAGCCCCTCTAAGTCTCTTTAATGTCCCAAAATTACAGACAAAGGGCACTAGACTCAGTCCCCCTGTCCTTAAATGAGGAATTCAGCCCGGATGTATCTCAATTCTTTTCAGGTCTGATTCCGGAAGTCTTTCGTAGAGCCTAGCCAAAGACCTGACACATAGTAGGAATACAGTACAGTCTTATGACTATTGGCTCTTCAAGCTTCTCCATTCTGACACCCCCAAAAGGTGCTAAATATATATTTAGTTGCATTGAATTAGGTTCCTGCTTGCCCTGATGTTTTTCCAAAAAGGAGACGGACCTCTGATACAGAACGTTCGCCATGATAACCTGTCTGTGCCCAGGTCCCATTAAACCAAACAGGCACATGGTTTGGCTGTAGCTGAAAAGGGCTTCACTTATCTGTAAATAAATGTTTACTGGAAAAAATATGACCAAATACGTTTCACTAGTAACCTGGGACTCCTTACGCTACCCCATCAGTCCCAGTGGGAGAAGACCACAGGAATAGTGACCGGCGCACATCCAACTACTTGTGAACTCTTGGCTTGCCCGACCCTTTCTGAAAATTTTGGCAAAGCACAATTCAGAGACCTGAGTCCACTATTAGGCATTGGGAACAGAGCCAGATGTCATAGTGAAATTATAGTCCTGGCACCACTGGTCCCAATCTTTTTGGGTTCAAAGACCTCTTGAACAACCTAATTGAAGTGTATGTATGGCCTCTCTCCAGAAAAGCGCATATATGTATACATGCACGCTCTCTCTCGCTCTCTCTCTCTCTCTCTCTCTCTCTCTCTCTCTCTCTCACACACACACACACACACACACACATGGGTGATTTTTAAAATAGCAAACATCAAGCATGGTCCTGGTTCTCCAGAGGGGAGGGGCCTAGAGGGCCCCTGCTGAGCCAGACACTAGCTCTTTACTTGGATTATGGGGACATCTGGAGGGTTCCTAGAGAGAGGCCAGAACAGCTGGTGTTGTGGAGCATTAGTTGGATTTGGAACCAGTATGGAGGCATTCGGATATTTTAATACCGAATACAGATGCACTGTTGTAAACCACTTAGTAGCAGACTTACAGATACACATAACATTTTGCACACAAATTCAAGGGATTCAGGGACCTCTTAGGGGTTCATGGATATCAAATAAAGAATCCTGGGATTATTGGGCTTTCTTTCTGGGAATAAAATAAAATAAAGTCACTTGGTTATGTGATTTAGGTGTAGTCCCTTTACCTCTTAAGTTCTCAGATTTTGCATCTATATAATGAATAAATAGGACTCACCTACTATCTAAAGCTCCTTCCACTTCATCAAATCTATGGTCAGCGATTTAGTGGTCTTGATTCAGTGCTCTTTTGATGCTTGATTGTTTAAAAGTTCAACTGCTGTCTCCTCAAATCCTTTTAAGGAGCTAACTAGGGTATAAATAAATTGGCATGGGGTCAACCACGCAGAATAGCTTTCTAAAATGAGTCACGAATTGCCATGAGTTAAAAATTTGTTTTGCAGTCATGGGAGTTAGAGGACAGCTGGTAGCCACAGTCTGTAAAATGACCTTTCCTGAGTCTGATCTCTTTGTTGAGTCATCCTTTTGGCCTCCAGTTACTCCCAGCAAAGCAATCCCATTTCTTTACCTTCTCCCCTTCGGTCCTAGTCTCAGGCGGAAATAGATTCACAGAAACATGGGCCTGGAAGTCTGGAAAGTTTCTGACCAAAGTGAGTTGTGAGAAGGTATTTTTTTTAACCAGTAGACAAGCTTCCCTCATTCACTCATGAGTTACCTGCACAGATACACCCCAGATAATCTCTCTCTACTTATTTTTTTAAATTTCATTTTATTTCAATCAAGAGCAATATTCTTCCTCTGTTTTTCCTTTTTTTTTTTTTTTTTTTTTTTTTTTTTTTTTTGCGATTTAAATCAAAAGAAATATTCTTCCTTTGTTTTTCCTTTTTTTTTTTTTTTTTTTTTGGTCATGTCACTTGGCATGCAGGATCTTAGCTACCAGGCCAAGGATCGAACCTGCGCCCCCTGCAGTGGAAACCCAGAGTCTGGAACACTGGACCGCCAAACACTGGACCGCCAGGGAAGTCCCTCTCTTTCTGTCTTTTTCTCTCTCTCTTACATCGTTCAAGTGGCTTTTGAAATCCCACATGTACTCGGAAGCCAAAGCCACCATGCTGCTCAACTTCATTTTCCTCTATGTGTACAGTGCCTCTGAGTTGTGCAATGCAGTGGTACTCCAAGAAGCTTTCTTGGTAGACTCACAGATTCCTAAGGGTTTTCCATGCTTGTCCAACCTGGAAGCTCCCAAGTTTCTAACTTCTTCAGGGTTTATTTTATTTTATATATATATATATATATATATATATATACACTCTGCTGCTTGTGGGATCTTAATTCCCTGACCAGGGATTGAACCTGGGCCACTGCAGTGAAAGTGCAAGTCCTAACCTCTGAACCACCTCTTCAGGGTTTAACAAATGTGATTACTCTCACTTCTACATTTCCCAGTTTTACCTCTTTCAGAGCCTATCTATTCCTCAGTATAATCTGCCTCTTCTCCCAGATATATTCCTGTATCTGGGAGAGTATCACCACCCCTAAGATCATCCATAGACCTCTTAGGGGAATGAGTATAGCTCACACAGGGGCAGGAAAGAGACAAATCTTGCCAGATTAGAGGCTGGGTGCTGAATAACACAGGGAGTAAGGTTGTACAGGTGGGGAGACCATATACTGGGGCATGAGGAAAGCCAGGCCAGGTCAGATCTTTCATGGCGGCAAGAAGGAAGGTGTTTGAACATCAGTGTGTTAGGACAGGCCTTAATGACACCATCCATGTTGGTAGTGATGTTTGTAGACACTATTTTATCTCTGGTCATCCTTGTCCTAGGCCCCCACCCTTTCACCCACATAAACATAGCTACTTTTTCCAGGGATTTGGGAATGACCTGGGTGAAGAGAAGATACCTATGAACAAGGTTCTGGATTCCTGCGTGACCACTGTGCTGATGAAGACAGACACTTCCAGGTGCTCTACTTTTCTGCACAGTGACAAACATCAAGCTAAGCATTAACATTAATTTTCTAACTTCTTAAGTGAAACCGGAACCACCTGAGGCCATGGACAAAGGTCCCTCCCATTAACTGGTTGCAGATGGGATCAGCTGCACAACAGCTCTTTTCTTCAGGTCCCCAAAAAACAACTCCACAAATCCAGGGGGAACGGGCAAGCTTTTTTTCCCAGCAGAAAAGCCAATGTGGGCAACATCAGTGACCGCTGCTGCCTTGAATACCTGAAAACAAACCCTTCCTGGGGCAGTTTCCAGGGTGACACTGGAGCCAAAAAGGGATCAGTGGCCACTAGGAGAATATGTGAAATTCTTTCCTGGATGGAATCAGAGCCACTTGCCAGATGAAGGGTAAGCCCAGAACAGGTCGGATGCTGGCCTGTCTATGTAGTACTTGGGGATGATTCTAGGACAAACTGAAAGAAGAAAGAGGTCTCTACCTGAAAGCAGATTAGCAGACAAAAGAATATAGCAGTGTGGTTTGCCTCTCTGATGTCTTTTACTAATATTTCATAAAGAAAATATTTCAAAGGAACAAGAAGCCAGGATGTGAAGGCAGGTTTTGACTGAACTAGCCTTGGGAGCTTCCTATGTGCTAAACATCACGTCAGCTGTGTCATAGGTGTTAGTTCACTTCATTTTAGCAGCAACCCTTAAGAACTATGTTGTTATCATCTTCCCAGTCAGTTGAAGTGCTGGAACTGAAATGAATTCAGATGTTTTCTTGTTTAAAATTGAGGTATAATTTGCATACACTAGGATGCACCTCCATTAAGAATATGGTTAGTGTGTTTTGACGATTATACACCCAAATAACCACCTCTTTAACCAAGATCGAGAACATTTTCATCACCCTGGAAAGTTTCCTGAGCCTCTTTCAAATCAACACTCTTCCTGGGACTTCCCTGGTGGTCTAGTGGGTAAAGACTCCGTGACCCTAATGCAGGGGACCTGGGTTCAATCCCTGGTCAGGGAACTAGATCTCGCATGCATACCGCAACTAAGAAATTCACATATCACAACTAAGAGCCCGCATGCCACAAGAAAGATCGTGTGTGCCGCAACTAAGACATGGTACAGCCAAAATAATAAATAAATTAATATTAAAATTTTTTTAAAAACCACTCTTCCCGCAAAAGTCAACCACACTTCAGATGTCTATTATTATTTATTAGTTTTGCCCATTGTATTAATTTGTCAAGGCTGCTACAACAGAGTATCACAGAATGGATGGTTTAAACAACAGAAATTTATTTTCTCACCATTCTGGAGGCTAGAGAAGAAAACAAAAGTCCAAGATCAAGGTGTTGGCAGGGCTGGTTTCTTCTCAGTCCTCTTTCCTGGGCTTACAGATGGCTGTCTTCTCCCTGTGTCCTCACATTGTCTTCCCTCTGTGTGTGTCTGTCCTAATCTCATCTAACAAGGACATGGGTCGTATTGTATTAAGGCCCACGCTAATGACCCCAGTTTAACTTAATTACCTTTTTAAAGGCTTCTTCTCCAAAAACAGTCACATTTTGAGGTACTGGGGGTTAGGACACCAACATGAATTTGGGGGGGACATAATTCAGCCCATAACACCTGTTCTTGAACCTTATGGAAATGTGATCGTACAGATTACACTCTTGTATTTGGCCTCTTTCACTCAACATTTTTTTTTTTTTTTTTTTTTTGCGGTACGCGGGACTCTCACTGTTGTGGCCTCTCCCGTTGCGGAGCACAGGCTCCGGATGCGCAGGCTCAGCAGCCATGGCTCACGCGCCCAGCCGCTCCGCGGCATGTGGGATCTTCCCGGACCGGGTCACAAACCCGTGTCCCCTGCAACGGCAGGCGGACTCTCAACCACTGCGCCACCAGGGAAGCCCTCTCACTCAACATATTTTTGAGATTCACTCATGTGCTTGTGCGTATCACTAGTTTATTCCTTTTATTCATTGTATGCATATATCCTAGTTTGTTTATTCATTCTTTTTTGTGGACATTTGGATTGTTTCCGGTTTTTTTTGCTATTACTGCTAAATCTGCTATAAACATTCTTATTCAAGTGTTTTTGTGCATATGTGTTCATTTCTCTTGGGGGTAGAATACAAGGTCAGAGGAAAGGTGCAGGGTTAATTTTGTGATCGATAAAAATAATGATATCATGAATTTATGAGAAGGATCTAGAATAATTACTGGTATATAGTGAGTACAGTCAGCCCTCCATATCCATGGATTCAACCAACCACAGGTCAAAAATACTTTTTAAAAGTCCAGAGCTTTCCCAAAAGCAAAACTTGAATATGCCATGCACTGGCAACTATTTACATAGCATTTACATAGTATTTACATAGTATTAGGTATTCTAAATAATCTAGACATGATTTAAGGCATGTAGGAGGATGTGCATAGGTTATATACAAATACTATGCCATTTTATATGAGGGACTTTAGCATCCACAGATTTTGGGATCTGTGAGGGTCCTGGAACCAATCCCATGACGATACTGAGAGATGATGTACTAAATAAATGGAACCCAGTGTTAAACAGTCTTCCTTCATTTTCAGGCTAAATTGATAATCCAAGAATCATTTGCAACTGGATTTGGCATCCAGGCAGGCACTATGACACCTAGACATATACAGAAGCACAATCCACTTACACATGTACACATTCTTTTTCTTTTTTTTTTGCAGTACGTGGGCCTCTCACTGTTGTGGCCTCTCCTGTTGTGGAGCACAGGCTCCGGACGTGCAGGCTCAGCGGCCACGGCTCACGGGCCCAGCCGCTCCGCGGCATGTGGGATCTTCCCGGACCGGGGCATGAACCCGTGTCGCCTGCATCAGCAAGCGGACTCTCAACCACTGCGCCACCAGGGAAGCCCTCACATGTACACATTCTTGAACACTTTTGATTTACCTGGACAAGATTCCCAGTTCAGTCCCCTGGAAGATGCTCAAAACACATGAGCAAGTGAGTACAGATCCTCCAAATACTGCAAATAAGTCATAGTGAGTGAGCAATGCCAGCAGCTCATACCATGCTTCAGGGGCACCCATGTGCTAGGAAAGGAAAATGATAAAAGAGAAACAGTTATCAAGGGCAACCATTGGAAGGTTGCTAAGAGTGTAAGAAAGTAGGACTGATATGTCTGAGCCATTGGGGGAAGAGGTGGGTGGCCAGTGGGAGTTAGAAGAGAAATCTCTCCAAACATCTTAAGAATGGAAAAACAAAATTTCCTAAAACCAATCTATTACAGAGTGAAACTCTGAAAATACCTCAAAGAAAAGTGGAAAGGATGGGAGAAAGGAGACCCAACAACAGCAGGGGTGGTCTTATATAGGGTACATCCATAGAAGGGACGGGGAAATGTCTGGAGTCAAAATATGGTGACCAGAGGCTCATTGTAGAGCGAGCATCAGAAAAAGGTTGTGAGAAAGTAGGTTTACTTTAGAAACAAAGATCCAAAGCATTTCCAATCCAGACTGTACTCAACTGGATGGAGGACTCACAGCAAAATTAGAGTTGGAAGGTAGAAAATGTAGAGAAGACCTAGTCCTACGTGTGCTAACTTAGTTCTAGGAGGCAAAGCTCCTGCATAAAAAAGTGTGCATAAATGAAGGTAGATATTTAAGAGTTTTTAAACAGTAAGGGCAGCTGAATTGTACAATGCAATTTATATATTCTGATATGACAGACAGGGTTACAGCAAAAAGCAAAGAGACATCACAATGGAACAACCCAATTTTCCTTTTCCTTTATAGACATCAGTCATTTTTATTTGTTCCAGATCCTCCCAGATTTCTCTAGCTCTTGGCTCCTTGTTCTGCAGAAAATGCAGCTGATTCCCTGCAGGCACAACCCAAGAGCCCTTATCTCATGCCCCTGCTCTGCCTTCTCTGCTCCTACCTTGGGACTTCCCACTGAAACAGTAGGGACCGGCCAGATAACCCCATGTAGTCAACCTGAAACTCCAAGGGGGCTGATTGATGCACATTGGGTGAACCTTTGATCAACTAGACACAAGAGCTGGTCATTACATGTCTTGCCTTCCTTCTTCTGGATGGACCGTCCTGGGTATCCAGAAATAGGCAACATGATAACACACCCTCACATTTGCTCTGCCCTCCATCCCTCTTATGACCCTTTCTCTCATTCATGCTTCCCAATTAAATTAGCTTGGTTTACTTTTGATTCAGACTCTTCTCTCTAGGATACCCAGGCTAAGATGTTGTCTATGGGGCTTCTAGACTGTAAAGCCCTTCAGGACAAGTATTGTGTGCTTGAACTGAGTGCCAAGCTGCCAATCAAAATGCCTGAGATGAATAGAATAAAAGGGCTAAAAGAGGTATAAAGAGACATCAAGCTCAAGCTAGAAAAATATCCATTCTCTTGAAGTGCTAAGTAATCTTAAAAGTCAGAGATCACAAGGCTATTCTCTGTAGCCTTCATCTCTCTCACACCCTTGTCTCCAGGACTGCAGTTCTACAGCCTATGTGGAAATACAGTCATCTTTAGCGCCCCCCAAAGATGTAAACGTCGCAGCCCAGATAGTGAAACTGACAAGGAGCATCTGCTGTCCCAACCAGTGGAGCTCCATCAGAGCCCAGGACCCTCCTGCCTTTTCTACCTTCTACTCCCAGGAACACATCCTAACCTGACTTCCGCTAAGGAGTAAGTCTGTGGTTCTTATCTCTGTCAGAGCCAACATGGCTTTTATTTTTTTTTAACCTGTCAATCATCTTACAGGTCAGTACTGTTACATACATTCAATTAATATTGTGCAGTCAATCTCGAGAACTCTTTCCATCTTGAAAAACTGAAACTCTATTATACCCATTAAACAACAACCCTTATCCCCGCCACTCCACAGCCCTTGGCAATCACCATTCTACTTTTTGTCTCTGTGAATTTGACTATTCTAGGAGACTCATATAAGTGGAATCATACAGTATTTGTCTTTTCAAGACTGGATTATTTCACTTAGCATAATGTCCGAGAGGTTCATTTGTGTTGTAGCATGTGTCAGAATTTCCTTCCTTTTTAAGGCTGAATAACATTCCGTTGTACATATAGACCACATTTTGCTCATCCATTCGTCAGCTGATGAGCGCGTGAATTGCTTCCATCTTTTAGCTATTCTGAATAATGCTGCTATGAACATGGGTGTACAAATATCTTTGCAAGACTCTTCCTTCAATCCTTTTGGATATATACTCAAGAGTGGAATTGCTAGGTCGTATAATAATTCTATTTTTAATTTTTACTGTTTTCCATAGCAGCCACACTTTTTGCATTCCCACCAACAGTATGCCAGAGTTCCAATTTTTCCTCATCCTCACCAAAACTTATTTTCTTTCTTTCCTCCTTTTTCTTCCTTCCTTCCTTTCTCTTTCTTTCTTTCTTTCTTTCTTTTTCTTTCTTTCTTTCTTTCTTTCTTTCTTTCTTTCTTTCTTTCTTTCTTTCTCTCTTTCCTTTCTTCCTTCCTTCCTTCCTTCCTTTCTTCCAGTACCAGTCGGTGGTCCAACACTTGCTTTTTATAACAAATAAGCCACTTTGCCTACTCCTATCTATATTCATAATATACAAATAATATACTGAATAGAAACAAAATAAAATTCATAGAAACATAGGTATTTCAATAGGTCAGTGCTCAGGTATAACTATACTAAAAGAAAAAAAAAAAACGTTCTGCCAATTTCCCACAAGCCCCAGTGCCTCCTAGGAAGAGGCACTGCCCCAGCTGAGGGCCACCGGCGTTGATGACTGATATAGGAGTCAGTGTGTTATCCCTCCCAGAGATGTTTGGACTTGGATATGACGCAAACCTTAAGCCTAAAGAGCTTTAGCCTATTGACCTTAAAAATGAAACTGTTATTTTACCAGCAAAAATGGGTTTATTCAGGAATAGCAGAGAATTGCAGTTCAGGGACAGCAAGCCATGGCAAAAACCACAGGCAAATCCAAGAAACAAAGGAGAGGAACATTATTCTATAGAGAAAAACGAGGACATTAGGAGGGGTGGTTTGCAAAGAAAGTCCATTGGAGAAAAGTCAGAGTTCAGGGTGGTTCAGGGCGGTTTCTCTTTGGCTGAGTTGCTGGGGGAGTCGATTTCTTACAGGAAATACAACCACCATCTTTTCCTCTAATTGATGATTCTTTCCTGTCCATGGTTCTTCTGTCAGGATCTGTAATTGACATCCAGTGGTTCTGGGTGAGAACTCCTCTCCTGGCCTCCCAACTACACTTTAGCAAGCTTCGTTTCTTGATTTTCACAAGCCTGATTGCTCCTGGGCCACTGGCAGGTGAGCCAGAAGGGTGGGACTGGAACCCAGTCTTCCAGCTTTTTGGTCCTACGCTCCTGCCAATACACCACACTACCTCGCAAGGATGTCCCCTGTTCTTACACCTGAAGAGATGGCTGAACATGACTAGAGGCAGCTCCCTCTCTGGGGTGATTTGAATGTCTTCCTTCCTGAAGGCAGAGGAAAGACTCACAGAGGAATCGCTGAGATCAGCCCAGACTACAAGGGAAGAGATGAGTGCAGACCCAGGTCCAGCATAATGGGTGTCTCTCCAGCCAGAAAAGAAAATCCTGGAAATCCCTGGGCCACAAATTCCTACCCAGAGTTAACAAATTAACTAATACCCCTTCCGCTCTAATTCAGAGGCATTTGAGCAATGCAGGGCAGTGAGTTTTCCACGTTTAAGTCCAATATCATGAGGAATTTCAATTCCCCAAATCCCTTCTCTCTTTTCAGCCAGCTGTCTCCTTTCTTCAGATTTGCTCTTTGTGTGGAGGCCTCTCCGGACCAGTCGGCTCCTATCATGGAAATGACTCTGTTTCCCATTAGAAGGGAAAAGAAAATTCACCCACTGAACCACAGCAAATTGCAGTGACAGTGTGGAGACCCTGGAGAGGCGCCATATTGATTAAAATGTTCAAGTTAGTAAGGAAGGGGCCTGCGGAGGAGAAAGAGCGAGAGGGGATGGGGGAGGAACGGGACGGGGGAAGAAAAGGCAGGGGAAGAAGCATCCAGCTTCTGGCAGTCTGTCCCCCTTGGTATCTTCCAAAGAGATGTGTTGGACCCACCAGGAGAAAAGGCAGTTTGAGAGGAGAGGGTCAGGCAGGCAACGCTGCACATCCCTTGCAGCTCCTCTCTCAGATGGAACACTCCACTATCTCTCCCTGGTGGGGACCAGCGCTGCCAGGTGCAGCCAGGAACTCTGCAGAGCAGCCCCTAAGTGTGGAGCAGACACCAGGCTGCCGGGGTGCTGCCTGGACCTGCAGGGGATGCCTGGGGGTATTTCCCGGAAGCCCTGAATCCTTCTAAGTGACCCTGGGAAAAAGGAGTCCATCACAAGGGTCAGCTTAAAAGGTTCTCTCTGCATGAACAGTCATCTTCAAACGGAGTGGTAACAGCTCACATGGTCACTGCACTTGAAAGTGCATCATCCTCACTGCCTCCCAATACGGGAGCAATTACTGTCCTTGTTTTAACAGATGAAGAAACAGTTCAATGAGATTAAGTGGTTTGCCCAGAAGAAAGTAGGAAACCACAGTGCCTCGCCTTACAGGGGGGCCCAGCTCTCAGCATTTATAAAGCACCCTCCAGACCTCAAGGGGGAGGGGTCTAATCCCCCCTCCAACCCTCCCCCTACTCACGTGTGTGGCCACCACATCAGCTCTCCCACCCCCAGCACCTGCCCCCCCAGATCATGCTCTGGAGTCTTGGGACTGGTCTACCTGTATAGTCTCCACATGCTTTCTTGGGGGCAGGTGGACTCAATCAGAGCATTCTCAAGAGGAAGTGATTCACTTAACAAACATTTTTTGAGTTCCTATTAGAAACTGAGGCATTCCTACTAGAAACTAGGGGATTCCGTGACTTTTCAAAAAACAAAATCTCAGGTCCAATAGGCCCCAAATTATTCTCTCCACTCAACAGAGAAACAACAAAAACTCAGAAAGAGCCAGCAGGGACTTCCCTAGCAGTCCAGTGGTTTGGATTCTGGACGTCCACTACAGGAGGCGTGGGTTCGATCCCTGGTCGGGGAACTAAGATCCCACATGCCATGTGGCACAGCAAACTAACAAAACACAACAAAACAAACAAAACAAAACAAAGAAGAGCCAGTGGCCTCGATCATGGCACAAATCAACCAGCCAAACAGGAGACTCTGCACTCACTATGTCACCTGCATTCAGGGGCCAGTCTCCTTTGCAAGGAGGCAAGGAACTTTGGGGAACTTTGCAGAAATTGTGGGGACCCCCCCCCCAGACCCAGGGACTCTTCTTCTCAGAGGGATTGTGACGATCCCTCCAGACCCGCTCTTGCCCCAGGGGCAGTGGAATGGGAGTCAGAGTCAGCGATCCCAGGTTTGAATCCCGTTTCAGATCAGAAGTGCAAGTTCAGGCCATCCCTTCCTGTCTCTGGGCATCAGGGTCCCCAGGTGTGATGTGAGGGGCAGAAAGAGCTGGTTTCCACTCCCTGCCTCACTTGCTGGCCGAGAGTGAGGCAGCCTCGCAGGAGGCTCCCCTCCCTCACCGGCTGCTGCTGAGGGTGTGGACTGAGTTCATCCATGTCCCGAGACAGAGGCAGCTGTCCCCCTCCGGTTACTTCATCACAGGCGCTGGCAGACCCTCCTGGGCAAGGCTCCTGGCACCGCCTCTCTCGGGAGCCATCTCCAGTCACTGTCTGTCCTCATCAAATGCAGATTTATGGAGTGTGAGGCTGGAAGAGGCCCCTGGAAGGTCGTGGAACACATGGTCCCCAGGCCCCTGGGAGATCGTGTTCTGACTGCGGGCCACCTCCCAAGACACCCGGCCAAGCAGGTCAGTGTCACGTCCCCACCCCTCATTCCATGCCTAGGGGCAGGCCATTTAACTAGCCACTCAGCAGCTTTGCATCGGTGGCGGTACCGGCCCATGCATGAAACTTAGGTGATATTTTTCTGTTGCTTATATTTGGGGACCACCAGTTATGCTACGAGCGTGGAGAGAAGAACCTTGAATCTACACAAATTACATCCTCTTTATACCACCAGACACTGGTTTTAAGCAGCTATTCTATACCAGTTCTTGTTCTAAGTGCTTTCCATACCCATTTGCCCCTTGCAATAATCCCACGAGTGAGTATGATGAGCCCCATTTCACAGACAAGAAAGCTGTGCCTTAGAGTGAGCGAGCAGCTTGCCGGCTTTTGGACCAGGTCTGATGCCTCACTCTTGTCCACTGTATCCCAGCTTTGCTGGGGTAACAAATCACCCCTTGCACAAAACCATGGCAGACCACAGAACAGTCTATCAGTTAAGTGCCGCACTTAACTGCACAGCACGAGTGTGGGCTTGGGAGGAAGGAGAGAGCAGTGTAGGATGGAGCTTTCGGGAAGGTTCCCCTGGGGAGGGTGGGTGGGGCTGGCGCCTCCAGGACAGGTAGGATTTATCCAGATGGGGCATGGGGGCAGGGGGGCCCTACTCACTGTCCTTACGGCTTGATTTCCAGATGCTTCTGAGTCTCTGCAAGATGCTACACTCTGTGGGGGTCACAGACAAAAGCCTGCTTTCTGACCGGCCAGTGGGAGACAGGAAGGTAAAGAGTGTGCGACCCGACGATGCACTGTACTTATCTGTCAGGTTGTTCCACTGTGGTTTTCAACCATTTTTTTCAGATGCTGGATTTGGGGGCTGTAGACGGGAAGGAACTAAGCTGCACCCCAGAATCACGGCACTCATCTCGTGGTGACTTTGCAGCGCCGGTTTTCTCTCCGACACACACAGCAGAATTCTCGCGTGTTCTGATGGCAGGTTGTCCTCGTGCTCTGCCTCTCACCTGTGCTATGTCTCAGTTCACTTGGGCATCACCAGGACAGTACATATCCTCGATGAGCACAATGCCAGTTTTAGACACTGATCAAACTTTGGCAGCTCACCTGTGAAGGGGTTGGAGTGCACCTGGGCACTGTGACTGAGGGTGAAAGCCACGCCTCCTCCATGGCTGAGAAACTAGAATCCTGCTGGTGAGGGCCAAGGTGGACGGCAGAGTAGATTTGGGGTAAAGGATGCTGAGTCCTTAGCCAACCCGCGATGGGCAGGATTGGGGTTCTGGCTTTCAGGTGTGGCATCACCACTAACGCATGTGGCCAAGTGCTAATTTCACCACCATGACTTCTTAGAATCGGGGTTGGGGACTCAAAGCTCTCCTTCAGGTTCACCCTGCTTCCTCTGCCCCTGCAACACACCCACACGCCACATGCATCCAGAAATAGAAAAGGTCAAGCTGCAAACCCTGTCCCAACTGTTCTGTCCCCTTGGAGTAATTTTTAGGTTGGAAAAGACCCTTTTCCTTCTGACTCACGGTCCTGCTGACAAAAATGGAGACAGCTAAATACAAGAGTTATTCCTCATGTCATGTTCTCTTATCAAAGAGAACTGAACCCTCTCTTCCCCCCCCCGCCGCCCCCCCACCAATGCCTTTGCTCTGTGGGCACTTCTGCAGACCAGGGTACCAAGGCCAAGTAATCCCCTCCTTACCCTCCAACTGTCCCCCACGCCAGCCCCCGTTCACCCCTGCCACACACTTCAGTGTAAGGAGACTTAGTTTAACATCTTAGACGATGTTACTATGTATTTTGCTCATTTGGCTTTGGAGATGCCCTGTGTATGGGGGAGACTAGGGCTATAAAGAGGACAAGGTAAGTTACTGGAAAATTACTGGTTTAGTTACTAGTCTCTTAATACTGCTGTAGCCCAGGGAATTTGCAAAGTGTGTTGGAACCAAAGAGCACTTGCTCATGAGAGCCAGTGAGCACATCCTGCTCTAAATAAAGATTCTGACAAGCTCCCGGTCCCTTTCCTGGACCTTGGTAAAGCCCAATCCTTAGATCCACTAACCCCACACCTTCTTCTGCAACCTTCGGGTCAGCATATTGCTCATTGGTCTCTCTGTAGTGAGTGGACATTAAGGCACCATGTCTATTTGCCTATTATTCTTTTTCTAGCAAAAGGACTAAATGGTTTTTTCAAAGTTTAAGACTAGAGGCTAAGACAGAGACACCTGAATCTTCTGTGGGTTTCTGTCCTCCGCGTCTTCTGTCACAAGGAGAACACGCACCTTGGTCTAACCATCCCAAACTCTATTAGAAATGATCACATCTGTCACCAAAATGGCTCTCGTTTTTCTAGCAAACTCCTCTGTGTCTGTGATTTCATGTAATGTTCATACGAATCTTGGGAAGCAGGTGTTACTGTCCTCATTTTACAGACGAGCAAATTGAGTTTCAGAAGAGGCTGAGGCTTTGCCCAAGACAACTGAGCTCTTATATGACATGAAGCAGACTTGACCCCAAGTCTGCTAAACCCTAGCTGAGAATCCTTCAACCCAGTCACCGTGAAACAAACATCTGTGAGCTAGGAAATGCTCATGAAGATGAGTTTCTAGAGTTTCTGGCTGGGGGCTGTTGCTGTGCCCCCAAATTACAAATGTGCAAAGTCTTCCAGACTCTTCCAGGCAATCCCCGAACTTTCCTGGGAAGCTGTCCCCCAAGAAAAGCCCAGGCGCACAGCTGGCTCGCCTGCCACCCTCCCACCTCCACTCCCATGGAAGAGAAACCCAATCTCCCCAGCCCAGTGTTTGGGGTCCTGGGACCCTTGGCCTGGCAGTGGCCAGTGGGATTATCTTAACTGGCCTTTCTGCCATTGTTAAGCCTCTGGAGAAGGGAACCAGATGTCCCCATTTGACCAGCCTTTGTCATTGTGTCCAGCAAGGTCCAGCTGTTCCAGGCTCTGTTCACAGAGCCTCCCATTTATCCTGGATTTCTTAGTGCCATAACCAAGCTGCCGGAGGAGAAAAGGATGCTCCATTCCTGACATCAGGGGGAAAATATGAATTGGGAATCCAGGAAATGCTGCAAAGCATTGTTTTGTTCCCAACATGCACCCACCCCTCCCTTCTCTCCCCACAGAACCAGAGAGGCATGCTTTGCTTTCCTTCCTTGAAGAATGTGATCCAGGCATCTCTCCTTTCAGAAAAGATTTTCCAACCATTTCTGAAAATGTGCTGCATTTTAGGGTCAATCGCATTAAGAGATTAGCTTTTGGGTTTTAGTTGCATGTCACTAGAGAATTAGGGTAACACAGCTGGATGGATATCTTAGCTCTACATATCTACCAAGGAGAACTTTAGGTCCCGGGAATTATTAAGGACCTTCAACCATTCACTTCCCCTCCTACCCAAGTGTAATTTCATATTTCTTTCCAAGAATTGGGATAAGATGCCACTCTAGCTTGAGATTCATCAAGACAGAAAGTCAAGTTGTCTTAGATTAACATGGGTGGAGGGTTGAAGGGAAACTCACACTGCTTGGGAATTCGGGGTCCCGAGTTCTAGTTCTGACTCTGCATCCAGACTTGCTGAGTGGGTTGGGTACCCACTGGCTGCTCATCTCACAAAGATTTTGCATCTCATGCTAATACTATGTAGGTTCCATGCAGACATATACAAGCAATGTGGTCTTTCATCCCTGGGACCAAATTGATGGATTAGGGCTTGGTTCCTGACCCAGGCTGGACCAATCAGTGTCCCTTCTCCAGGAACTTGGGCTTGGCATTTGGAAGGCCCATCTCCCTTGGGTTGCTTTCTTAAACTGATGAGAGGCGCCGATGGCAGCACCTCTGATGTTAGATCCTAGTGGGGTTAGATCCTAGTGAGAACACTTTTGAAAAACTACAAAATCTATTTGGGGAACGATTATGGAAATCGGAATATGGCTTGGGTCATAAATGATGCAAATACTCATTAAGACGATTAATATTGTGTCTCGTCAGGTGTGATGAGTATTTATTTTGGTTACATAGGGTGTCCTTTTTCCTTTGATTTCAATTTATTTAAACTAAAACACAACAAAAACAGTTCACCCATTTCTCCCCCAACCAAGTCTCTGGCAACCACTAGTCTGTTCTCTGTAACTATGAGCTTGGTTTTAAATTTTATTTATTTATTTATTTTTAGATTCTACACATCAATGAAATCATATGGTATTTGTCTTTCTCTGTCTGACTTATTTAACTCAGTGTAATACCCTTGAGTTCCTTCCACGTTGTCACAAATGGGCAAGATTTCATCCGTTTCCAAGGCTGAGTAGTATTCCACTATAAACATATACACCAAAATTTCTTTATTGTTCATCCATTGATGGACACTTAGGTTGTTTCCATATCTTGCCTATTGTAAATAATGCTGCAATGAACATGGGAGTGCTTTTTGTTTTTTGAGTTAGTGTTTTTGTTTTCTTTGGATAAATACCCAGAAGTGGTATTGCTGGCTCCTGCAGTAGTTTTATTTTTAATTTTTTGAGGATCCTCCACACTCTTTTCTCACTGCAGCCACAAATGCTGGCCTTGTTCTGTTTCCCAGACTCAAGCTCAGGGCCAAGAAACAAGGATCGTTTAAACAGCACTCCCTGCTCTGTCTCTGGTGAACAGGATCTGACCCATGAGGGTCAATGAGCCATTTCCTAACCATCCTCCAGGGCTCCCTACGGTGATGTCTGTGTCCAGCCTCACAGCCCTCCGGGGCATAAGTGGTACAGATGCCAACAGGGTGGCCGTGATGTCTAGAGGCCTCCGCTTTGAATCAGGAGGGTAGTGAGTGGTAAGGGTTAGCTCATCCCAGACCAAGCCCTTGCAAGCTGGCCTCCCAGAGAAGGCGGTAGCCGCCTGCCCAGCTCCATGGCAACCAGCTACCACCAGTGCTAAGAGGTCACTCTGGCTTGTGCTTCCCAGGCCTAAACACTGATGTGGCGAATCTTACCAACAGCTTTCCCTGTCACTCAACAGGACCCGAAAAGCTTGAACCAGCTCCCCGGTTCTAAGAGGGGAGGGCCTGGTGCTCTGCTGAGCTGGCCAGATGGGATGGGAGCCCAGGTCCTACCATGTTGTCCTGCTGTTGTATCCTGGCCCCTGATCACACCAGACCAGTGCTTTCCTAATCAGACTCAAACCCACCACCCAGGAGCTGTGATGCCTGTCCTGGACCCTACACTTTTCTGGGGCTGCCCTAGGAAGCAGGGAAAAACGGGGATTGCTCATTGCCTCGTCCAGTCTCCACGAGTTCCCCCAGTGAATGCTGCTCCCGCAAGAGGGCTGGGTTCACACACACCGTGTCTAATATTCTGCTGTGTTTCCTTCTAGCCTTTTTTTAATACATATGTGCACATGAGTTTGCACAGGTGGGTCTATTTATTTATTTTAACATCTTTATTGGAGTATAATTGCTTTACGATGTTGTGTTAGTTTCTGCTGTATAACAAAGTGAATCAGCTATACGTATACATATGTTCCCATATCTCCTCCCTCTTGTGTCTCCCTCCCTCTCACCCTCCCTATCCCACCCCTCTGGGTGGTCACAAAGCACCGAGCTGATCTCCCTGTGCTATGCGGCTGCTTCCCACTAGCTATCTAGTTTACATTTGGTAGTGTACATATGTCCATGCCACTCTCTCACTTCGTCCCAGCTTACCCTTCCCCCTCCCAGTGTCCTCAAGTCCATTCTCTACATCTGTGTCTTTATTCCTTTCCTGCCCCTAGGTTTTTCAGAAACATTTTTTTTTCTTAGATTCCATATATATGTGCTATCATACAGTATTTGTTTTTCTCTTTCTGACTTACTTCACTCTGTACGACAGACTTTAGGTCCATCCCAGGTGGGTCAATTTAAACAAAACTGGAATCATAAGATATGTAGGGATTTTTACTCTTACTAACTAATGTTTTATTTTGGGTACATTTAGATAATTTACAAACAAGTTGCAAAAATAGTACAGAGCTCCCGAACACCCTTTGTCCAGCTTCCCCTAAGGTCAACATCTCAGATATCCATGCTGTATTTATCAAAACATAAAAAATGAACATGGCTACATTGCTATTAACTAAATGACAGACTATAGTCAGATGCTACCAGTTTTTCTATTAGTATTCTTTTTCTGTCCCAGAATCCAATACAAGATACCACGTCACATTTAAGCATCATGTCTCCTTCGTTTCCTAGTTGCTCAGCCTCTTTGTTTCCCATGATCTTAACGGTTTTAAAGAACACTGGTCACATATTTCGTAGAATGTCCCTTGGTTTGTTTTGTCTGATGTTTCCTCATGATTAGACAGAGGTTCTGTGTTAATGGGAAGAAGACCACAGAGGGGATGTTCCCCTCCCACCACATCATGTCCGAGGGGACATGACTTTCCACTTGGTTATGGGGGTGTCTGCTAGGTTTCCCCACTGTAACCTTACTGGCTTTCCCTTTCCATACGCCATTCTTTGCTTCTGGGTCTTAAATATTTTTTACTCTGCAATATTATTTTAATGCCTACATAATATTTCATAGTATAATTATACTCTAAAATTTTAATTATTCCCCTACTGTCATTCATTTAATTGGCCTCTGGTTTCTGCATTGTACATAATGCTGGCTAAGGATATCTTAAGAAGATTGATAGGAAAATGATATAATAATTCTAATGCTTCAAAATTGGTCAAACCATATCTGGGGTTGTGCATTCTATTTTGGCTTTAGTCTTCAGAGCACATGGGGGTTTATCAGGGTGGTGAGGATTCTGGAAACCATGACTTATGAAGCTTAGCTGGGTGAACTGGGTCTATTTGGCATGTGAGTGGGCAAGGCAGCTGTTTTCAAATATTTGAAACACTATTGAAAAAGGGGTAGACTTATTCTCTATGATGACATTTTAGTCCTCATATTTAACTAAGAGGAGGCATTATTTTTAGCATAAGAAGGTGACCAATCATCTAAGCTGGCACACTTCTGAGAGTAAAAGGAGCATTAGTAATAATTACAGCTGAACAACAGGCATAAACTGGGACTGTCCCAGGCAAATCAGGATGTTGATTATCACCCTGTGCACAGGAGAATCTCCCTAAAGAGCAGAGACATGACTGGGAAACAAAAAGGCTGAGTCCAGCGCTGAGTCCTTCCATCATTGGAAGCATGCTGCATTGTTAGGAATGAATGTGCAAGGATTTCCTACTGTAGGTGGGAGCTTACTCGATGTCACTAGTTACAGATGACTTCCAAGTTGCTGGATGATCATTGGATGACATCCTAGTTCTAAAAGCCCACAATTCAACTGAGAAAATTATCGCCTCTATTGCCGAGATGATTAAATGAGATTCGCATTCCTTTCTTCCAGGTCCTTTTGTAGAAACACATTTCCCATTTGGTCCTCAGACTTGGCCTGTGTGGCTGGGAGGAGATGGCAGTGCGGATGCTTTGTAACTCGTAAGGCGCTAAACGTTAAGTTCGGTGTCCTGTGTTGGCTCAGGGAAGGGTCCATCTGAGGTGCTGAGAATTCTAATGACTTATCCAGGGTGCACTAGTCAGACGTTTTTGATTGTAATAAACAGAAGTCACGGGAGATAACATGAGCCTGAGACTCAACTATATCTATGCCCTTGAATCCCATGAGGGATCCTTCTCTTGGTAAGAACCCTCACCACCACCTCTAAACTGCTTATTCTGAGCTAATTTGTATTTACAGAAGACTTGCAAAGGTAATCATGAGAATTCCCACATACCCTCTACCCAGTTTTCCTAACATCTTTCCTAACACGCTGCCCCTCTGGTTAAGTCCTGTCCCTTAAATTTCCTTTCCTCTGTAACGGCCTCTGTTTGGATGGTGCTGATTTGCCAAGCACTCGGGATGGTTGTTCAGTGGAATGTCTCATCTTCGAGATTTGTCCCAATGCTTTGTCATGGTGTTTACCTTGTTTCTACTTTTTCCCTTTATTATCTATCTTTTAGATATATTATTCTGATACTTAGAAGGGCAAAAAAATAAATCAAGTCTGCAGGCTATTCTCACAGCCTAGAAGAATTCCCTGAAGACTGAACAGATTAATGAGCAGAAACTAATGACTAAAGGAACATTTTTGGATTATCTCTAGAGTTAATGCATTGGAGTATTCCTTGGATGAAGGACCAAGGGCCACCAAGAGTAGAAAAAACAACAGCCTTAACAACTTTCATTATGAGCAAAGACTAAGAACTGTAGGCACAGGGCAGCTTTGTGAAATGGATGCCAATATACAGATTAAATTGGGGGCTTTTGTCTAACAGGTGTTATCATATTAGATGGGGCCTTGGGAGACAAGCTCTGATTGGACACTTCAGTCTTTCCAGAGTCAAAGTGTAAAGGAGCTAGGCTTAGCTGCTTAGGCAACCGACAATATAAGACTGATGAGTCTTACATAAAAATTCAAGAGTCAGGGGCACTCCACAGGATGCTGAGTGGGTTAAGCTTTATCCTGGTTGTAGTGGGAACCGTGACAGCTTTGGACTTGTTTATTTTAAGTCAGATAATGATATGATTGGATCCTTGTCTTAAGAACACAACTGACTCCATCAAGGGAATTAAAGAGGAAGAAATGAGAGGGCAGGAAACCAATGACATGTCACTGCAGTAACTGCAGCAGCAGATGGGGAAGATGTGACCATGGGAGGGAAGTGAGTTTGGAGAGGAAGGCAGGGAGGAGAGAAACCACTGCAGCATGAAAATAGCAAAACTGGGGTAACGGAGGGGAGGGAGTGAGGTAGCATCCGTCAACAGCTCTCTGGTTTGGGGTAAGACATTTCAGTTCCCTACAAAAGGGTCGGGAGAATGATGTTGGCATTGCCCAGCTTACTGGGTTACCAGCGGGCTCAAACAGCACCAGTACTTTGAAAAAGTAGAGAGGGACAGGGGCAGTGGATCTGAGGTCATGGTTAGCAGAGACATTGACCAGGACAGGTCTGTAACCCACAACCAAGGGTGAGTCAAGTCCCCGCTGGTGTGTACAGAGGGGAACAGGGGCCCATCCTTGCAACCGAGCAGGACCCTGTGGGGCTCCTGGGCACAAAGGCCTTTCTGGGTCCCCTTCCCTGAGTTCCAAAGGGCAGGTTCAAACAGTTGCTAATCAGGGAAAGGAGGGGATGCGGAGACAAGGGAGGAAGAGTCAAGAAACAATGGTGCAGCCTTGGGGCAGTGTCCTGGGTCTCCCTCAAGGGATACACACAACAGTATCTTTGAGCTCTTCTGCAGAACTAAAACCCTCACCAAATGGGAGATGTTAACAGCTTGATGAAGCACACTCTTCACTCCAGAGAGGTCACGGTTTGCCCATCACCACCTGATGCCAGATGATCTCTGGATTGAAGGAATGCAGGCCCGGCACACACCCTGATCCTTATCGGCACCCCCGCCCCGGACTATAAGACTCCACACAGGGCTTCCCTGGTGGCGCAGTGGTTGGGAGTCCGCCTGCCGATGCAGGGGACACGGGTTCGTGCCCCGGTCCGGGAGGATCCCACATGCCGCGGAGCAGCTGGGCCCGTGAGCCATGGCCGCTGAGCCTGCGTGTTCGGAGCCTGTGCTCCGCAACGGGAGGGGCCGCAGCAGTGAGAGGCCCGCGTACTGCAAAAAAAAAAAAGACTCCGCACAGGCCCCTCCGGTTCAGATACACAGTTTTGAGGGCATCAGCCCGCTGTGGTCCCCTTCTCCTGGCAAAGCAATAAAGCTATGCTTTTCTAATTCACCCAAAACTCTGTCTCCGAGATTTAATTCAGTGTCAGGGTACAGAGGCTGGGTTCGGTTTCATCCTCACCTCACCAGGGTCTGAGAGGCAGATTCACACTGAGGACATCCCTCCAATCTCCCCAGGGCCCCTTGCCCGTGACCTGGATTTCCTGAGCTCAGCTTGCTGAAGCACGATTGTCAGTTCATGGGTCTGACCCTCAGCCTGGCCAGTTCCTTTAAAGATGGGAACAAATGTAAAACGTTTGTGTTGAACAGTAACTCTCCTAAGGGGGAATGTTTGCAATATGGCATTTGACCACCAGGTGGCACCCAAGGCCCATGTCTGAGGTTCAGCACCAGTCTCCAGCCTTTGCTGGAAACTTCCCACTCAAAGCCCTGTCCAGAGAAGACACTGCAGTGACACTGGTCTTGGTGACCATTTCTCTGCGGGACACCAGTCCGGGGTTACAGTACCAGGGCAGAGGGTCCAAACTACACCCATTTGTGATGGATGGAAAGGAGACTGAAATGAGAAATAAAGTATTGCCTGACATATCAGCAAACAAAGGATGTCACAGTCATCAGCAACTGCAGCCCTCCAGTGGTGAGCTGGTGAGCCCTGAGAGAACTCAGGAAGGAAACAAAGAATACCTGCCATCTAGCAGCCATCAGACTGCAGCCACTCCCCACGGTGAACCTGAGGAAACTCAGGATGTGAAAACACAGGATACTCGCCCCAGATAGCTGAGGTACTTATCAAAGGAATGATTTCAGTGAGACTCTTGCATCTTCCCATACACAGAAAATCACTAAATTCCTTAACTTGAGATTTCTAGTTTTCTTTTATTAACAGTAACCTTTTGTTCCTACTACTTGCCCTTTGTTGCAAAACTCCTGTATACCCTAGCTCCCCCCTCCCCTCCTCAAGCCTACAAGCCCAGGCTTGAAGTCAGTGTGTCTGCTGAATAAAACATAACTCTCAACTTTTAGGTTGTATATATACTTTTTTAGTCGACGGTAATATGAACATTCCAGTGCTGCTATGTGCTTGCCCGCTGGGGAGCGGAGACCTCCACCTGCAGGGGCTCATCCAAGGCTGGCCTCTTAGCAGCCTGGAAGCAGCAAGCGTATCTGGTAGATGGGAAAGCCAGCCTCTCCCGAAATCTGTCATTGCTTCCAACCCGGAGTCAAGATTTTTGAGTTGTGCGGGCGTTGGCCTATTCTTGTAACTTTCGGGCCACATCTTTAAGCTTTCAAGTTTTTGTCTTGTGCCATCTAGCTCAGTTTTAGTTTTACTTTGATGCCCACATTTTTTGTTTCTCGGAGACAGAGTTTTGGATGAAGAGGAAAGAAAAGCTTTATTGCTTTGCCAGGCGAAGGGGGCCCCAGGGAGCTGATGCCCTCAGAACTGTGGATTCCTGAGTGCAGATTCACACCTACTAAGCTGCGGAGGCTCTGGGGTGTGTGTTGGACATGGGCTGTGGGTGAAGGGCTGTCCCAGAGATCCATGGGACAGAGTCCCTGACCTTAGGGAACACCGGGGGACACAGAGAGAAATGAAATACAGAGTGTGCTAACAGCCCAGAAGATGGACCAGTGAACAAACCGTGAAGTCACCAGGGAGGGGGGAGACGTGAAGAGGGGCACCACAGGAAGAGAAGGGCCACATGCAAAAGAACTGAGGCATGGGCTTGCCCGCTGTCCAGACAGAGCGGTGAGTGTGGACGGCACAAGAAAGGGGAGGGGGAGGAAATGAACGGCTTCCCTTAGGCCTGACACTGAAGGACCCACAGGACAGAGGTGTTGAAATTTCAACTACAGGGCACAAAGAGATGGTTTGGGCCAGGGTGTTAGGGGCTTGGGAAGGGAGAGTTGCTTCCCAGAGACAACGGTGCCCTTGCCCACTGGCTGCACAGTCTGGAGCATTTCCATTCTCGCACGATGAAGCAGTCCTTGGAAAATCACCTATACTCCAATAAAAATTAAGAAAGAAAAAAAGACTAATTAGAAAAGCGTTTCGATTCTAGGTATAAAATGATAAATGTATAGACTAGATGGGACTAGGAAAAGAGCTCAGATGAGTGTGATAAGTAGTGCATGATATGACAGGACTTGGAAAATTTTAATTCATTTATTTATTTTTATTTATTTATTTTGGCTGCGTTGGGTCTTCGTTGCTGCACGCTGGCTTTCTCTAGCTGCGGCGAGCGGGGGCTACTCTTCGTTGCGGTGCGCAGGCTTCTCATTGCGGTGGCTTCTCTTGTTGCAGAGCATGGGCTCTAGGCACGCGGGCTTCAGTAGTTGTGGCTTGCGGGCTCTAGAGCGCAGGCCCAGTAGTTGTGGTGCACGGGCTTAGCTGCTCCGAGGCACGTGGGATTTTCCCGGACCAGGGCTCGAACTCGTGTCCCCTGCATTGGCAGGCGGATTCTTAACCACTGCGCCACCAGGGAAGCCCACTTGGAAATTATTAAGGGTGGTGGTGACTGGGGAATAGAATAGGAGAAGAATGTCAGATGACCTACACATTAAATAAATGAAAGGTTTTGAGATTGGAAAAAAAATCTCTGAAGTTTGCTGCAATTTTATTAGAAATGACTTGAAATTTAGTCTTTGCCACTGACTTTGTAAATACTTATGCAAATTAAGTGTTCAATCTTATCTTAAATTTTCTTCTTACCAATAATATCATTCCCTAATTTAATGAAAGATAAAAAATGAAATGAATAAATTTCTGGCCATCTGGGAAAATAAAAGAAAAGGAAGCCCTTGGTACCCTAGGGGAGAGGGAGAGGACAGCTTTCTTTGTTGATGTGAATCAGGAAGAAAACAGAAACTTGAAAACCCACTGGGGAAATCCAGCTGATCCACCAACTTTCCCAAAGGACCAAGGGCTTGTAGACAAACTTTCTTCAGATGCAGGCAGTGGTGAGAACATAGTAAACAC
Organism: Lipotes vexillifer; assembly: GCF_000442215.2. Classification (NCBI taxonomy): domain Eukaryota; kingdom Metazoa; phylum Chordata; class Mammalia; order Artiodactyla; family Lipotidae; genus Lipotes; species Lipotes vexillifer. Next base: position 4,777,348 of record NW_006797390.1, read on the forward strand.
TTGAGAGGATCCGGCAGGATTCGGGGGGTGGGGTTGGCACTGTGGTTTTCAAAGACCCCACAAAAGTCTCTTCCCTTCAGTTTTCTTTGGGGTAAAGAGCGCCGTACTCAGAGTCGGGAGCTGGGGCTCCTATGGCCATCCCTGTAAGGCAACAGGAATCTGTTGTCCTTGCTGGGCCGGCTTCCTTTCCATAGAATGGCATCCGGACTAACACAGCTTTTGTCTTTATTTACTCCAGGCCACTCCTTAACTGAAACACATTAAGAACTCCAACTTAGGGCTTCCCTGGTGGCGCAGTGGTTAAGAGTCCACCGTCCAGTGCAGTGGACACGGGTTCGAGCCCTGGTCCGGGAAGATCCCACATGCCACAGAGCAACTAAGCCCGCGCACCACAACTACTAAGCCTGCACTCTAGAGCCCGTGAGCCATAACTACTGAGCCTGAATGCCACAACTACTGAAGCCTGCGTGCCTAGAGCCCGTGCTCTGCAACGAGAGAAGCCACCACAATGAGAAGCCCGTGCACCACAAGGAAGAGTAGCCCCCGCTCGCCACAACTAGAGAAAGCCCGCGCGCAGCAGTGAAGACTCAACGCAGCCAAAAATAAATAAGTTAATAATTAATTAAAAAAAAAAACTCCAACCTGTTCATTCACTGAAAAATTTTATTGAATATATAAGATAAAGGTTAATTTGATCCCTGAAGGCTTTGTAAAGTCACTTTTAAAATGTCTGCTCCTGGCGTTTTCATTTGCTCATTTGTAGACATTTGACTAGACTATCCAATTCATGTAAAAGTTGTTAGTACATTATGTTTTTCTATTTCCTTTGAAGACCATTTTGCTAACTTTATTTTTTAACTCGATTTTTTCTGAAGTTTCATATTAATGGCATGATACTCTTTACTTTGTTCCTATAATTAGTAAAATCCCAAAAATGTTAGTAAAGAACCATTTTCTACCATAATTTTGTTTGTGACTTCCTATTCGTTGAATATAAACAAATACCATTCTTTACGGTATTGTCAAAGAAATAAAACTGAATTTTATTGATCCTCAAAAAAAAAAAAAAAAAGAACTCCAATCTAGGGCCCCAAAGTAAAGGCCAAATACTGAATGTAGGGACCAGTGGACCAAAAGGCAAATACGGTAACGTCACTCTTTCTCTCTAATTGCTTCTCCCTGTTCTTTAGGTGGAAAATTCTTACTCGCTAGATAGTCGTCCTGGACCTGATATGAATGACCCTGAAATGAGCAAGATGTGCCCCCAGCAGCCCGACCTTTGACAGGCCCTTGACCCTCTTCTTTCACTCCCACGCTTCCCCCATCAGAAGGAAGGAGTCTTATCTGGCTGCCTCTCCACCAGCGGTGACATCAGAGGCAGCTGATCCTTCATGGCTCCCTCGGCTTTATCTTGCTTAAGAAGACAGATCTGGCAGTGCTGGAAATCAAAACATCTCTCCGGCCAGATCTTGCTGACCAGAACGCAATTATCACTGACCCACCAGACATATTCCTGTAGAAATAACTGCATGCTCATGATCTTAAAAAATAGCTATATTACAGAAAGACACGAAATTAGGACATTTCCCCTCCCCTGCCTTCTTGAAACAGCCACGATCACCAGTTTCCAGGTCTTGTCCACTTGGGGTTGCCGTTGTAGCCTAAAATAAAATGTTGATGTCTCTATTCCTTGATTTATCAGAATTCGACCAAAAACATTGTCCACCAAATGTCACAGGTGAGGAATTAATTGCATTCTAAACCATTACTTCCCCTCTCCCATCCGTCTCTTAGTTTTTATTAGTTATGCTATTTAAAATTTTTCCCTGGTAGTTATCTTTGTGACGTTAAATCACATGCTTAAAATAATTTCACTTTTAAGATAGACTTTCAAGTATACTTAGAAGCATTATTTTAAGATAAGCATTTACTGCAAGTACCCTTATAATTCGAATTTTAAGTTTATTACTTAGACAGTACCTGTGAATGTCTCTTTATGAAAGATGAGGAATACAATGTGTTTGCTTTCCTTCCACCTTTCCTCCATTCCTCAAAGATCTTAGTTTCTTGTGTTATTATTCCTTCCATGTCAAGACAATGGCAATCATGGTCCAGGCCAAAACATACCTTCTATCTGAGCTCTGAACATTAGTAAGACTCTGGTTTTGAGGCAGGAGACAGATGGGCTCCAGGCTAGACATTTACAACTAGCCTCCTGTTGACATTTTCCGAGGGAGGAGCAGGTGGGCTCCAGGTTAGATATTTACAGCTGGCCTCCTGTTTGTACTTCGAGAAGGAACTAACAATAGGAACAGTGTAAATAGCTGGACTTTGTCTCCTGTGGACACTTTAAGGTAACAGTCATGGCAGGGACAGAGAGGGGCTAAACGCTGTTTGAGCAAAAGGTCAAGAATTCACATATTTCCCATCCTTGGGGCAAGGGAGACACTGCACATGTGCAGAAAGTTTCCTTGAGGGTTCAAAAGAAGGGGGCTCCACCCCCAGAATAGGCCTCCCCCGACAGGCATCTGGGCTGGAATCCATCTTGGCAAAACGTTGTGCACTCATGTTGGGGAGTGTCCTAGGGCAGGTCAGGTGTGGAAAAGAAATGAGATAATTGGCCAAAGGTAAACAAAGGCCAGAAGAACTGCCGTATATAAAGGACGTAACTGTCTCTTTACTGCATTCCTTCTCATTAGGGGGGATACCCATGGCCTTTTTCTCCGGGTGTGTACCTCTGCCTTGCTTCTGTCTTAATTAAACAAACCCTTTTTCTGTGTGTTCCCCCACTTGTTGTGCTGTGTCTCTAATAATAAACATTGTACCTGGTTTTACAGTTTTTGCCTCCTTGAGAAATGCATTTTTAAATGTGGCAAGAGCCAGGGGAACTTTGCTTCCAGCCTCTAGCCCCTGGTAGACTAGCGGCTAGGATTCCTGGTTTTCATCCAGGTTCAATTCCTGGGCAGGGAACTAAGATCTTGCTTCAAGCCACCACTCACTGCTGTCTCTCTGAGATCAGTTTCTCATTTTCAGTGTAAGGGTAGAGCGTATTAATAACTATTTTACAGGGACTTCCCTGGTGGTCTAGTGGGTAAGACTCCGTGCTCCCAGTGTAGGCGGCCTGGGTTCAATCCCTGGTGGGGGAACTAGATCCCTCATGCATGCCGCAACTAAGAGTCCTCAGGCTGCAACTAAAAGCCTGCCTGCCACAACGAAGATCCCACGTGCCGCAACTAAGACCCAGTGCAGCCAAAATAAATAAATAAATAAATATTTTTTAAAAAAACTATTCTACAAAGAAAAATCCCCCAAACAAGCTGCTTCCTCCCTTTCTTTTCTTCAGCATCTCTACCTCTCACCTCAATTAGCTAATAACAACGAAAACTTCTGGATCCATCTTCTGACATCATAGGAAACTGATACTAGGATCAACAAACGTCTCTGGCTACAGGAGAGAGCAGATCTTTCCTGCCCAGTCCTCCTCAAGGAGGTCGCCAATTAACAGCTGCCTTTTGCTCTGCGCTGTCACCAGGCAGGGTCAGCCCACACTGGCCAATCCAATAGCAGCCTGTGAATTTGAAGCTAGATCAGCTCCCGGGCCTGGAGTGGGAGGTAAGCAGTGGAGAGTGGGAATGAGAGGAGGCTTCAGCTCCGAAGCTGATGATGGAGCAGCTTACAAATGAAACTCCCGGGTACCGTGGGCCTCTTCTGACCTTAAAAATGGATGTTCTGAGTTTGTAGTTCCTGGTTCAACATCAGTAGAACTCCATGGAAAATCTGGAAAAATAAAAGCCTCTCTCTACTATTCCCATAAAGGACTTCCTTGTCTAGAAAGCAACCTGGAAACATTAGCTCATCTGAGACTTTTCGTTATGGGGCTTTGGTGGGCTGAGGTCATGCCGGCTTCCTCAACACCAAAAACCCAATAAAATACTTTTAAAAATTATATATGCAGTTGCGCTCACAAGAAAAAAAAAGTGAAATCCACAGATGTCTGAAATAATGGAATTGAAAGCCGGAATAAGAATATTGTGCTGCAACAGCCCCGGGGAGAGAGACCTGAGGGCCAGACCCTGAAATGGGCCCTAAAAGCCCGAGGCTTCACCGGCCGGCACCGGACAGGGGAAGATGCCTGAAGGAGCCACAGATCTGAGACCGTTATGCCAAAGTGTGGTCCTCAAGTAAAAGGAAACTACACATCTCTGTCTCATTTGCAAAGGGCAGTAGCCTCTGTAAAAAGGACTCTAAAATCCCTCCCCTCTGCTTCAGCCCAGGGTACTGGCAAGGAAGGCTGTCTCTACTCAGAGTTCCGAGTGAAAAAGGATCTCATGAGAAACCACGAAAACCTCAAAGCCGTGTTGAACGTGAGCTTAGTGTCCAAAAATACACTTTGCACGTGATGGAGGAGGACATCAGTATAGAAGCTTGTCCTGAGCCATGATACCCACCACACGGCCTCTCATAGACGCAAAGTCCTTGCTGATTGACAGGGACCCTACAGCCAAGTGGCCCAGGATTGCCATGTGAACAATTCTGGTGAAGATGAGCTCACCACGGGACTTCCCTGGCGGTCCGGTGGTTAAGGCTCCGCGCTCCCAATGCAGCGGGCTCGGGTTCCATCCCTGGTCAGGCACCTAGATCCCTCATGCATGCTGCAACGAAGACCCGGCACAGCCAAATAAATAAATAAATATTAGAGGAAAAAAAAAAAAAAGATGAGCTCACCATGAAGAAATAGTAGGAGTGAGAATCTGCTTTTCTCGAACGCATTAAATACCTAACAGGACAATTATAAGAAATATAAAAAATAGACACCAAGGGCTTCCCTGGTGGCACAGTGGTTGAGAGTCCGCCTGCCGATGCAGGGGACATGGGTTCGTGCCCCGGTCCGGGAAGATCCCACATGCCGCGGAGCGGCTGGGCCCATGAGCCATGGCCGCTGAGCCTGTGCATCTGGAGCCTGTGCTCCGCAACGGGACAGGCCACAACAGTGAGGGGCCCACGTACCACAAAAAAACAAAAACAAAAATAGACACCGAAAGAACGAGACACATGAGAGGTACCTCACCCACACCTGATTTCTCTGAGTAAGGTTGTCACCAAACCACCCCAGGAAGAGAAAGCCAGGAAGGACCAGACACCTTCTCACCCCGCATCACTCCCCCCCCCCACCCCATATTACGGATGAGGACCCTGGATCCCAAGGAGCAGCTCATGGCTGTGAGAGACCTGGGGGATGGAACAGGAGGACTCAGGTTTCTAAAACCACAGGTGCCTCTTGAGTTGTTTTTTAATTGAAAGTGGGGTGGCAGTGAGGATGATGGGCAGAACTGGGGAATTGTAATACCCATTCTATTTCCATAGAAATGGCTAGGGACTCACAGTATCCATTTTCACTGCCCCAGACCCACATGGCCTCAGCACTAAAGAGCCCGAGGATTCTGATGGTTTGGGGGGAGCCCTCTTTTTAAGGGGCAGAAGTCATGGTTCCATTTCATTGATTTGCCCTACCCTCCCTCCCCATCTTTTCAGCTCCTGGGATGTCTAGATGTGTGTCTTCCACATTACAAAGGCCAATTCTCTGCTAAAGGAAGGAAACAGAGGCCCCCCTGAAACACTTATGTTTGCTGGGACCCGAAGTGGCCCATGGGTATTGTTCTGGCTGCAGTGGCCATGGTGACTCAGCACCATCCTCCTTTACTCATTAAATGACCTTGAAGTGGAAGCATATTCTGCTACATGAGGGGCTCTCAGGCTCTAGTGTGCCTTTGAATCATCTGGAAGACTTACTGACACCCCGAGGGCTGAATCCCCGCCCTGGAGTTTCTAATTCAGCACATCTGGGGCAGAGCCTGAGAATTTACATTTCTAACAAGTTCCCAGGTAATGTTGACACTGCTGGTCCAAGGACCACACTTTGAGAACCACTGGGCTAAAGCCCAGTGGTACTTTTCAAACTTTCATGGGCACGAAGTCACCTTAGTGTCTTGTTACACTTCAGATTCTGATTCAGAGGGTCTGAAATGTTGCCTGAGGCTTTACATGTCTAACGAGTTCGCAGGTGATGCCAGGGACCACATTTTCAGTGGCAAAAGCCTTGAAAAGTTATGTTTCTAAAATCTGCTACCTGTTACCCACACCTAATCATAGACAGATGTGGGAGAGGAGAAGGGGCCACTACGACTCTTCTTAGTGTCGGTTTCCTGCGGAGCTGTCCAGCCAGCCTCAGTCACTTACAAGGATGCTGGGCAGGTCAGTGAGGCCAGCACGGAGCCCGTCACATCAGCCCCGGGAGCCAAGGACTCCTGTGAGTGGCCCCGAGGGCATTAAGGACGCCACGTTGGGTGATGCTGAGTGAAGGAGCAGACAGTGAAATGGGGAAGTCACACCTGGGATGGCAGGAATGGCTGAGGGCCGAGAAGATGGTCCGAGCCCAGGAAGGCTCAGGAATACCTAGCCTGAGACCAGTGCAGAATGTCCTGTACTGGTGCCAGCTTGCATAGGAAAAAAGGAAAGAAAGAAAGAGAGAGAGAGAGAGAGAAAGAAAGAAAGAAAGAAAGAGAGAGAGAGAGGGAGAGAGAGAGAGAGAGAGAGAGAGAGAGAGAGAGGGGGGGGGGGGGG
>NW_006797390.1:4784094-4807104 GCF_000442215.2 Lipotes vexillifer
GAGAGAGAGAGAGGGAGGGAGGGAGGGAGGGAGGGAGGGAGGAAGGAAGGAAGAAAGAAAAGAAAAGAAAAGAAAAGAAAAGAAAAGAAAAGAAAAGAAAAGGAAAGGAAAGAAAAGAAAAGAAAAGAAAAGAAAAGAAAAGAAAAGAAAGCTGTTCTAAAATTGACCTTTCTTCCTTGGGAAAGTCAGATTCTTTCCCAACAACCAGCCGTCTGTCTGAGGGCGATTGTGAGAGGGGGAGGGGAGATAAATGCTTCCATGCACCATTACTTTCTGTGATGGATGACTTTCCCTCGGGGCCTTGCTTGAAGCCAGTGCTCCGAGTCCTGGCTCAGGTCCAGGCCTTCTGGGAGCCCGGACAGCGCATCAGATAGCCAGGGCATGGGGAACCAGCGTCTGGGTTGGGTTCCCAGCTCCAGCTGTGGTTTTCTAATTATCACAGTCCCTGGCTCTCAGGTGGCACAGAGCACTTCTCAGGACACTTCATTCATGCCCCCATTCCTTCATCGACAAATACTTATTGGGAGTGTGCAACGTACATAGCATTGTGGCACGCCCTCAAGGAAGGAGTAGAGAATCTAAAAGCCACGTGGATCCTTAGATCCAAGAGAAAGAGACACGCTCTGTGCTGGTGTTCAGACCTCCCCCAGTGCCCATTCCTGACAACATCTTTCTTTGGAGGACTGGTCAGGGGAAGTGCTTTTCTTAGCCCAGAGAGGAGCACCCAATGTCACAGAACACAGTCAGCCCTGGAGCCAGGACTGCAATTTAAAGCCCATCCCATCCTGTATCCACTAACGTAGATTCACTCAGGGACTTCCCTCCACCTTCTCTCAGACCCTAAAAGAGGAAATGAGTTTAGAAGAGAAGTTTGAAGGTCGGAAAAGAGACAAAGTAAGGTAAGGGCTTCAGTGAGGGCTGAGGGACCCCAGCAGAGCCACAGAAACACCTTAAAGGGCTACTGAACACAGAGCCGTCCTCACTGCATCACGCCAGGGTGCTTCCAGGAGATCCGGACCAGGCAGAGAACTAATGAGATGGCTTTGGATTTTTACCCAGCCGTAGGACCTCAGCTGTTCTGACTGCCTGTGGCCAGAACTTAGCACCCCCAGGGTCCCCCAAAATAGCAGGAACCATTTTCTCCGGGCAGAAGTCTAATAAGCAAGTGGCTTCTGAAATGAGAGCAGCAGTCTACCTGGGCAAGAGGACGTTGCATCAGAACCTTGCTGAGAGGCCCTGCCGTGTAAACTTTCCAGTTGGGTAGACTGGTAGACTGGTGGCTACAGCATCTCGTCCGACCCTGGTGGGGTCAGAATCATCATGTGCTCTCAGAAACCGGCTTACCTGGGCTTCACCTTCTGAGGTTCTCACTCCGTTTATAAGTCTGAGTCGGGGCCTGGGCTTTGTAGGTTCTGTATGAAGTCAGAACAGAGACCCATGGGTGGTGGTGACGGGTATAGAACGGCTCTTCACAGCCAGAATGTTCTTTATCTTCACCCTCTTACCCCAGATCTTTTCTTTATTCCTTTTCCTTTTTCTTTTTTTGTTTTGGTCTATTATAAAATTTTCAAATATTCAGGAAATAAACCACTTACCCACAGCCGAGATTGAACAGATTTTGTGTTATCTTAATTCCTTTGCTCTGGATACTTGGTTTGGAAATAAGATTACAAATAGCACTAAAACCAGTCTGAATAGCCTGTCTTACTCTCTGCCCTCCCCTCCAAAAGGAAATTGTTCTCTGGAAGTCATCACACATCTTTCCCATGCAAAGGTTCTACTTTCCCACAAATGCATGTGCTTGTTTAAAAAGATCTCACGGGCAATGGCTTACTCCCTGCATCCTTTTGCACCTTGCATCTTTCACTCATCATTAGGACCTCATGGCATGCTGACATTGATCCATATGGATCTACTCCATTTGCCTTTTCTGCCTTTGAGAGATTGCCATGTCCCTGGGCCTGGGTGGCTGCCTGAGGCCAGGGTGAAGGACTTGCCCATCGTTACCTTTTAATCTCTCCCTGGGTCTCGGATCAGGCACTCTATCCATCAGGCGTTTGTGGACTCCCAGGTTCCAGGGCTCCTCTGGGGTTGGCCCACACCCAGGGGTGCTGATGCCACAGGAGTTGGTTCTGTTTGCCCAGTGGAGCATGTCAGGTGGGCAGCTCACATTGCAGCCGTCCTGAGAGAGCGGATCATCTCACAGGACAAGTAGGAAATGCCAGGCCTGAGCTCTCTGGGTTCCTCTTGTTTCCCCTTCCATCCCTGTGAGAAAGGAAAGGCCATCTAGACCTGCTGGAGTCAGGGCAACGTGGGGACGTGGCCCTTGCTTTGTGCCGCTGTGGAATTTTCTTTCAGCCTTTTAAATTTTTCTGAAAAGTGAAGATCCGACCCAGGGAGGCTGTGTGTACTGCAGCAACCCTTCAGAACAGACAAAGGTGGATCTAGGTAAAACCCTGACTTTGTAACTGACCCACAGACTCCCAGCATCTCGGGGCTGGAAGGGACTCAAAAGTTCCTATTATGGGTGACTTAGCTTCTGAGTATCCCACTTCTGTGTCTCAGTCCCACTTGTAAAGCTGTGAATGCCCTAAGGTGGTGTCCTCACCTCTTCACTGTAACTCCTTGAATGGTCACTCTTTCTTCTGTTCATGGACCACCAAGCACAAAGCTTGGCATATGTAGGGAGTGGAGGTGGCAGCAACTGTAAATATTAATAAAAACCAAGCCTCTCCATGCCCCTGCCCAGGAGCCCAGCACCTGTATCCACACCTCCCTGGTACAAAGCAGATTCTGCTGAGTCATGATGGAGTCATATGGGGATGGGGTAAGCACACAGGGACTCCAGAGGGACATGATTTGGGGAATCCTGGAAGCTTCCGTAACAGGGAAGAACCAAATCTGACTACATGTTGGATCTGTTTCTTTTACTTTAACCTTTGCTCTCCGCTGCTTCTGTTCACTAAAAGGATACTGTCTCTACATACTGGCCTGCCTCAGGGAACCCTGCCCCTCTGCCAGAATGAATGTTAAACCAAAGTGCCTTTGTTCAGGGAAACATCCCACCTGAGCCTGGCTACTTCCTCCCTACAGGCCACGGAGAGCCCGGACCACGTGGTTGAGGCCCTCGGATGGAGTGTGATGGGGGGGTCACCCCAAAACATGCTGTCGAAAATTCCCCAGGTCCCCATGAATGCAGCATGTGACAAGATCCTGGGTAAAACCTGCTCCAGGGCCTGGGGAAGGTGTCTTCTGCTTTTCCCAAGGAGAACCCTGTCGACTGAAAAACAAATGCAGAGCCTAAAGTTTGAGAATTATGTTTTATTCGGCAGACAAAACTGAGGACTTAAGCCCAGGGCACAACATCTCAGACCAGCTCTGAGAGACTGTTCCACGAAGAGGTAAGGGAGCAGCTAGGATATATAGCAGTTTTTGCAACAAAGATCAGGTGGTTGGAACATCAACTCATTACTATTAATTAAAGAAAAACAGACATCTCAAGGAATTTAGTGCTTTTCTATGTATGGGAAGATGCAAGAGTCCGGGCTCACTGAAAATCATTCCTTTGATATGCATCAGCCATCTGGGGTCAGTGTCCTGTGTGCCTTCTCATCCTGAGTTCCCTCAGGGCTCACCGTTGAGTCGGCTGTAATGTGATGGCTCGATGGCTGCAACATCCTTTGTTTACTGTTATGGCAGCAACATTTTTCACTCACAACCCCATACAACTGGAAGGAGATTTGGAGAATACTTGAAATCTTAGCAATGGTGATAGTGCTTTATAGTATATCTTGTTCTTTCATCCAGTTGAGCTCATTAGGTTTACAAAACAAACTCTGGGATGTAAGACACACAGTTACTGCCCCTTTTTTTGTAGAAACTTTTCATGGAGATGTTAAACAATCTCCAACCAACTCTCTGAAAAGTTAGAGATACAATTCCAGTCTTCTGATTACAAATCCAGTGGGATTTCCACTCTGCCCTACCGTCTTCTTCACATACACTTTGCAGTATATAAACACAGACAGTAATGATGTCAGAAAGAATAGGCCCAGGATCTTGGCATGAACTTCTCTTGGGCCTGTAAAATAACACTCTTCCTTGAAAGACTGTTAGGGAGAAGGAGGGCACTTAGAGAGAGAATGTCTCCAAACTTAGAGAAAAATACCACATTTAGTTGCATTGTCACAAATAGCTTAACATCACTCTGAAGGGATCATGTGACAATAAACAATTCAAGTGTGCTCAGAGAGAGAGCTGGGTCTGGGGATCCCAGACCAGGAAGAAACTGAATTGCCCCATTGTGTGGGATGCCCAGGCTACCAAGTCATTGGAGGTTGACCTAAATCTAGACCCAGTCACACCCTGCCCTTGCCATCTCTGGACCCTCTGTTTACCACATTCTCTGATCATCTTTTGTCCCAACTACTGATGTTGGCCAAAGTCCTGGAAAGTCCTGTGTTCTTCAATGAGGCATGCACTTCCTGTGTGATATGTATGTGGGGGCATTTTTGGCTAAATTAAGCCTTTTGTTTAAATGGTATTTGTTGTTGTGTTTAAATCTTTCTCTAAACTGGAATATAACTTCATGTGTACTAACCTTCTTGACTTCAGGAAATAGAAAAATTGTAACGTTACCAAACCAAACTTGGGTCCACTTGCCTGCAGGCAGTAAAGCCGATCGACTGACACCTGGTGGTTGTGAAGGAAAATGCAGCATTTACTGCAGGTGCCAAGCAAGGAGTCCAGGTAGACAGTGTTTAAAAGGCCTGAATTCCCTGAAGGCTTTCAGGGAAAGGTTTTTAAAGACAGGGTGAGAGATGGGGGACTGTGGGGTGTATGATCAGCTCATGGATATTTTTCTGATTGGTTGGTGGTGAGGTAGTTGGGAGTCAAAATTATCAACCTTCTGGTTCCAACCAGAAGGTCTGGGCTCTACATGCTTGTGGGCAGCATATGGTTAATGTTTTCCACCTGGTGGGGGCTTCAGTATCTGCAGAACAGCTTGAAGGACTTTGCTCAGAATGTTATCTATAGCCCTTGAGGAGGAACTAAAGGTCCTTGACTTTGTTTAATGGATAAATTATTATTATTTTGTCTTGTTTGGCTGTTTTCCTTTCTTTCTGCATTTTCTCACTTCTCTGATTACATTTACTTTTTGCAACTCAGGGAAGGCCTAGGAGGCTAAAGTTTTTCTACAGACAAGAGGAGGCAGAGGACATGAGGGGAGTCATCTCTTCTGGGAAGATCCCATAGGGTCCTACTCTGTTACAGGGGCATTTGCATTCGGGCTGCTTTGATGATCCAAGGATCTTGCAGATTGTAGAATTAAACCACAAAGGGAACCCCAGGTCCCCCTGCCCATCTTCTGCCTTCTGTACCTTCTTCTGCTCCTTGCTCAAGTTAGCAGCACAATAAGCAGCTGAGTAAGCATCTCATCCTTGGGCCACCAGTGACTCTGTCTGCCCCCTGACCCTACCTGACCCCATCCCAATGCATAATCTCACGGAAGGAGAACTGGAAAGTCAGGTATGGTCCAGAGCTGGTCACTGAGGAATCACGCTGGGTAAAGGCAAAGCTGAACACAGATGGGGTCCAGCTTCTCTACTCCCCAGGTAATTGTGGCTCATGGGAAAGTGAGCAGGCTGGCACCATCCAGATTTTTAAATGGGGAGAAGGAGATGCTGGGGAGGGAGGAGGAGAGAGCTCCTCTGACAGCCCCACCTGTCCCTTTCCTAGAGTGAAATCCTTGGAAGTATTCTGTTGGGGGTGGGAGGGGCATGGTATGAACTGGAACTCTGGCTCCTCCAGGGACAGCTGTCTGAGGCTGTGTCACAGTACCAGGCACTCTGCAGGCAGGTCCCCTCCACGGCTCCCCCAGGGCAGTTGCACTGGGAAATACTGCCATCTGGTGGGCATTTTGCAGCTTTCCCCCTTGGACTCAGCATCTGAGAGGTGGTCTCTGCTTAGGGTAAGGGAGCTCCGAGCTCCACAGGCCTTGGGCTTTGGCAGGAATTCAGCTCCACCATGTAGAGCCGGGGTCCTGGGGCAGAGTCACACAGTGGGCTCCATATTTAGGGAACTGGGACCTGAATGCCACCTCATCATTCCCTCCTGCTGGGCAGTGTGGACATAATCACAGTTGTCACCTTAGGGGGTTATTTTGAGGATTAGATGAATATATGAGTATTGTTATTATCATCAGCTACCTTACGGAGGCTGTTCAAAGTTTTAAATTAAATAAATATATGTGACAATAGAAAGCACAATGTCTGATAAATAAGACTGTTCAACAAACGTTCATTCCTTTCTCACCCATCCTTCACTTAGATTGGCCACGTTACAATTCCAAGATGACAGAGGTGGTGTTATTTCTATGTATTCACAGTCCAGGGTACATAGCAGAAGATTTATAGATGTTTGATGAAACAGAGAAAAGAGAAGAAAAGGAAAGAGAGGAAAGAAAGGCTTGCAATTTATTTTTTAATTTTTTTAAAGTTTAATTTAATTTCTTTTATACAGCAGGTTCTATTTAGTTACCTATTTTATACATATTAGTGTATACGTGTCAATCCCAATCTCCCAGTTAATCCCACCGCCCCAGACCCCACCCCCACTGTTCCCCCTTTGTGTCCATACGTTTGTTCTCTACATCTGTGTCTCTATTTCTGCCCTGCAAACTGGTTCATCTGTACCATTTTTCTAGATTCCACATATATGCGTTAATATATGATATTTGTTTTTCTCTTTCTGACTTACTTCACTCTGTATGACAGTATCTAGGTCCATCCACATCTCTACAAATGACCCAATTTCGTTCCTTTTTATGGCTGAGTAATATTCCATTGTATATATGTGCCACATCTTCTTTATCCATTCATCTGTCGACGGGCATTTAGGTCACTACCATGACCTGGCTATTATAAATAGTGCTGCAGTGAATATTAGGGCGCATGTGTCTTTTTGAATTATGGTTTTCTCTGGGTATGCCCAGTAGTGGGATTGCTTTGTCATATGGTAATTCTATTTTTAGTTTTTAAAGGAACCTCCATACCATTCTCCATAGTGGCTCTATCAATTTACATTCCCAACAGTGCAAGAGTGTTCCCTTTTCTCCACACCCTCTCCAGCATTTGTTGTTTGTAGATTTTCTGATGATGCCCATTCTAACTGGTGTGAGGTGATACCTCATTGTAGTTTTGATTTGCATTTCTCTAATAATTAGTGATGTTGAGCAGCTTTTCATGTGCCTCTTGGCCATCTGTATGTCTTCTTTGGAGAAATGTCTATTTAGGTCTTCTGCCCATTTTTGGATTGGGTTGTTGTTTTTTTTTTATTATTGAACTGCACGAGCTGTTTATATATTTTGGAGATTAATCCTTTGTCCATTGATTCGTTTGCAAATCTTTTCTTCCATTCTGAGGGCTGTCTTTTCGTCTTGTTTATAGTTTCCTTTGCTGTGCAAAACTTTTAAGTTTCATTAGGTCCCATTTGTTTATTCTTGTTTTTATTTCCATTACTCTAGGAGGTGGGTCAAAAAAGATCTTGCTGTGATTTATGTCAAAGAGTGTTCTTACTATGTTTTCCTCTAAGAGTTTTATAGTGTCCAGTCTTACATTTAGGTCTTTAATCCATTTTGAGTTTATTTTTGTGTATGGTATTAGGGAGTGTTCTAATTTCATTCTTTTACATGTAGCTGCCCTGTTTTCCCAGAACCACTTGTTGAAGAGACTGTCTTTTCTCCACTGTATATCCTTGCCTCCTTTATCATAGATTAGTTGACCATAGGTGCATGGGTTTATCTCTGGGCTTTCTATCCTGTTCCGTTGATCTGTTTTGTGCCAGTACCATATTGTCTTGATTACTATAGCTTTGTAGTATAGTCTGAAGTCAGGGAGTCTGATTCCTCCAGCTCCTTTTTTTTCCCTCAAGATTTCTTTGACTATTTGGGGTCTTTTGTGTCTCTGTACAAATTTTAAGATTTTTTTGTTCTAGTCCTGTAAAAAATGTCATTGGTAATTTGATAGGGATTGCATTGAATCTGTAGATTGTTTTGGGTAGTATAGTCATTTTCACAATATGGATTCTTCCAAACCAAGAGCATGGTATATCTCTCCATCTGTTTGTGTCATCTTTGATTTCTTTCATCAGTGTCTTATAGTTTTCTGAGTACAGGTCTTTTACCTCCTTAGGTAGGTTTATTCCTAGGTATTTTATTCTTTTTGTTGTAGTGGTGAATGGGATTCTTTCCTTAATTTCTCTGTCTGATCTTTTGTTGTTAGTGTATAGGAATGCAAGAGATTTCTGTGCATTAATTTTGTATCCTGCAACTTTACCAAATTCATTGATTAGCTCTAGGAGTTTTCTGTTAGCATCTTTAGGATTCTCTATGTATAGTATCATGTCATCTGCAAACAGTGACAGTTTTACTTCTTCTTTTCCAATTTGTATTCCTTTTATTTCTTTTTCTTCTCTGATTGCCATGTCTACGACTTCCAAAACTATGTTGAATAATAGTGGTGAGAGTGGACATCCTTGTCTTATTCCTGATCTTAGAGAAAATGGAAAGGCTTGCAATTTTAAAATGTGTTTGAGGGATGAAAAAGGGGTCATTTGTCAAACAATTACATTATCAGTACAATCTATTATTCACACCATATAAAAGAAGCACTGTGTATTTTATAAAAGCATCACCAAAAGACAAATCCACTGTTCCCAGCTGCTGGAAGGGTCTGGATCAGGGAGCTTAGGTCTCTGTCCCATTGGTTCTGTGATCCTCGTTTCCAGCTCAGCCATTGGCCTCTTGCTGTGTAGGTCCTATCACCTACAGGAGGTGGCCTCTGGCTCCACAAGGCCCACCTGACCCCTGATGTCCCCCCGCTCATGAGGCCAGACACCAGAGGGTGTGAGAAAGGCGGCCAGAAGAATCACACTGCAGGTCAGGGCTCGGGAGATAAAGCCTCTGCCCGTATCCTCACACCCGCCACAATCAGCGGGAAGAGCCAGGCCCACCACCAAAATAGTGCCTTCCTGGGAACTGTCACCCCATGTTCCCCTGTCACTGCCTGAATCTTCCAGAGTTCACTCCCCAGAGGCACAAAGAGTCAGGGAGACAAGGACAAAGCACTAACTCAGATTAGAAAATACCTGAGGTTTATGAAGACTTCTACAGAGACGCCTTCTTTTGGTCCTCAGCACATGTCCCTAAGATGAGTACCACAGGAAAGAAGAGGTTCCCTGCCACCTCACTTTGGGGTCTGCAAACTGAGCTCAGAGCGATTAAACAATCTGTTCAAGTGACAGAGATGAGACCTAAACCCAGACTCTTTCCATCTAAATTTAAAGTCACATGAGTCCCATGATAGTGATGAGGATATATCGAATTTCCATAGTTCGCTTCCTTTGAAAGACCTCAGAGATTTCAATTCTTAAATGTGTTTTTGTCTTCATACCATCTCTGGTGGTTGGAGAAGGCCACGTCTCCACATTTTATAGACAAAGAAAACTAAGGCAGGAAATAGGATTTGACCAATTTAAGACTCAAGTATATGAACAACTCACAAAAAAAGATCTCGCTGGTATTTGCTGTGCTGCCTTCCAACCATCCTGGCCCCCCTCTTTAAATGGCGTTTGATGGTGGGGTTTTCAGTGCACTGTGCACACGTCCCATTTTCTCACCCATGAACTCTGAGTTCTGAGCACCTAAAATGCAGCTTCAGCAGGTGATTTGATGCCCAAACCTCCAGGGAAGTGTAGAGGAGGGAAAGTTTTCCTTGAACCTCTTAGGGTCCTTGGCTGGATCTGAAAATTAACCTGATGAAGACAGATTATCAGGAGAAAAGCTTACAACTTTTATGGAACTTTTACATGCCCATGGGAGCCTTCTCAAGAGAATGAAGACCCAAAGAAGTAACCAGAAAAGGAAGTTTCTAGGCAAAGAAACAAACAAACAAAAATTGTAAAGAATTGACAAAAAGAGGAGTTTGGGCTTGGGTAGCAAATGGTAAAGAAGTAACGGGAACAGAAGAGTTTAACAAGATTTGTTTATGCTGATTCCTTGGCCCCAAATTCCATCTCTGTTGATAAGAAACTCTTCCCTCCTCCCGGTACAAGGAAGGTATCCTTCACATGGGAGATTTATGACCCGTTTCAGGGGAGGAGTGAGAAGAGGAAGAGGTCAGAGTGATCTTCCTGCTTCTGCATTTTACTCAAACTCCTTCAGCTTAAGATACTCAGCACACCAAGGGGCCATATTTTGAGGCTGTGTGCCCTGAACCCCATTGGAAGCAAATCAAGCACTACATATTTGGAAGACTCAACCCTCTCAGCCACTATTCAGATGGGAACTTGTCAAAGAGTAAACAAGTAATGATGGAATGGCTTGAGGAAAACATAAGGATGAACTTTCCATAACCCACCAGCCATTTTCTCTACTTAAAAAATCTCAGGACTTCCTTGGTGGTGCAGTGGTCAAGAATCTGCCTGCCAGTGCAGGGAACATGGGTTCCAGCCCTGGTCCAGGAAGATCCCACATGCCGTGGAGCAACTAAGCCCATGTGCCACAACTACTGAAGCCCGTGCACCTAGAGCCCGTGCTCCGCAACAAGAGAAGCCACCGCGATAAGAAGCCCATGCACTGCAAAGAAGACTCAATGCAGCCAAAAATAAATAAATATTTTTTTAAAAATCTCTATCAGAAAAGGGAATCCTCCTACACGGTTGGTGGGAATGTAAATTGGTGCAGACACTATGGAGAACCGTATGGAGGCTCCTCAAAAAACTAAAAATAGAGTTGCCATATGATCCAGCAATCCCATTCCTGGGCATGTATCCAGACAAAACTCTAATCTGAAAAGATTCTTACATCTCTATGTTCATAGCAGCACTTTTCACAGTAGTCAAGAAACGGAAGCAACCTAAATGTCCATTGACAGATGAATGGATAAAGATGTGGTACATATACAATGGAATATTACTCAGCCATAAAAAAAGAATGAAATCATGTCATTTGCAGCAGCATGGATGGAACTGGAGATTATCATACTAAGTGAAATAAGTCAGACAGAGAAAGACAAATACCATATGATATCACGTGTCTAAAATACGTTCAGAATCTAAAATACTGAGCTTATCTATGAAACAGAAACAGACTCACAGACATAAAGGATGGATTTGTGGTTGCCAAGGGGCAGAGAGCTGGAGGAGGGATGGGGTAGGAGTTTGGGGTTAGCAGATGCAAGCTATTTTATGTAGGATGGATAAACAACAAGGTCCTACTGTATAGCACAGGGAGTTATATTCAGTATCCTGTGATAAACCATAATGGAAAAGAGTATGAAACAGAATGTACGTGTGTGTGTGTGTGTATTTATATATATACACATATATATACATATATATATACAATTGAATTACTTTGCTGTACAGCAGAAACAAACACAACATTGTAAATCAACTAATACTACAATAAAATTATTTTTTAAAAAAAGATGGAGCTGTATTGTCACCCTTGGTCTCTGAGTGACTAGAATGAGCAAAGCCCCTGCTATCCCATTATGCCCAGATAATATGAGTAAGAAATAAAACTTTGTGCTTTAAGCTTTTGGGATTTAAGGGTTATCTTGTTATGCAGCGTAATCTAACCTATTCTTACTGATGCAAGCTTCATGTGAACGTTTTGCTGATCTCATAACTTCATGGCACAGAGACTGGAATCGTGAACTAAAATGCTTTTCATGTAAATCTGATCTCTTTCCACCTGACTTGGCACCGCTGCAGCTGCTACAAGAAACATCATTCACTGTGTGCTCCTAAAGGTGCTATTTGTGTGGAATAAAATGTGCAAAGCAGCTCTGGATTTGTCACAGGATAGGGGACATAAACACAGCCCACTTACTGTTTTTACTTCAGTGATTTTCAGGTTACTGGAAGTAATTCTTTTTATCTGCAAAGTATTTTATAGTTTTTAAAAGTGCTTGCATCCAAAATATGTCGTTTATGAAATATTCGCAACCCTGTAGGGCGGAGAGCATTAGCTCCGTTTTAAAACCAAGGGACTGGAGAGACACACAGTTTAAGGGACCACGTAAGGATGCCAGCTAGTAAGCAGTAAAGCTGGGATTTGCACTTTTGTCTGCTGGCTCCAGGTGTGGGACTAATTCAACAGTGCCCCATTCCTGCAGCATCTTAACTCTGAACAGAAGTTTCCATCTATTCTAATCAGGTCTCTCTTAAGGGGAGGCACTCTGTACTGATCATCTCTTCAACATTTTTAGTTTTTTGCAATCTGGTTGTTCAAACGACAGTCTTAGGGCAGTGGAACCACTCTGGCTGGCAGGTCCAGAAGAAAGTGTCATCCCCTGGGCTTGATAAACTGGAAGCTGACTATCTGGCCAGCCCTGAACTCCCGGCATCCTGCCTTGGTTATCAGCCCTGGCCCTGATCTTGGAGAGGCTGACAGCCTGTCCCCCGAGTAATCTCACACTTGGACTTGGCAAAGTGGCTCATTTATGAAGTGTGGAGACAGTGAGCAGGGGGGGCCACTTACGGTGACACCCCCACGTTACCTCTCACCTCCTCTCCCTACAACTCCGAGAACTCTCTGTCTCCCATCACACCTCCTCCATCTGCTTTCTCTTTTCCCTCCATGTTTCTTTGCCCCTCTGGGAATTCGTTGGTTTGGGTTGATCAGCCTCCTTTCTTTAATTGACTTTACATGAATGAAATCTCCCCATTTTCTGGGCCCCTGAGCCCTGAGATGTCGGCTGGGCTTGAGCTGAAGGACTCGAAGACTTAGAATACCTCGTCCATCAAGGGTCTTCGAGGTGACAGAGAGAGAGCCTCTCTCCATCCTCCCCCAAATTACTACACTGTGCCCACGTGGTAAAATGCTTTGGAAATCACCTGTGTGGTCCCTGAGTTTCCGAAGCTGCCCCACGAACAAATGTGGTGACACTCACATCGATCTCTGGAAGTGATGAGGCATCAGGGGTCCATGCTTGTCCTCACTTCGCCACAGAAGACACACCAGGCAAACAGAGAAGAAGGGCCATGTCCATCTCTCTAGGACCTGCCACCAGGATCCCAGCTCCCTTGAGGTCTGCATGCCTGATGCCCATTTCTCTACCCAGCGAACCTGATGTGACTGATGTGGCTGATTCTTTTCAAGAATGGGTGCTGGTGCTGCGTTGTCATCCCGGCAAAGAGATGCACTTTCAGGGTGACCTCTGGAAGGCCCAGCTGCTTCACTGCCCTCAGGAGCTCAACCTCAGGCCTGGAAAAAGCAGCAGGTGAGAGATGAAGGAAGAGGGGCTGCCTGGAGGGTTATAAGAAGAAGCATCCTCCCCTGTTTCTTCTTTCTTCCTTCCACTCAAGGCTCCCAAAGCTGGGGCTTCATCACTGAGTCCTTAGCAGCTGTGGGTACAAATAGGCAGGTCCTTTTTAATAAGGGCCCTTGTAATTTCAGGCTCCAGCTCCGACCTACCTGACCAGGTAAAATCATCCTGTGAGGCACTCACCTGGCACGGTAGACATGTCCTTTAGTGCTCTTTCGCACATACAGTTGCACATAGATGTGGACTGTTATTTGATCAGTGTCTTTCTTCCCGTTAGGCCAAGCTGCTTGACGTCAGAGACCAGTCAGTTTTCCTTACCTGCCAAGGAGTAGGCACTCAATAAATATTTGTTGAATGGATGAATTAATCTCTGCTGACATCGCAGGAGAGAATGAGCTTAAGCTCTGGCAAGAAGGATAAGCTCTGGAGCCAGGCTTCCTGGCTGTAGATCCTGGCTGGACCACTTGCTTCCTATGAGACCTTCAGCAAATATCCCCGTCCTGTTCATTGTATGGTCCTGAATGGCGATAATAGTAGTACCTGCTCCACAGGGTTGTTTTCAGGGCTACGTGAGCTAATATATGTGACCATTTCAGTCTCTGGGAAACACAAATGCTCAGTAGATATTAGCTAACTACAGCCTGCTTGTCGATGGTGGGTGGCTGAGAGATGCCTTTGATTTTGTCCTTTGCAAGACACAGGAGAAGTGCGATTCCCTTACACTTATCCAAGGAGATAGTTTTGAGAGTTAAGACAAAAAAGATATTCTAACTCTAATTGTTCAATGAAACTATGGGCTATATCTAGAGATAGTGAACTTATAACTAAAGACAAAGGCATGGTTACCATAACACAGACAATGAGATTTTTGGTGGAACCAGGATGTAAACCATGGGGATCTCTGGCAATGGATAACTCATCATAGGTATCTAGGATCAAAAGAGATTCAGTGGGCATCCCAGTCAAAGCCCATTTTATCAAAAAAGAAAAAAAGAAAAAAAAAACCTTCCAGATTTGATGGATTGAGATTTATCGTATATCACAAACTCGGAGCTCTTTCAGTGAAGGAGAATCCAGGTGACGTACAGCGGGTATGAGAGCGCAGACTTTGAAGCCAGGACGACCGGGCTAAATTCCAGGTGGGCCATCACTTGTTGTGTATCTTGGCCATGTGACTCAACCTCTCTGGGTTTCAGCTTCCTTATCTGTGAAGTGGGAATGATAATAGGACACCAGTCTTCCAGAGCTATTGTAAGGATTGAACATACAATAGCCCACAGTGACATCGCATAAGCGTCAGAGCTAATTAAAGGGATCAAACAAACATCCCAAGTATGTAACACGAAACCTCTCTCTAGCGAATGGACCAATGATTGTCCATTTTTCCTGGAAGGGGAGATCATCTGAAATGAAAGACTTACAAAAGGAAATGGACAGGAGTTGGGCCTCATAGCCAAGGACCTAGAATGGCCCAAATCAGAAGGCTGGTGACAAGGAGATCTGAGAAAAGACCCTTCTGAAGGAGCACAGAGCATGTGACCGCCCGCAAGTCCCCTCATGTGGGGTTGATGCTTGGCCATCAGGTGGACCAGGTGACCGTCTCTAGGAGATCCCTCCTCCTTTGCTTTGCCAGAGTTTGCATCCTCAGGAGCGCTTCTGCCTGCCTAGCTTCCCTCAGCTCCACGTGCACACGTGTTCTCTCTACAAGCTCCTTTTCTGCTTAAATCATACAAGCGGCGTTTCCCGTCGCTTATAACAAAGAGTTCCAATAAATAATGCAGACTCCTCAGACCTATGAAGTCAGAAGCCCTGGGGCGGGGGTTCTCACGAATCTGGAGTTTTGGAAGCATCCCAGGTCACTCTTATACATCCTGAAATCTGAGAACCACTCTGCTATTGCTGGACACCATCCAGCTCTGATACTCTCTGATCCTATGGTTCTCTGCTTGTATGAACTCCTGACCCCACTCCATGTCTCCTGATCCCCTGGT
This sequence comes from Lipotes vexillifer, assembly GCF_000442215.2. Classification (NCBI taxonomy): domain Eukaryota; kingdom Metazoa; phylum Chordata; class Mammalia; order Artiodactyla; family Lipotidae; genus Lipotes; species Lipotes vexillifer. The sequence goes on from NW_006797390.1 coordinate 4,799,420, forward strand.
CACAGTTTTCAGAGGCTGAAGCCATCTCTCTGATGTGGAGAGAACAGGGAAGCAGACGGCCCAGACTCCTCCCTCCCCTGCCCCCATTCCCATACGCCACACTCCTATCTGCTGTGTGTCACCTGAGTCTGGGGTGCTTGTAGCAACCCACAATCCGGGAACGGGCACCTTCTTTCTTGGTAAAAGTAACTCTGTCTTTTCCAGGAGCCCTGACTACACTGTAGGGGGAGAAAAATCATGACGTTTTGCCTGGACTTTATGGACAACTTTCTAGCAAAAGATGAGTGTGATGTTACGGAACATGGGATGTTGGTCTCCCGTTAAAAACAAGAAGCACCATCTTGCCATCCTTCCCCAATGGGACAAGGGCAATAAACTGTGTTCTACAACATCCAGTTGTTTCTACAGTGCTCAGTAGCATGTTTAGCAAGAGAGCAAAAGATGTATTCCCCTCCCCCGACTCCCGTGATGGCAGTACATTGGCAGGCTTCCCTCGGGCTTGGGACAATGTCATGTTTGGCTCTGTGAGACTCCACATGGCTGGGCCACCTTAGACATAGTGGGCCCGTGGCCTGAGGGGGTCAGCCACAGGCCCAGCGAGAGCTGATCAGCACCCCTGGGAAGGGCAGGACTGCCTCGGCTATTTTGGGAGGACGTCGGCAGCTGTGCTGAAATGGAGGTGAGCAGAGAGGGAGAGAAACTCTTTCTCCGAGAAGCTAATGGGACACAGGAGCTTTCTCACATCTCTGCCCTTGAAAAACCTCATGGCTGGTTTTTCCCGGCCCCAGATCTCCCGAGACATTCTCACCAATCCTCCTAAAATACCACTTTCATCAGGTTAATTCCCCCTCTTGAACACCTGCACAGGTGCCCTCCCTTGAAGCATAAGATCAGTTCCAAACCCCACCTGCTATGCAAAGGCTACAACCGCCCTGCCTCAACTTGTCTCTCCAACTTGGCTCCAAGGATTCCCACAAACCCTCCCCAAGGCTCAGAAACTTTCTGCTCAAGCAAAGTTGTCTGCCCTTCTCTTTCCTGTGCCTACGCCGTACCTGCAGGTTTTTGCTGGCAGGATGTCCCCTTCCTGCTACTGAGCTCTACCCTACCCTGACGTGGCCCCTCCTTTCCTAGGCTTCAAATCCAGCGTTTGCCTCTAAGTTGCCTCTTCCTTGTTCTACCTTGACCCCCTACCCAAACGGATCTTCACTCCTCCACGGTCAACCCCGGACAGCCTTACCAGCTGGCCAGGCGGAAAGAGACCTCGGTCTGGAGGCAGAGAGTGCAAGTTCAGATCCAGCTGTGCCAATTCTTAGTTGTGCGGTTTCTCTGAATGTCATTGGCTCTACAACCTGGCAAGGTTATTTCTGCGATTGAGGATCATGTTATAAAATGTCCCCCAGGGAACGCGGCACACAGTAGGTGCTCAGCAAGTAGTAACGAGCAGGAAAGTTGACGCTGCACTCGGACGTTTGTCTTCACTGTTCATCTCCTCCCCACGGTGCTTAGCTCGCTTCTGTGTCCTTGGAAGGGACTCAGAGCCTATTTCCTGTGGTCTCTGGGGGTTTGTGCTCTAAGTTCACTGACTTTTCTTCAGTAAAATAGCAAAGTGGAGAGGCCTGAGCCTGCTTTGCACTCAAACGGACAAGCTGGCTTCACAGAGCCCAGACAAATCCAAATAACAGTCTGAGGATGAGCTCAGCATGTGCTTCGGAGAGAGGAAGCCTCTTGAGTGTCACCGTCCTCGTTGGAAAGCCAAAGCTTTCTCTGCTGAGCTGCCTGAGGACACCATCAACTTGCTAAGGAAACCACTCGGTTGTCAAAACACATCCTGGCTTCACCTGTCCGAGGTGTCAGCCAGCATCTTGGAGAACGGCAGAGCAAGCTCTGGGGAGTTCAGTGCTGATAAATGATTTGTAAAATGTCACGTAGGCTCTAGGGTGGATGCCACTGTGGCTGGAAGTCACCTCTGTTTCAGAGCAATGGAAACTTGTGAAACCTCCAGCTTTCTTGCAGAAGCTCACATACCATATTTTTAAACTTATAAACAGTAAAAACGACTATAAATCTCCTGTCCCTAACATATCACAATAAAAAAAACTCCCCTACACTAAAAATAGTTTCCTATTTTTTTGGTCTTTAAGACCCATAATTCTTGTCTTCAAGACTTATTACCCCATCCAGGTACACCTCTTGTTGCTATTGATTTAACCAATCCACCAACAAGTATTTATTATGCTCCACTGTGTGCCCAGAACTCTGTGGGGGCCAAGAAAGATAACAGAAGAAAATACGACTGCTGTCCTCAAGGAACAGCTTAAATCTAGTCGTTCTGTCTGATCTGCACCACCCAAGACCTGCTGGGCTTTGTTCAGGAGTCCGTCAGCCAATAGATATTTATTCAACACTGCTGTGTGCCTGGGATACAGGACGTCAATGAGCCAGACGAGGGCTTGGTCCTCCTAGCGTTTACATTCCAGTAGGAGAAAGAAGCAGTGAGCAAGCCGACAAGTATTCTATGAAAATGGTAAGTGCCGTGAAGGAAACTCGGTACGATAGGAAGACGGGATTGCTGAAGAGGTGGCAGGACTAGTCTGTCAAAAGGGCTAAGATGGGACTTCCCTGGGGTGCAGTGGTTGAGAGTCCGCCTGCCGATGCAGGGGACACAAGTTCGTGCCCAGCTCCGGGAAGATCCCACATGCCGCGGAGCGGCTGGGCCCGTGAGCCGTGGCCGCTGAGCCTGCGCATCCAGAGCCTGTGCTCCACAACGGGAGAGGCCACAACAGGGAGAGGCCCGGGAGCCCCAAAAAAAAAAAAAAAAAAAAAAAAAAAAAAAAAAAAAAAAAAAAAAAAGGGCTAAGATGTAAGGGATTAAAAATCCCCTCCAGTGGGGGACCTGCCCATAAACCCTGGGAAAAGGAAAGGACATGGGAATGAATTCAGAGCTGCTGCCTGCTCCGTAACCATCTATGTCTCCTGCTTAGGTTCTGCTTCTTTCATGGCACTGAGCACAGTGCCTGATACATAGAAGAGGCTGAACAACCATGATGAGTACCATTACTCACAATCTACCAGCTGCCGGGCCACGTGCTAAGTACTCACCGTGCGATATTTCATTGGATTCTCACAACCACCGTAGGAGGAAGGTCCTATTATCCCCACATGACAAACACAAAGATGTTTATACAGAAAACTGGCTTCAGCTAGAAAACAAGCTCTCACATTCTACTTCCAGACCACCTGGTCTCCTAGGCTGTAATGCCTGCAGGCATCAATGAATGAATGAATGAATGGTCCCCTCTACCTGATCTGAGATCTCAGAGGGATCTTTTTTTTTAAAATTTTTATTGGAGTATAGTTGATTTAGAGTGTCATGTTACAGTGTGGTTGTGAATGGATACATATATCCATTCTTTTTCAGATTCTCTTCCCATATAGGTTATTACAGAAAACTGAGTAGAGTTCCCTGTGCTATACAGTAGTAGGTCCTTGCTGGTTATCTATTTTATAAATAGTAGTGTGTATATGATACAAATGGATATTTTATATATAGTAGTGTGTATATAATACAATTTTATATATAGTAGTGTGTATGTGATACAATTTTATATATAGTAGTGTGTATATGATACAAATGAACTTTTTTACAAAACAGAAACAGATCTTGAAACCAATCTTACTGTTACCCTTACCAAAGGGGAAACATGGGGGGAATTAATAAATTCGGAAGGATCTTATTTCCAGCAGGGATGCAGAGGTGGAGGCTAGGTGCTTAGGCTTTGAATCATTGGACTCTGGATACTAAGTTGCGCACGGGACATCGCTACAGCCAAATGTTCACGCCTTTTTCACTATCCAAGCAAACAGCTTCCTGTCCCAGACAAGAGGCAGTCTGAGAGAGGTTTAGTTTCTGAGGCTGAGCAAATCAAATAGTAAAAGAAGTGGCTTTTTTTCCCCTTCTTCTTCCTCTGTAGCTCACAAGAAACGTTTGTGAACTGGTAGATTCTTTTAAGCTGTGTCTGAATCACTATAAACTGATTACAATATTGACCTGTAAAGTACACTGCCCCGCGACGGTCGATAGCAAGCCCGGTTCCCAGACCTGCACTGGACATGGAGCTGGGCTGAGATAAGGTGAGACGCAAGTAGTACCTTTGGGGCTTCCTGTACGCTAGGATGGGGCAGTTTCGTTCCCACTCTGCAGCACTGACTGGTCCACTCCCACGCCCCGATCCTGCCCGTGGAGCATCCCTTTTCCCCGACCCGTGTAAATCTCCTTCATCCTCCAGATCCATCTCGAACACCTGATACATCTGATTTTGTCATTGGTGCGCTTAGTTTGGGCTACCCACTAGACCGTGGACAAATAGTTCCCCCCAGTTCATCTTTTTACATCTGGCACGGCAGGGAGCTATTAGAGCTCAATACATGTTGCCAAAATAAATTCAATGGTGCTCCCACTTGAAAGGGGCAGTCTTGTTCTAAGCTCTCTCCTGGAACCCTACATAATAATAATAATGATAACTGACCTTTATTGAGGGCTTTCTTCCTAACCAATATCTATGTACTTTATTACATTTGCCTTTTGACAACTCTGAAAGAAAACCTTGTTATTATTCCCATTTTATGGTTGGAAATAACAATTTTATTTATTTATCTATTATTATTTATTTTTTTGTTTATTTATTTAATTTATTTTATGGTTGGAAAAAAGCTGTTCTATCATAAGCCATTTAGAAAGGTATCACTTGCACTTGGTCACATAGCCAATGACATAACTAGGATTCTAACTCAGGTCTACCTGCCTCCAAACCTCTCCCTTAACCAAACACTTGACTGCCTCCATGCCTCCTCATGTGCTGGCCCCAAGGCTCCTCTTTATGCCCTCCTAGCCCTCCCCCACCATCTGTCCCTGCATCCCAGCCTTTCTTTCTTCAACCTCCTGGGCCACAGCCCACCCCCCAGCTGCTCCCTAGAGGCCCCAGGTTATCCTCTCCCCACAACCCTCTGCTTAAACTCCCATTTCCTAGACTGTCAGATTAGAGCTAAGTTGCATTTGATTTAACTAGTTCATACTAAAGTGTGAGTGACTGCCAGTCACTTCAGTTTCAGTGCGAACTTGCCATTTGATGAGAGGATCTCTGTCAACTCCAGGAACTGGGTCTGAATGTGTTCCCAAAGGAGAATTCCAAAATGTTTTGAGCAAAGGCAGCATCTTCTGGTGACGTGCGTGGTCTTCTCCAAGATGACCTCTTTAAATATTTATGTATGTGTCAGAAGGTCTGTGACATACACATTTGCTTTAAAAATGCCTGAGGAGTTCATAGCTGGACCCCATATGCACATACTCTATTCATACACTTCAACTGTCTCATTAATGTACACTTTTCACTATGATATCCTATCACTGTTCCTTTATTTCAGAGAAATAGTCCCTTCCATCTCTGAAATTCAGTGTCCACGCTCTATAAATCCTCTCTGCTGCTCACAGCACGAGGGTGGTCCAGGTCCAGTGTCAGGAAGGGGCGATCACTAATTCACAGCAGAGACTTAATCCACAGCTTTGCCTCTCGGCATTTTCCCAGCAAAGATGCAACCAACCATGCTTTGCTGGGGGTAGCATCAAAGCAGCCCCTTCAAAGCTGCAGAGCGAAGGCCTCTGTGTGGCTGTGGGGAAGCCCGGGTCTGCCTTGGTGGCCTCCAGCTGTCAACATCTGGAACCACTTCCCACTCGGAAAAGCCACCCAGACAGAACTGCCTGTGCCCGTGATTGGGCCCCGGGATGTGGCCAAGGGGGGCACGGGGAGGGTCCTGGTTACCCAAAAAGAAGAGTCAACCTGAGCTGAGGGCACCAGCTCAACAGGGGGCATCACAAACTTTTTTTTTTTTTTTCGAGAATAATTTGACACGATATTTCAGCAGAAACATAAAGAAAATATTAGCAGGTATGGGGGCTCTCTTATATTTATGCTTCAGTTAGTCTTGTTTTTATTTTGAATTACATATGGGGGAGCATCATGCTCTTTTCTCTGCTTAGAACTTCTAAAGATTTTACCCAGTCCTGGGCCAGGGGCTGGAGAACTATATTACGTGGGACTGGGGTTGAGGATGTGGATTAATTGCCACAAAGGGCCCCCTAATGTCTTACAGGTGCCTAAACACCAGTGTCTAGCACAACACCTGGCATCTGGGGGCTCAGAAAATTCCTGGTGGCCTGATTGCCCCTGGCCCTGCAGGCGCCACTGCTGCAGGTCGACCAACCTGGTGACCCAGGGGTCCCCCTGAAAATGACAGCAGAGAATGATGGAGAGCGAGAACTGTCCCCTACCGCTCCCACCTCCGCTTGGGTGACCACTCAATTCATCTTCCAAGCTGGGACCTTTGGGGAGTGAGGGGGATGGAGTGTCAGAAACAATCAAAAGACTTCGTTGACCAGCCACAGGTATACACTGCGTGTCCCTGGCAGATGTGATGTATTGTCACCCTATCCTCACCAACATCTTTTGACCCAGAGTGACAATTTTTCCAGTTTTCCACCTCTAGCCCTCAGCTCATCCTCTGTCTGTTCCCTCCCTGGCTCTTTCCTGGTCCCCGAAACACTCCCCTGAATCCTCACCCTCATCTTTCTACTGCTAGGAGTCCCAGCTCACATGAAATCCACCACGTGATCACTCACCTGGACTACACACAGGTGAGTGAAGGCAGGGAAATGGCCACTGTCCAACCAAGTCCTGCATCTTCCTAGATGCCTGAAAGTGTCTGTATCAAGGATTGCTCTACCACATCCCATGTGGGAGGGCCAGAGGGACTGTATTTGATTGCACGTCCAAACAGCTGGCCACGGGTTTAACCCAGCTCCCTACCTGTAGCAGATGCCTCATCAACACATCACATATGGAGATAACGACACCAGCTTGTATGTCCAGCGGCTTGGGAGGCCCGGGACCTAATTCCATGGTCCAGGCAAGTAATCAAAGGAGGATCAATTCAGTCCAAACAGCCTTGACACTGAGTGCCAGCTGTATTCCAGGCCCGATTTTAGGCACTGAGATGATTAGGAAGATGACAGACCAGCCAATTTCTGATGTGAAGGAAGAGTTTGAATTGCGATGGGCCAGAGGCAGGGAAACAACTACCATGTTGGGGCAAAATGTGTTTATCATAAGAGCACGGGAGAAGGGAACATGGCTTTGGACTGGACAGACTGGGGATGGCCCTTTGAGGAGCGGATACGTGAGGTGTGCATTGAAGGATGAGTAGGTGGGTGAAAATAAGTCACCCATATTCCAACCAAGAGGATGACCGGTGGGGTCAGCTACAGCCACGAGTCTGTCCAGCATAGCTACGAAGCATAGGTGTCTTCGGGGGTGGATGAGGTAGACAAAGAAAAGGCTGGAAAGGACGGGTTAACATCACATCATGGAGGGCTTCAAAAGTCAGGCTAAAGGGACTGGACTCATTCTGTTTAGGAGCCTGGGAATGACCTGACCATATGGATTGTCTTCTGGGGAGATTCATTGGGAAGTTTATGTAGGGTGGACCAGAGGCAGACAGTGAAAGGAACACAGGAGGGCGAGGAGGAGGTGACTTTGCCATTTCAGACAATTTCAAACTCATGCGGGGGCTTCCCTGGTGGCGCAGTGGTCGAGAGTCCGCCTGCCGATGCAGGGGACACGGGTTTGTGTCCC
>NW_006797390.1:4808474-4813507 GCF_000442215.2 Lipotes vexillifer
AGTAGTTGTGGCTCACGGGCCTAGCTGCTCTGTGGCATGTGGGATCTTCCCAGACCAGGGCTCGAACCCGTGTCCCCTGGGTTGGCAGACGGATTCTTAACCACTGCGCCACCAGGGAAGTCCCTGTCATGAGTCTTGCATTCTTGCACGTGTCTCCTTGTGTACAGGCAGGTGTCGCCTGACCACATCAGTCTCTGAGTGTCCAGAGGGCAGAATCGATCTCCTTTCTGTCCCCGGTTGGCAGACGGATTCTTAACCACTGCGCCACCAGGGAAGTCCCTGTCATGAGTCTTGCATTCTTGCACGTGTCTCCTTGTGTACAGGCAGGTGTCGCCTGACCACATCAGTCTCTGAGTGTCCAGAGGGCAGAATCGATCTCCTTTCTGTCCCCATCACTGTACCCAAGACTGGCTAGCTTGTGCCAGCAGATGCCACTTGTAGGAGGCAGAAGTGACTCCTCCTGGGCACAGACGTCACGCAGGAGAGGACACGGACCACAGGGTGAGAGAAGGGAGGCCCTGAGCACACCTCACGGGTGGGCAGCACTTATTTCCAGGTCCTTAGCCCATGTCTCTCCATGTCTGCCAAAGGAGGGGCTCCCACACATGCAAGAAAGAACCGGTGCCTACCTGGAAGGAGTGAGGAGTGTAGGTGGGCTGAAGGGGGAAGCCGCTGACTTCCAAGGTTCTTCAGCCCTGAAAGAACCACAGAGGAGCTGCTCGTGGGGCCAAGCCAAGGTCACCATCCAGGTACATGCGGAGTTTCGTTCTGAACTTCCAGGCAACGACAGGCTTTGCATGCAGAAGTTCAGCTTTCCCACCAGGCTTTCTTCCGGACCCACCTCAGCCCCTCTTAGATTTTTCAGTTCCTGTTCCTGGTCTTAGAATCGTGCCCTAGAAGCTCTAGCCTCCAGGGCTTTTTGCCTCCCTGCTCCCACCTCTTGCCTCTCAGCCCCCCATGGCTCCGGCTGGATTTTTGGCAACAGCTCAGAAAATCTGCCAGGGTCTCCTGCTCATTGGCCAAACAATCAAAGGGGCATCTGAGGGCCTTTAAGTACCCTCTAAAATTTTAAAAAATCAGATTGGAACCCATCGTCAGCCTTGCAGCAGGAATCCGCGTCGTGCTTTGCTTGGTGACATCGTCTGCTGCGTCTCTTTTGGGGGTGCCACCTGGAGGGCAGGGCCAGCTTCCTGCTCCAAAGCGGTGAGTGGCCCCTCGGGCGGTGCTGGGATCTACAGGCCGTCTGGAGCTCCAGGGGGCCTTGGCTTCCCTTCCTCCACCCCCGTACCTGTCTCCACCAGCCCTCTGCTTGTGCAGGAAAACACACACACCCTCCTAGTGCCCCCAGGTTCCCCACGTCCCTGTCCCCCACTCTTCACCTCATTTCATGTCTTCCTCTGCCTCCAGTACACGTCACCCTTCTCTAAAGGAGCACATCCATCCCCCAGTTACAATCTGCTCATTTCCTCCTTGACTCTTACGTCTATTTAAAGTGATACTCAGTGCTCTGTGCTGACCTAAATGGGAAGGATGTCCATGGAAGACGGCATATATGTGTACGTATAACTGATTCACTTTGCTGTACAGCAGAAAGTAATACAACATTGTAAAGCAACTCGACTCCAATAAAAATTTGTTTTAAAAAAGTGACCTCTTTATTCATTTGCTTCCTTGTTGGTTGGTTCTCCCCACTAACCTGGGAAACCAACCAGGGGAGATCACTGCCAGTTAGCCTCAGCGCCTTAGCAAGGTGTCTGCCTCGTAGTAAATAATGTTGTCAAATAAATATTTGTTGAATGAATGGAGAAATGAATGAATGAGGGTATTAAGGACACTGGATTATAAAGTTTTCTGTTTTCCTCCTGTACAGTGAGTTGCTTGCATGTGGGCACCAGGCCATCACAGTGCTGGATCTCCATTGCTTGTACTGCCTTTGACATATTCTCAGGAAATGCAGGTTGAGCTGAGTCCAATCAAATCGGAGGAGACAGGTCAGGGTTTCCCGAGCACCCAGGAGGCAGCCCTCACAGGCAAACTGGATACAGATGAACTGATGTGGCAGGAACGTGCCTTGGGAGGTGGGGTGGCCATGGGTGGGTCGGCGGGGGCGGAGGGAAGGTCAGGCAGCTTTAATGAGAATGGGGACACTTTGATGCAGAGGGAGCAGAGTGGACCACACAGAGGAATCCAGCCTAGGGCTCGGGGGAGACTATTCCAGTCCCAGCTGACTTTAACTATGGTGACCTCGGGTAAGGGGCCTCTTCCCTCTGGGATTCTGCCTGCTCATCTGTAAAATGGGTGGACCAACCAGATTATCTGCAACGTTCCTTCCAGCTGAAACATTGCTTGGTGCAAAGTTTGACATTAGAAGACACCGGCCAATTAAAAGGGAAGGTAGCAAGCAGCTTTCTCTGTCTGGAGGCCTGTGGGCTAGAGCTGATTCCCATCTTCCCACCACGCACACTGTGAGGGGCCCTGCCGGCCCAGGCCCATCTCTGCAGCCAGAGAAGAGCCAGCTGAAAAGGGAGAGGGCAAGGGCATCCTCCAGGCTCCCAACGTGATGTCAGGTCCAGGAAAAGACTTAGGGCCGAAAGGAAAAGGAGGTCATCCTCTGGCCACCTGGGACCACTTCCGCCAGCCTCTGGGGGAGAACCCCACTGCCCAGAGCCCTGGGCAGAATGTCCAGTTGGGCACTTTATTCCTCCTTCCTAGAAATAAAGCAGCCTGTCTCACAGCCACCTAGAAAAATCTAATTTTCATGAGGAGGTAGAAATAAGCTCCATCTTCCTCATAAAGCCTTCCCCGGTCTAGGAAATCCCAGCCTCAGATCCCTTCCTTAAGCCAGAGGCGGTATTTGCAAGAAATGCAAGTTCAGTGAAGTAAAATCAAATCAGGGAGCCAGGTCAGAGCTTCCCAGGCATGACTGGATGCCCAGGAGGCAGCCTCGGTGTGACGGATAAAGGGTTATGACAGGGACGTACAGCTCTCGAGCGAAGGCTGGTTCTAACATTTTTAAGTGACTACATTTTCAGTGGTTATATAAATACCTACAACAGCAGGTTCAGTTTTGCCTCATAGCCTACGAAGCCTAAAATATTTACTATCTGGCTCTTCTCAGAGCTTTTGCCAATCCCTGCCCTAGATAACTGCTGAGTCCCCCTGCCATTGATAAACTCAGGACTCCTACTGGGGGCCTGGGGAGAGGCATCAGCCTGTAACCCTGGACCCCATCACTCCTCTCTACCCAGCTACCCTTCACGGTCTCCAGAAGCTTCTCTTTCTCTGTTACTTCTCGCCCTCCCCCTCCTGACCCATCCCACTTCATTTTGGAATCCCCTACAAGGCACTCGATCGCACCCTGTCCCGCATGATTTGATTTGTTGTACACTGATTGCTTCCCCAATGGGACTGGAAGCATACGAAGGCAGGGACAGCATCTTAATATGTGTCCCAGTATCCCCAGCACACTGAGCAGCTGCCGAGCAGATATGCGCTGCTGAGGTCAGCCCCAGGGGACAGCACCCCAGGGTCACACTCACTGTGCTCAGCCTGCCATCTCTGGAGGGGACTCTCCACGCCAAGAAAAGCACTTTGCTCCATCCCCTCCAAGCCTGGAAGTGCTCCTATCACTAACTCGAGAATAAGTCCCAGCCCAGTCCTACGGGAAGATTCCTCCAGGGCTGGTCCTCTGTTTCATTTTCCCTCCAGGGAGTGTGTCCCAGGCAGGGCAGATCAGGGAGCTGGGGCTTTAAAGCACGTGACAAGACTTTTCTTTCTGAACCTACCCTTGTTCAGGGTTCAGTGAGCATATGGGCAGGAGAAGAAAAAGTAGGTGGTGAAAAATTGGGGTCCACATGCTCTGCAGGAGAGCAGCTGTCCTTACCTAGACACACCACACCAGTGCATGTCTGCCCTCTGCGTGGAGGTTACCAAAGCTCGTAGATCATAAACCCAGGGACGGTTTCTTGCTGTGGGAGCCCAGAAGGAACATCTGGATAAAGGTTTGGCTGGAGCCACTTGATCTAATTTCCTCGGGAAGGAAAATCAATGACAGCAGTGAAAGGGAGGGGCAGAGAGGACAGGAAGGGGTCCCTTGCCTCAGGTGACCTGGGTAAAAGACTTGACATTCGTCCTCCTTTCCTGCCAATCATGTGAACAGAGAAACCACTGCGAGGGCTGGAGTGAAACAGCGGGCCATTTCCAGAATCATAGCAGCAGGTGTACTGAGAAGGCAGATTGAAATACCTGCACTGCCTTTGGGTGCCCTCCCAGTGCCCCAGGACAGATACCACCGGCCTCCAGGATGGGAAGCTGCAGCAGGGGACTGGAGTCCCTCTGGAACCACCTTGAGCCCCCTCTGTAAACCTGCAGGGCAGCACCCCCTCCTCCCACACAAAACAGAGAGACTAACGATCTCATTCCCGCCACTTCATCCCTGAGGCTTTGTATAAGCTGGTACCCATTACCGGACATTCTAAAGAGGCAGTCAGTCTATTTGAACCAACACCTGTCAGGCACCTGGACACATCTAAGACCTGGGCAGGCGCAGTTCTCTCTTTGCTGCTCAAGCCTAAAGGAAATGACCTTCAGGGCAAAGGTGGCACCTTCTCTTTTATCTTCAAGGGAGGTTGGAGCCCGAGTCGTGCCCACCCCCAGTCCCAGCCAGCAGGGGTGCGTTAAACCACAAGCATTCGCTTCACAGCCTTAGAGGGCTTGGCAGTGAGCCGGTGTGGAGGAGCGAGCTTTGGCAAGATGCCCCGCTTTTAGGCAGATTGAAAATTATAGACAAAGTTTTTGTTTCGTTTATTATAAACAAAATTTGTCTCTGCCCTCCTTCCTTTACTTCCGGTGTGTAATGAAAAACAACAGAGCCCCGCAGGCACAGTCCTTCTGTTTCCTCCTCAGATGTGCTGTTCACAGTTCCCCGCTGGAAATGATTCTGGCCAGTCACTGACGCTGGCTTTTATTCCTGCGACGGCATCTCACTGTAATCCACAATCCCCAGACATCAATTTCCTAGATCCTCCCTCCCG
>NW_006797390.1:4813655-4819338 GCF_000442215.2 Lipotes vexillifer
CAGGAATCGGGAGCCCATCGCGGATAGCTAACCCCCCAGAGAGACACTGCAGCCAGTGTTACACCTACTATGATGTCTTGCCAGAATCATCCAGTGACAAGGGAACAAAAGGATTTGTTCTGAGTTTAGGGATTACTCGGGGCAAGGTTACAATCTGTAGAAACCAGCCTTTAATGTGGACAAGCAAATCCTTCCATCCTCTGGCCACCTCCGCCATCACAAAGGCAAAGCATCCTTCTCAGCTGCACCACAGTTTAGGGGGTGGGTAGGATAATAAGAAGGTGCTGCCGCCTTTCTCTGATTTTCACACCAGGGCTGCCCTTTTGCCGACAGGTTTCGTATCTGGGAGAACCAGGCTTGTTCCTCAGAGCTGCTGAGAACAATGTTAAGAAGGGCTTAAAGCCTGCCCACCAAGGCTGGGAAACCCAGCCCCAGGAAACCACAGCGGGACTGCGGGGTCGGGGGTGGAGGGAGGAAGGAGGGTCTGGTCATCCTTTGCCTTTCTGCTCCATCCACACTCCATGCTGATGGCTGGATCTAAGGCCACCCAGGCGTGCCTGTGTCCTGACAACCTGAGACAAACAGAATTCACCCCTCTATCTTCAAGGTACGGGGCGGTGCTCAGCAAAGAGTTGCTGATGATCAAATCATGAGCTTTCCAAGTTTTCTACCCCAGTCAAGGCAGGGTTTGCTCTGACTCCAGAACCAGAAACAGCAAAAGGGACAGACTTTTTTTTTTTTCTAATTTCCAAAGATATATCAGCTGTAGAAAAACTAACACTTGCCTCAACTAAGTAACATTTTATTTCCTGGGATGAAAATCAAGAGAATGAATTATCAGAAGCCTTCCTCCAACATCATGAAAATGGTTTTTGAAGAAAGTTGCAAGCATTGTTTAAGGCGCACAGGAAAAAATTAGACTTGCCTTTCTTCCAGAGCATTCCCTGCCCTAGACGCAAAGCACCGACACTACATCTCAAGAAAGAGAGAGGCTTGCAGACACAGGAACCAGAAAAACCGGACCAGGGTCTCTGGCTCTAATATAAGTATCACAGGAGAACATCACAATAACCTTCTCTTCCATCAATACAACATACGTCTTGAAAATATATCCAAAATATCTCCATCTGAACTACTGTACGAAAATCCACTCGCCAGCCGTAAAAATAATATTTCCCCTGTACACAAATATAATCATATGTAAAGCAAATTTGGAACGCAGGGATATTGGTTGGGGGGTGGGTTACAAAATCTCTGGGGACCTGGGCTATTTACAGTCATTTTTCTTTGGGTGATCCCGCTGCTGGGTATAGGAAACTGGCGACAGATACATCCATCTCACAGTGTTCACCATTTCAACAGCTCCTGCGTCACAGAATGTGGTACTTTTTAAAAATAGGCGACCCTTGGTGTCATGGAAAGAAGGGGGGAAATGAGGGGATCAAGGTGGCGGTGGGGAGGCAGAAGGGGAGCAGGGGAAGGAGGGGGACAGACGTAGGCTACAGTGTGGGCTTGAAACACTCTGCGGCATAAAGTAGGTCCCCAGGGTCAGGAGGCCCCCGCTGCCCCGGGGCCACGGCCAGCTATCTGCCTGGGCCTCCCTTACAGATCCGTTTCCCGGCTGGTGTCCAGGCAGAGGGCGTACAGGGATCTCCGCAAATCCACATTGCTCTTGGCCTTGAGGTTACACTTCTCCAGGGGGCAGCTGCCCCTTTGAGATCCATCCGCATTCTCCAGGGACCCCGCAGCCTTGCAGAGGGACTCCTTGCTCCAGCTGGCCTTGCGCTGGCCTCCGCTGGCCGGTTCCGCCCCCTGGCTCTGGCTGCTCTGCTCTTCCTTAAGGGCTGCCTGCTCGTCGTGGTCCGTCTCCCGGTGGTAGAAGTAATTGAAGTTGGAGACGATGACGGGCACGGGCAGGGCGATGGTGAGGACGCCGGCGATGGCACACAGCGAGCCCACGATCTTGCCCCCCACGGTGACAGGCCTCATGTCCCCGTAGCCCACCGTGGTCATGGTGACGACTGCCCACCAGAAGGCATCCGGGATGCTGGAGAAGTGGGTCTCCTGGTCGTCGGCCTCTGCGAAGTAGACAGCGCTGGAAAAGAGGATGACTCCGATGAACAGGAAGAAAATGAGCAGACCCAGCTCCCGCATGGAGGCCTGCAGCGTCTTGCCCAGGATCTGCAGCCCCTTGGAGTGGCGGGACAGCTTGAAGATGCGGAACACCCGGACCAGGCGGATCACTCTGAGGATGGCCAGGGACATGGCCTGCTGCCCGTTCTGGCCGCCGCCTCCACTGGCTGACCGCTGCGCCAGCTCGGTGCCCAGGGTGATGAAATAGGGGAAGATGGCCACCACGTCGATGATGTTCATGACGTTTCGCGAGAACTCGGCCTTGCTGGGGCAGGCGGAGAAGCGCACCAGCAGCTCGAAGGTGAACCAGATGACACACGTGGTCTCCACGATGAAGAAGGGGTCAGCCAGCGTCCTGGGCAGGAGAGGCGCCGCCGTCGGGCCAGAGGGAGGCACTGCCTCCCCGCTGCCATTGGCCCCCCTGTGGAGCTCAGGGGGCTGGTGGAGCACCGGGGGATGCCGCAGCAGCTCCCGTTCATCCCTGAACTCGGGCAGGGTCTCCAAGCAGAAGGTGATGATGGAGATGAGGATGACCAGGACCGAGACGATGGCGATGCCCCGTGCGGAACCCGAGCTCTCCGGGTACTCGAAAATCAGCCACACCTGGCGCTGGAACTCGCTGCGGGGCAGGGGCTTCTCCTTCTCCTTGATGAAGCCCTCGTCCTCTCGGAAGCGCTCCAGGGCCTCGTCCCCCAACTGGTAGAAGCGGATCTCATCTGTGAACACGTCCAGGGAGACGTTGACCGGCCTGCGCAGCCGGCCCCCCGACTGGTAGTAGTAGAGGATGGCGTCGAAGCTGGGCCGGTTGCGGTCGAAGAAATACTCGTTCCTCAGCGGGTCGAAGTAGCGCATGCGTTTCTTAGGGTTGCCCAGCAGCGTGTTGGGGAACTGCGCCAGGGTGCCCAGCTGCGTCTCGAAGCGCAGCCCGGAGATGTTGATGAAGATGCGCTGGTGATGGAGGGACCCTGAGCCCAGCGCCTGGTCCTCCGCCACGCCCAGAGCGGGGTCGCCTTCTCCCTCCTCGTCCGCCGGAGGCATTCGTCTAGCTCGGGGCAGCTCCTGTGGCACCGGCCGGCCTCCCGGGTCCGCGCCCCTCTCGGCGCCGCCGCCGCGATCCCTTGGCGCTGGCTCCTTGAGTCCATCGCCGAGCGCAGCCGTCGGGGGGCAGCGGAGCTCTCCCCCTGTGGCCCGGACCTCCTCTCGTCCCCTGAGGGTCATGCCACCGCCGTTCTCCGGGGGCACCAGAGCGATCTCCATGGCCCGGGGGCGGGGGGCATGCTGCGCCCCTGCGGACCGGCTCCGGCGCCCCCTCTCACCCTGCTGGGCGCCCCGCGCCGGGCTCCTCTCCCACCAGCGGCCGGCCCAGCTGTGGGGCGGGCTGGGGGGCTGGCGCGTTCTCCTCGTTCGGTCCTGACGTCAGGAAGCCGCTGCCCTGCTCTCTGCCTCTCTCGACTCTGGCAGCCCGTTACCAAGCAGCCAAAAGCCGCCTTCCAGCAGATGCAACCTCCAGCCGCCAGGCTTGGCCTCCACCCCCCGCAGTTCCCCGCCTCCTGCCCTCCCCTCCTCCCCCCGCCTCCCCTCGGGGCCCGGAGGCCGCGGGTGTCTCCCCGGAGGGCGCAGCTGGGGCCCCCGGCAAGGGAGGGAGGGGCAGAGCTGGGTGCAGCCTGGGAGGAAGCCTGGGGAGGGAGGGAGGGAGGGAGGGGGAAGGGAGGGAGTGGAGAGGGTGGGGGGACAGGTTGTACCGAGAGCGCGCTGAAACTCCCAGGGCAACCAGATGAGAAAAGCTCTGGATTTCAGTTCACCTGGGAACCCGCTGAACGCCGAGTGGACTCTAGGGGAAATGAATTGTCTAGGGTTGGAGGGATGAGACTTCGAGATGAGTCGGAGTATGAGAGAAGACAGTCCTTTTTACATTTCTCCTTTGGAGGAATGAGGGTTCTCTCTTCTTTAGGAAGAATTACAAACAGGAGGGGGCAGGCCAGAGCTATGGGCCTTGAAAAGAATATATGTGTATGTGTATATCTCCAGGCCAGTGGAGAAACATCTCTCTTCCCATCTCCCTACATACATTTTCGTCAAAAGCTAACTGGCTGAAAATTTACAGCACCTCCCTGCCCTTAGCCTTGGGAAAGCCCTGATTCCCAGCACAGACAGTGGTGGTCAGCTGGGCAGACCCAGCCTGGCAGCCCCAGGCAGGCAGCTGAGTCTGGTGATTCGCTGTCTGGCTTCATATTCCTGCAACACACAACCTCTCTGCTCTCCACATATCTCATTTGTAGAAACCATAGACAGGAAAGAGGTGGAGGGAGAAAGAGATCCTGGTGAGAGCCGTTTAGCCTGGTGAAGCTGGGAGCTGGGGGAGGCAGGGAGGTTTGGGTAGGGAGGGGGGTGGCGCTGCTTAAGGAGAGGGTGCCCGGGAGCTTGTGGAGTCCCCAGGGCTGGAGAAATCTCAGGAGTAGAATAAAAACCAATACTCACTTTGCCTTCTGTTGTGCCAGGCCTATTCTCAGCACTTCACAAATCTTAATATTATTATCCTCATTATTACAGATGAGGAAAATGAGATTGACTAACTTGCTCGAGGTCACGCAGGTAGAAAGTGGCGAAGCTGGGATTTAAACCCACACAGGCAGAGTTTGGACCCCTGTTCCCTCCACCCGGGTCCTCTGTAGAAATCTGTGACCCCCTTTCTGATACAAGGATACAGATGCTCCCTGCCTCCATCATCTGGCCTAACAGCTTTAGTTCCTTCCTGCAGGAGGCAGGAGGATGGCTAAGATGACACCTAAGTGCTTCTGGGTTAGGGAACCTGGTTATCTACCCCACCTCAGCCCTGGATTTTCACATCTATGGCCAAGAGAGAAATATCCTTCAGGGCATGTCTGGCAGTTACAGGCACAGCCTCCGGATTTTTTTTTTTTTTTTTTTTTTTCTGGTTTTAAGTTAACCTAAAACCTCTGTGTTTTTGCATGTCTGGGTTTTTATATGTGATGTTACAGCCTCTTGTCCATGAATGCATCTGTGCACAGGGGGTGTTCTGGAAACTTGGTACTGAGTGCACGAGTGTTGGTTGGAATAGCAGGGTGTGGACTCACAAGCTGTGTCAGGGTCGGAGGAGTGTGTGTCCATGTGGCTTTTTTAAGTGAACTCAAGGGTGGACGTGCATTTGGCATACACAAATGTTTTCATTGTGTGCAACGCTGCAAGTGCGGTGGGCTGTCCTTGCAGACGTGAATGAGTGAGGAAGGCGTGTGAAAGTGAAAATGAGTGTGTGCAGGCATCACTGATTATCTGCAGGGCCTTGCACGTCCCTCCCCAGACCTGTGCTGTCCCTGCTCCATCTCCTCTGGGTTTTTCTTCCTCTCCGGCTGTCTCAGAAGCTGCCAGTCAGGACCAGGTTTGCCCCTGGGGAGCCTGGGGCTGTGGAGCTCATAGGAGATGGTCTCAGAGACCTATGGGCCTTGTCTTGTTCACTGAGCCACGCACCTTGTAAATGCAGGGATGCCGTGTCGGTTCACAAAGGCTCTCCCTGGGCTCCCTAAGGGAAAGA
>NW_006797390.1:4819368-4824782 GCF_000442215.2 Lipotes vexillifer
GAAAGAGTTCCCTGGACCTTGTCTTCCAGTGGCCGTGGGGAGACTGCTCCCTGAAGAATACGAGTACAACATACATAGTCCCAGAAGAGCATGTAAGTCAAACCTTTAATGTGGTACTTCCTTAACTCTGCTTTCCAGACATTTACTAGCTTTCATAGGTTTCTTGTCAAATTTCTCTCAGATGTTACACGTGTCAGCCATGGCTACACATCACCTAGCTGAAACCTGCTTTCTTCTCTGCCCAACCGATCCTGGGATTTCAGCTCTTTTACAGAGGTGCTTGACATGCATCATCACCTGAGGATCTTGTTTAAATGCAGGATTGACACCCCCCAGGTGGGCTTAGACTCAAATAAGCACCCCCTGTGGTGGTAATGCTCCAGTCCTCACATCACAATTTGAGTACCATCTCCTCTCAGACAAACTCCAAATGATACCTTTGAATGAATTACTTGCAACACCTACATTACATCCCCCAGAATGAGGTAACCAGAGGAAAACAAATGAGCGATCTCTCAATTCATGGGACTGGTCCTAGCAGACCACAAGGGGACTCAAGGTATGCAGACCAAGAGGAAAGAACATTATGAGAAGTAAGGCATCGAAAGAAAGCAGAGCTGGGCTGGAAGAGAGAGGAAAGGGAAGGGAGGAGGAAGAGAATTTTAAATGCCATCTTTATTAATCCCTTCAGAAATATTCATTGAGTACCTACCATGTATTGATACAAGATGTTGTTCCCGGGTCTGGGAGTCTACTGATGACCAAGACAGACATACTCCCTCTGGGGAAAGAAAACTCTCTGAGCACCTAATTTTATGTTGGTTGTTTAACTACAGTTGTGAGGGGTGCGTCTAGAATATAGGGTGCTGTGAGAACAGTGAGGCATCTGACCCCACCTAGGACCCAAGGAAGCTTTCTGAGGTGATGATGAGGAAGAAAACCTATTCCAGGTGGAGGGAAGTGTATGTCCCAAGGTCCTGGGGTGGAAGGGACAGGGCTGGTTGGAGGAACTGAAAGAAAGTGAATGTAGCTGACACAGAGGGCTGAGGAAGAGTCTGTGAGATTGGGGTAGAGAGGCGGAGGAAAGCAGATCACGAAGAGCTTGCTAGGTCATGATCCCCCCAGCAGGATGTACTAATATCTCCTTTCCTCCACACTCAGATGCTTTGCTTATGTCTCTGTAAA
Organism: Lipotes vexillifer; assembly: GCF_000442215.2. NCBI lineage: Eukaryota > Metazoa > Chordata > Mammalia > Artiodactyla > Lipotidae > Lipotes > Lipotes vexillifer. The sequence goes on from NW_006797390.1 coordinate 4,820,554, forward strand.
GCATATGTGCCAATATCCTCTATTTTATCCATCCATTACTTCTTTTAGCCTCTTCTCCCCATCTACTCTCACTGGAATATATCTTTATCTTTGTCTGTGTGTGTGTGTGTGTGTGTGTGTGTTTGTGTGTGTGTGTGCGTCTGTCTGTCGGTTATCTATCTATCTGTCCATCTAGCCCATATATAAATAGCATCTACTACACCATTTATCTATCTATACATAAATGGTAGGTAGGAAGGTAGCTAGATAGATAATAGAGATACAGATAGCTTGAAATCGAGGACCATACTCATCTCTGATTTGCTTTACAACACCCAGCCTGCTTCCATGGCCATATTGTGAATTTCAATAAGGACATGTTGAGTGCAATTGAACCAAGAGAAAGGAATTCAACTCTGGAGCAGAGAGGCAGGGGAAACAGAGAGATAAGACTTGAAAGAGGATTTCTGAGATTAGCTAAACACCCCCAAGTAGTTGTGGAGATGCGACCTAAGCAGACAGTGTGAAGACTCATTTGGACGCGGCCAAATACGGGAAGTCGTGAATTAAATCTGCTTTGGCCCTTTGTTCAGGTTATATATCACTGCATTATCTATTACTACACAAACGGCCTCAACTTTGTGGGTTAAAATACCGTATGCTAACACATATATATGGAATTGAAGAAAAAAAAATGTCATGAAGAACCTAGGGGTAAGATAGGAATAAAGACACAGACCTACTAGAGAATGGAGTTGAGGATACGGGAAGGGGGAAGGGTAAGCTGTGACAAAGCGAGAGAGAGGCATGGACATATATACAGTACCAAACGTAAAATAGATAGCTAGTGGCATAGCACAGGGAGATCAGCTCAGTGCTTTGTGATCACCTAGAGGGGTGGGATAGGGAAGGTGGGAGGGAGGGAAACGTAAGAGGGAGGAGATATGGGAACATACGTATATGTATAACTGAGTCACTTTGTTACAAAGCAGAAACTAACACACCATTGTAAAGCAATTATACTCCAATAAAGATGTAAAAAATAAAAAAATAAAAACTTTGTGGATAGAAACAGTTTAATGTTTTGGACTGGGCGCTTTCATTCCTAAATTAAGATCGTGTTTGAGACCTAAAGGTAGTGTAGCTCTGTTTATTATATAAAAATGAACCAAAACAACACGGAGATCTGCTGAATTTTTATCTAGGTCAAGGGAAAAGCTTCCCCCCTTGGATAAAATTTAAAGGGGCAGGAGGGGCACAAATAAAATTCTGTCCTAATTATGTCACTAGTCTTTTGTGTCAAAGTTCGATTTTTGCCCCTCCGCTTTGGAGGGGGTTCTAGGCAAGGCAGCCTCATCAGAAACGTGATTCCAGGGAAGAGCCTGGACAGACACACCCTGCCAACCCACCAGGGTGCTACCCAGTCGGCCAAGGCTCAGCTCAGCCTCTGCTCTTTCCTCTCAAGGGGAAGAGAGCTTCTGCTGTGGGGACCCCCTCTCTAAAGCGACCCTAGCGCTCTGGCAGGGCTCCACCAGCCCATCCTGGGGCACTACAGAGAGATCTTGGATTTCTTACGGAAGAGAAGGGCCCTCTGAGCTGTTTGCCCTGTCCTTTTCCCATCACTCTGGTAAACCAGGTATCTCAAATTACCCCCATCACCCTGCATCTCCTCTCCATTAAAAAAGGAAATTGAACAAAACCATCATAGTGTTTCCCCCACAAGGGAAGCTGTCACACCCAGACTGGGGAAGACATGTTTTCTTATTTTCTCCAACCTCCCCACGACTCCTTGGTCAACATCTTTCTAAGGAAACACCCAGGTGCTGGGAGTCCGGGGAGAGGGGTCAGAAATTCTTAGGCTGGGCCAGGCAGAGCCAAACAGCCGGCAGCATAGTTAAAATAAACCAAAATAATTTTTTAAAAAGTTAAGGGGAAGACTCAATTAATAAGTCATGGATAGGCTGGGTCTTACTGCTGAATGTTACAAAGTATGTGATCTTATGGTCGTTACTGTTGAATAGTAGGTCTCAGGATAGGTAATCCTGCAATAATTAGTAATAGAGTATTAGTCAGTAAAGCCCTCTCTCACCTAATCCTCTCTCCCAGATATGTTCCTCTTGTGGATCTGTGGTGGTAAACATCTTAATGAGGGGAGCAGCTGTTCTTCCTTAACACCCCAGCCTCACCCCTTCCTTTCTCACTTGCCCCTCAATCCAACACCTTGGGAAGGAACTTCTGGAAATGACCTTTCTTTCCTTTTTGATGGAAGCAGCAAAGGTAGGGCCAAGCAAAACACACGTGCAAAACAAATGTGTTTGTGTTTGTGGGTGTTTGGTGGGGGAGAGATGTCTTTGCTGTGTTAAGAGATGGAAGCAGGAAGCCAGGCTGACGGTTAGGGGAGAGGAGAGATTTTGCTGAAATTGACCCAGATCCTGAGTGAGACCACAGAAGGCTGTTTCGGTTTCCCATTCAGAGGGATTAAAAGGAGAGCCATTCACAAGTCAAGGCTCACATCTGGAGTGTGGCTTTCTCTCTCCCTCCCTTCCTGCTGCCCTAGTATAATCCAGGAATAAATTCATTAATGGGTCCAGTGCATTTTCAAAGGCCAGACTAGAAAGGAAAATGACCCAGATGGACAAGGCTGGGAGGTTCAAGGGATGACTAGCCCTGGTGAGTGAGGGTCTCCGCTCCCTCCGGCTGGTGGGTTAAGGATGCACTGGGACTATTTATCTCAGTCTCTCTTTTTCTCACATCCATCTTTCCTTCCTCAACCCATCTCACTGTGGTGTTCACCGATATAACATGAAAATCCTTTAACTTTGAAATCGTGAACTGGGAGCTTCATTTGTTGTTAGGGTTAGAGATATTTGAATTTGGCTTTCCACTTCCTCAATAACAACTGCAACTCTGATTTCATAACTCTCTGCTTAGGCATCCAGATCAAAAAAGGCATTCTTGAGTATTTTATATTCAATAACTTGTCGAGCTAGTTTATTGCCCACATGGTGTAAAGATATATTTATGAGTTTAGGTTATGTATCCAGGCATATGAAAAAAAGCACTTTATTTTAAAAGTGCTAAGCAAATGTAAAACAGTTTTACTCTTATGTAAGGACTATGCCTTCTAAGTCTGGAAAATAAAATAAACAACTTGTGGTTACTACACGATTCACACAGACAAGACAGCACCCATTTTTCTCAATGTCTCTCTCAAAATAAATCCTCTTTATTCTAATTTGATTAAAAGATGCTTTAGTCGTGCAACAGGATTAGGGCTCAGCCACAGTTTCCACGTGCCTGGACTTGGAGGTGGGGCTGAGATGCAGTGTCTCCTAGAGGCTTTTGCCACTCGAAGTGTGGTCTGCGGACCAGCTGGGTCACGATCTTCTTGAGGCTTATTAGAAATGTAATTCCCAAGCCCCTCCCAGACCTACTGGATCAGAATATGGGGAAATGAAGCCCAAGAATCTGTGTTTTAAGGCGCTCTCCAGGTGATTCTGAGGCCACCAAAATTTGAGAACCACTGTCCTAGAGGACAAGTCCCACTTGAGAGTCTGGTGGCTTTACTGGACGCTGTGAGGCATGAGGAATTCAGGGGCTGGAAGTACATTCTCCAGGATATGAGCTTGGATCTGGATTGAGGTAGGTCTGGGCAGAGTGCCAGCGACACCACCTGTTCATTATGACGCTCAGCCTCTCTCGGCCTCAGTTTCTCCATCTGTCCAATAAAGACACTAATAGTACCTACCTTCTGTAATTCTTCTAAGTATTAAGTGGCTGGAGAATATTAAGCACTCAATAACTATTAATATCGTTAGTGCTAGCTAGCCTGTGTAATCTGGCAGCTGACAAATACTTGCACAGGTCCGACATCATCTGCATTAGTTGCCTGTAGCGACCAGCGGGGTCACTATATTAGTGAACTTTCTCTTTGTTGCTCCAATGATATAGCCATGGTCTCGAGTTTGGTGGAAAGTGAAACAGGATCCCCTGGGTGTTAGCCTGAGCATCACAAATGCCCTCAGTGGTGGGTGTGGGAGTTAGTGACCCTCATCTCTGGCCCCTGGCCTTCCTGTTACTATTAGTAGCCTATGGCTGCTCTAACAAACTACCCCAAACTTAGGGGCTTAAAACAATACAAGTCTACTACCTTAGAATCCTGGAGGTTAGAAGTGGAAAATGGGTCTCTCTGGGATTAAGTCAAAGTGTCGGCAGGGCTGCTTCCTTCTGGAAGCTCTAGGGGAAGATCT
>NW_006797390.1:4824792-4827796 GCF_000442215.2 Lipotes vexillifer
CCTTGCCTTTTCCAGGTCCTCGAGGCCACCTGCACTCCTTGGCTTGTGGCCCCTTCCTTCAACATCAAAGCCAGTGACTGCATCACTCCAACCTCTGCTTCCTGTGTCACGTCTTCTGTGGCTCTTCTGCCTCTTTCCTCCATCTTTTCAGGCCCTTTGTGGTTGTGATAGCTTCACCCATATCATCTAAGTTAATTTTTCTATTTTGAGATCCTTAACTTACGTCACATGTGCAAAATCCCTTCTGAGATGTGTGGTAACAAGTTCACAGGTTCCAAGGATGAGGACCTGGGCACCTTTAAGGGACAATTATTCTGCCTCTGCCACATGGTTCCCAGGCAACAAAGAGCCTCCTTGGATTGGACTTTGAGAGCTGAAAGAACCTTAAGCGGTTGGCTCTTCAAACCCTTTCATTTACAGTCAGCAAACGTTTGGAGATTTGCCCTAGACAAGGAGTAGAGACCGAATAACCCAAGATCCTGGTTTCCAACCCAGATCTGCAGAATCCAGGCTCGGTGGTCTCACCAGTGGACAATCCCTTTGCAGCTGGGGAAAAAAAACCCCAAAACCATGAGAGGTCAATAGGGTTAAGTCATAATTTTTCAGACCCAGACTTGCTCTAAAGGCTGAATCATACCATGAGCATCCCAGTCTCCCTGCCTGTGGAGTAGAGTTTGTCACGTTTTCTCCTTCTCTGGGAGCTGTCTCTCTATTCCTGAAAGTCCCCAGGCATAGGTGAAAGATTTGTGGATTTCGAGCCTGGTCCCTCTTTAATTACTGCCACTTTTCAAGAAGCAAGAGGCAGCATGATTTCTCCCGCACAGCAATCATTTCTTTCTCTGGTAAAGAAATGGCAATTATCTCAGCAGAATCGCCAACCTTGCAGCGTGACATTATTGACTGTTGGAAATTACACGGTGTTCATTTGCTGCTATTTTAATGTCTGTCGTCTTCTATTTCCCCTTCCCAACCCAATGCTGAAACTACCACCCTCCCAGCCTCTTCCTTTCTTTTTATTAATCTTGGGAAATAGCTTTCTTATTCTTATTTTTTTGTTTGCTTGTTTGTTTGTTTTTTGTGGTACACGGGCCTCTCACTGTTGTGGCCTCTCCTGCTGCGGAGCACAGGCTCCAGACGCGCAGGCTCAGTGGCCATGGCTCACGGGCCCAGCCGCTCCATGGCATGTGGGATCTTCCCGGACCGGGGCACGAACCCACGTCCCCTGCATCAGCAGGTGGACTCTCAACCACTGCGCCACAAGGAAAGCCCGCTTTCTTATTTTTAGCATGCTGATGCCACTGGTAGGATATGTTATTGAGGATTGTAGTAAGGACTTCCACACTTTCAGACGGTGCTCAGCCACCACTCATTGGATTCTTCACCTCAGCTTCAAGCCTTCGTCTCTGCAAACAGAGAAAAGGCTGGCAAGCGCCCCATGGCGATTCATTTCTTGAACTGCCTGGCTACCCTCAGCTCCCTAATGTCATTCTACTATACTGGGTGATTTTGAAAACCAATGACCAAGTTGTAAAGACTGCTTTCTTCAAGCTCAGGGACAAGTTGCAGTGTGCATACCTGTGTTTTGGTGGCAAAACAGAGATTATTGCTAACACTGTCTCTAGGCAATGTAATAAGCATGACACTGGAAAGCATAAAACCATGACTTTGGGTCCCACTCTGCACCTCTGACTATTAGCTACATGGCCCAGGAAAGTACTTTAGCCTCTCTAAATCTTTTTTTTAAAAAATTTTAATCTGTAAAGTGAGAAATACGACATGGAATTCATAGGTTTTAATGGGGCTCACGTAAAATAGCAAATTTCCTATTACATATAGAATGGATAAATGACAAGTTCTTCCTGTATAGTACAGGGAACTATATTCAATATCCTGGGATAAACCATAATAGAAAAGAATATGAAAAATAATATATATATATATATATATATGTATATGTATAACTGAGTCACTTTGCTGTACAGCAGAAATTAACACAACATTGTAAATCAAATATACTTCCATAAAGTAAATTAAAAAAATAGCAAATTGCATTTAAGCTGGTGTCTATAATATAATCATAAGAGCTAACATTTCTTGAGTTCTTGTTATGGGCCTTGAACTATGCCTTTTACATACACCATTGTGTTTAATCCTTAGTAACAACCCTGAGAGGTTGCTATTATTAATCCTAATTTATAGACGTGGAAGCTGAGAGTTAAGGCAGTTAAGCAAATTGTCAAAGCTTTATTGAGAAGTGAATGGTAGAGGCCTGGCATCTGCTGGTTATCATTATGCACTATTAAGGCATCTGCTCTGAGCCAGTGTAGAGCAGAGAGTTTTTCACTGTGTTTCTCTTTCTAACTTTCTATACCTGTCTCCCATCCTGCCCTTGGTCATGTCAAGTCCCTGATGAGACCTGATGGGGAAAAGCCAGTAACAAAGATGTGAATGACCAATAACCCCAAAGAGTTTGCAGGACATCGCCTGTCAGCACACAAGAATTTTTGAAAGGTGGGAGGTTCAGCGTCTTGTCAAAACCAAGTGACTCCAAGAGGCCTGGTGTGGTGTGGCTTCCCAGGTGGGGTCAGCTGACGGCTTCCTCAGAGACACTCCCTGTCAGTTCCTCCCTCCCCTGCACTGGTCCAGCCTGTGCAGCTTGGCTGAGATAACAGGGAGTGAGGGGGAGAGGAAGGCTATTGAGAGGAAAGTGAAGACCAGACTTAGAAATTTGATTTGCGATCTCAAAAGAAGGAGCCTTCTCGGAGGCCGTGAGCACTTACCAAACACTAGAAATGAAAAAGAGCCTCTTTTTGGAAACAGAGAGTCGCCAGGACCTACAGCTGGGCCATGCCGGCTTTCACTTAGGATATATATATATACATATTTTAATTTTTACAGGAATATAGTTGACTTACAATGTTGTGTTAGTTTCAGGTGTACAGCAAAGTGAATCAGATTTATATATATATATATATATATATATATATATATATATATATATATA
>NW_006797390.1:4827806-4843503 GCF_000442215.2 Lipotes vexillifer
TCCCATATAGGTTATTACAGATTATTGAGTAGAGTTCCCTGTGCTATCCAGTAGGTCCTTGTTGGTTATCTATTTTATGTACAATAATGTGTACCTGTTAATCCCAATCTCCTAATTTATCACTCCCCCCACGTTTCACATTTCCCCTTTGGTAACAGTTTGATTTCGAGATCTGTGAGTCGGTTTCTGTTTTGTAAATAAGTTCATTTGTATCATGTTTTATTAGAATCCACATATAAGTGTTATCATATGATATTTGTCTTGGATACATATTTGTTAAAGATTTGCGCTTTTCCAGGACCTTTCTTTGGAGACACTCCAAGCCTCTGACCTCCCCTAACTATCTGAGCACTCCTAGGAGATAGTCAGGGGACAACTTAGGGTGAGAAGTCCAGATCTCTGAAGGAAAGGGGGTCACACTGCATGGCAATAGATGTGAGTCCTGGTTCTGCAAAATTTACTGGCTGTGTGACCTTGGGCCAGTCACTTAATTTCTCTGTGCCTTAGTTTCATTATCTACAAGATGAGAGCAATAATAATAGTGCTTAACTAGTATTTATTTCCATAACCATTTATTGTTATAAAGATTGAGTTAATACGTGTAAACTGCCCAAACCAGTGTCTGGCACACAGCAGCAGGATTACGTAAGTGTTTATTAATAAATGAAATGTTAAAGATGCCTGGCATTCCCGGTGAGGTGCAGTCAATGCCAGGAATAAGGCCCAGCACATTTCTTTTTAGAAAGACTATAATTAGAGCCAACCAAAGGATGCAGGAATTTCCCGTGAATTAGGGAAATGTGGTGGCCGGGCAGTGAGGCAGTGTGGGAGAAACACAAGCCTTGGAATTAGACAAATCTGGATTTATTTATTTATTTTTAAATTTTTTTACGGAACTACAGTTGATTTACAATGTTGTGTTAATTTCTGCTGTACAGCAAAGTGACTCGGTTATACATATATATGTATACATTCTTTTTTAAAATATTCCTTTCCATTATGGTTTATCATAGCACACCGAATATAGTTCCCTGGGCTATACAGTTGGACCTTGTTGTTTATCCATCCTATACATAAGAGCTTACATCTGCTAACCCCAGCCTCCCATTCCATCCCTCCCCCATGGCAACCACCAGTCTGTTCTCTATATCCGTGAGTCTGTTTCTGTTTCATAGATAGGTTCATTTGTGTCATATTTTAGATTCCACATATAAGTGACATCATACGGTATTTGTCTTTCTCTTTCTGACTTACTTCCTTTAGTGTGATAATGTCTAGTTGCATCCATGTTGCTGCAAATGGCATCATTTCTTTCTTTTTTATGGATGAGTAGTAATCCATTGGGTATATGTACCACATCTTCTTTGTCCATTCATGTGTTGATGGGCATTTAGGTTACTTCCATGTCTTGGCTATTGTGAAATAATGCTGCTATGAACATAGGGGTGCATGTATCTTATTGGATTAGGGTTTTAGAAAATTCTGAGTTTAAATCCCATTCCACCACCTGAACAAGTCTCTGTGTCACCCCGAGCAAGTCTCTGAACCTCTCTGAGCCTCCCTTCTCTCATTTGTAAAATGGAGATGGTAATATTGAGCATCCAGGGCTGTTACCCAGATCAGCCACCCAGCTCCGTCAGGGGCGACTCTGTTGTCACCACGGCCATCATCACCTTCCTCATCATCATCAATTTGCTGTGCAGCAAGAATCAGGAAAACAAAGAAACCTTGAAGTCAGCGAGTCTAAGCATGAGGAGTCCAGGCAGGTTTTGTCAACATTAAAGGAATCGGGAAAGGGGGTTTCCCTGGTGGCTCAGTGGTTGAGAGTCCGCCTGCTGATGCAGGAGACACGGGTTCGTGCCCCAGTCCGGGAAGATCCCACGTGCCGCGGAGCGGCCGGGCCCGTGAGCCATAGCCGCTGAGCCCGTGCGTCCAGAGCCTGTGCTCCGCAACGGGAGAGGCCACAACAGTGAGAGGCCCGCGTACCGCAAAAAGAACTGTATTAAAGGAACGGGGGATGAATGTGAAGGTTGAAAAGTATATTCAATCAAATAATGTTATTGAATATTTCGAAGATGAAAAATAAAACTACTGTTTTCCTAATACAGACCAGATAGAGTGAGATTCAACATTTCTCTCTGAAGAAAATGGCTCCCCAGGCAAATTGCCAGATGGGAGAGTGAGGGTCCGGGGATGGGATGGGGAGATTTTATTTCTCAAAAGGTGTCCTATATCTCCAATCGGTGCTGGAAAAGACCTGAAGCCCATATATATGGTGACTATTAATTTTTGAAAGCCTCACAGACAGTGAACTCATATGTGCAAAATGTTAATTCCTTAAAACTTTCTGATCACTGGATTTGCTTTTTAATATTGAGGCTCCATACTAACTGCAGAAAATTAATCTCGTCCTTTCCGGGTAAGCCAGTTAAATTTGGCAATGTCAGCACACTCCCCTAGAAATCCTAAAATGTCATTTCAGGTTGATAACAGTCATATTCAGGCTATAGTTCCCCCAAACCCTTTCATTCTTCCTGGGATATTGATGGGAAGCTTGAGGTGGGTGTCAGGGAAGCTGTGCTTACAGAAATGCAGCTGCAGTGTTGGTGAGAAGCAGGCATACACTTCTAGGCCTACATATGTCTGGATCTCATACACCTGCACCAGAATAATCATTTCTCTTCTCGTTCTTGCCATCCCTCCTCCAGCCTGGAAATCCCATGAGATGCCGCTGAATCCTCGTTCAATCCTGGGAGGGTTTCCCATGTTGCCTCCAATATGTTCCCCTTCCTATTAGCTCTGAAACTTCTTAAAGCCCCACCAGGGCTCTCTCTCCTTCTCTTTCTTAACTTTTTTTTCAACCTGTGGGAGTGAGGCATGAGAACTTTTCATTGCTGTCCTGTAGAGTGACCAGATTTAGCAGATAAAAATATAGGACACCCAGTTATATTTGAACTTCAGATAAACAAAGAATACTTTTTTAGCATAAGTATGCCCCAAATACTGCTTAGGACATATTTACGCTAAAAATTTTCATTGCTTTTTTTTTTTTTTTTTTTTTTTTTTAAATTTATTTTTTTTTTTTTTTTTTGAAATTCAAGTGTATCTGGGAATCCTGCCTTTTATCTGGCAACCCTACCTTCTGGGCTAGTGCAAAGCTAAAGGAAACTTGGGGAGATGTCTCAGGTCCTCTTCAGCATAATCAGACCATATCACCCTCTGACCTTAAGGCTACTACCTGTGCAGGCCCCGAAGACTTCTCGATGTGAAAATAAACAAAGACCAGACAAATGGGAACAAGCAAAGGCTATGTATTCGGAGCCGGCTAAAGCAGGAGGCAGCCACCATCACTTGTGTTTTGGCAGAGATTCAAAGGCAGACAGATGGGATAGCTTGACAGTGGAAAAAGAGAAGGCTTCAGGTGTGCCCTGGTTGGAAACTGTTGGCCTGGAGAATACTCTAACAGAAGTGGAACATCCTATGTGATTGGTACTTAGCTCTCTCTGATTGGTCCTAAGCTGGAAGCAGGGACAAAGGTTAGGGAAGCTGCCAGTTATTCATCAGGTCCAGTGTTCGGGAGCGCTTGTTATAGGGGTTATTGTTTGTCTTCCTGGACCGGTTGCTAGAGCTGGTGGTCTGACTTCCTCCAAGTCTGCTTGTGGATGGCAGGCTGGTTTCCTGGGCTGGTTCTGCAGACTGTGGGTCCGAGTCCTACTACTGCATATGGTCTGGCCGTTGTCTGTTAGCACATTCACCTACAAGATGTGTCATCTCCTTGAACTTCACTGAGGTCTCTCCTCTCTCAGAGCCCCAAACTCAGTGAGGCTGGAGACAGCACACTCACATAATCTCCAACTATCCTGTCCTCCCGTTGTTTTACTGGGTACTGGGAAGGAGCGGAGGAGGAGAAAGAGAAAAGAAAGACCAGCCCTCACTGAGCACGTATAGACTTCCTAATCTTTCCTTACATTTCAGCCGAGATTTCACCTAACAGACCAAGAAGTCCAGATCTCCGTTCTGAGAATCCTTAGTTGATGATCTTAAAACAACGAGCTACCCCAAGGAGGGAAGGTGACCGGGATGTGGGTCTTCAGAACGGGCCCCAGGGTTGGCCAGGTAGGGACAGCACACCTGGGCAGTGGTGACACTCCCCATTCTAGGGCCAGGCTGCTCTGAGCGCTCACTGCACAGGAGTTCTGGTCCCCCTACCCTGGTGCCACTCCCCTGGCCCCCCTCCCTTGGTCCCCCTCCCCTGGTCCCCCTCCCCTGGAGTCCCTTCCCCTGGTCCCCCTCCCCTGGTGCCCCTCCCCTGCTTGCTCCAGCTCTCACACACCTGGAGATATGCCCCAGGGGACTTCTCTCCATTTTCCGATCAGGATTTTCTATGAGTTTGTGGAGCTGGTGTACCTGCAAGGAGATGGCATCAAGCACGGTTTGACCAGAGGCCTGCGTGATGAAGAATCCACCACAGGGGCTGGCCCTGTGCAGCTGCGGGGGCTGGTGACCATCTCTGCGGGGCTGTGACCCTCCCCGGGGTGGAGGCTGGCAAGCGAGCTGGCAGGGGTCGTGGGTGAGCTGCATCCCCAGGGCAGAAGGATGAAGCCCCTGTCAGTTCTCACCGCCTCCTCCCCGCACCCCACCGCCGCCCAGTGACAGGCTCGTCCTGCAGGAGAAGCCCTCTGTGGTGGCACCAAACCCACGTGTGGCCCAGGGATCAGAGAGGGTGAGGACCCCAGGGATGGCCCACCTGCCGCCCACGCCCAGGACATGGGTCGGCAGATGAGTGACAGCGTGTGAGCTACAAAGTCGCACGCCCAGCCTTCAAGAATGAAAATGACACAGCTGTCCCCTCAGATCTCCTGCAAAATGTCTCCTGTGCCCACTCGGACCCGAAACAGACTGAGAAGGGAGTCCTGGGGGACTAGTCCAGCCAAGCCAACTGGAGTCATTAAAAAGCCGCCACGGCGACTGCTGGAAACTCCTTACAGCGAGCTCACATTTCTAGAAGTCACCAGGCTCACAGACGCGCTTTGGTAACCAAGTGTTTCTTCTGTATTATATGCCTCACTTCATCCCTGCAAAGGCCCCTGGAAGACGCCAGGTGTAGGGTGAGCGCTACTCATACACATTCAGCGTTTAATTAAAGTGTGATGGTGGGGAAAGGTAGGGGGAGGGATAAATTAGGAGTTTGGGATTAACGGGTACAAACTGCCGTGTATAATATAGATGAACAACAAGGACCTACTGTAGGGCACAGGGAACTCTATTCAATATCTTGTATTGATAATAACCTATAATGGAAAAGAACATATACGTATTTATATATTATATATATGTATTTATATTATATATATATATTTATTTATTATTTCAGTTATTAATATATATATATAAGTAACTGAAACACTTTGCTGTACACCTGAAACTAACACAACCTTGTAAATCAACTATACTCCAATTTTAAAAAATTAAAGATTTTTTAAAAATGTAAAACAGGGGCTTCCCTGGTGGCACAGTGGTTGAGAGCCCGCCTGCCGATGCAGGGGACGCGGGTTCGTGCCCCGGCCCGGGAGGATCCCACATGCCGTGGAGCGGCTGGGCCCGTGAGCCATGGCGGCTGAGCCTGCGCGTCCGGAGCCTGTGCTCCGCAACGGGAGGGGCCACAGCAGTGAGACGCCCGCGTACAGAAAAAAAAATTAAAAAATGTAAAACAAAAGTGTAATGGCGAATTGTTTTAAGGGAGCAGCATGTCTCCAGCGGAGCTAAGAACCAGTGCTAACTGAGGTACGGCCGGAAAGGCCCAGGCGTGAATGGTGGGCAGTGGAAGAGGTAATTCAGGAATGCCATCTGTGCCCTGTGGCCAGTGGGGGAAAGCGGATCTCAGAGCAGTGGAGGTGCCAGGACATCTACGTGACAGCCCATTACTCACCGGGACTCGACCTTGTGTTAATTGCGGGGCCGGCGAGGCCATCTCGGGGAACGTTGTCCTCAGAGCTGATGCTGCAGCTTTGAGACCCATACCTGTTTCCCTTTCTTGTTCCCAGATAATCTGAAGACTGGCAGGTGCCATTTTCCTTATTCCTTTCCTAAGCAAAAGCTATTTTTAACTTTTTTTCCTCTGTGTCTCTTCCTTCTTCCTCTCTTTTTATCCTCATCCCATTTGAGGTTCGGCAACCAATGAGCTAAAGGGTGAATTTAATCACCAGGGAAGCGCTGTGTCTGACAGAGGGGCGACGAAGAGGATACAGGCTGGGGCTGGGGAGTGGGACACAGACACCCAATACCACCTTCCCCAGTAGGATGGGCTCCGAGCTCGGCTTCAGGACCTGGATACCTGAGCGACTTCATTTCACCCTGACCACGTGCTAGAGGACTCAGAGCCCGGGTCAGGGAGTCAGGAGGCTGAATCCCAGCCCACCTCCTTCACTATGGTGATTCAGGGCAAATCTCTTTTCAGCTACGAAAGGCATTTTCTTCACTTCTCAAAGAACAGTTTTTAATTCTTTTTAATTTTATTTTTTTCTTTAATTTTTACTGGAGTCTAGTTGATTTACAACGTTGTGTTCATTTTTGCTGTACAGCAAAGTGAATCAGTGATACATATACATAGATCCACTCTTTTTTAGATTCTTTTCCCATATAGGTCATCACAGAGTATTGAGTGCCCCGTGCTATACAGTAGGCCCTTATTAGTTATCTATTTTATATATAGTAGTGTGCACGCGTCAGTCCAATCTCCCAATTTATTCCTCGATTGTCATGCTGAGTGAAGTAAGTCAGACAAAGACAAATATCATATGCTATTGCTTACATGTGGAATCTATAAAAAGGCTACAAATGAACTTATCTACAAAACAGAAATAGAGTTACAGATGTAGAAAAAGAAGAACAGTTTTTCAATCCTAAGGTCATTTGAAACTCAACAGGGCTGTAGGTTGGGGATCATTACCATTCACAGCCACCGACCCACTGCTGTTACAGATGTGAAGACCCCTTCTCCTCTTTAAAGTCTCACTCCAAGAAACCTTTCCTAGGAATCCAAAAGGAGTCCGTGGTCCTGGGCAACAGGTAGCTCTTAGATGTATAGCATTTTCATTAACACTTTTTTTTTTTAAGAGTTCTTTTTGTTTGTTTATTTGGGTTTTTTTAAGATTTATTTATTTAGGCTGTGCTGGGTCTTAGTTGCAGCACGCGGGATCTTCCTTGCGGCATGCGGGATCTTTTTATTTTGTATTTATTCAGTTAGTTTAGTTTAGTTGCCACATGAGGACTCTTAGCTGCTGCAAGCGTGCGGGGTCTAGTTCCCTGACCAGGGATTGAACTCAGGTCCCCTACACTGGGGGCTCGGAGTCTCACCCACTGGGCCACCAGGGAAGTCCTCATTAACTCTTAAGGTGTTTTTGTTTCTGTTTAGAGTCCACACTTGTCATGTCCTGGGAGCTGACTTCAAACCCAGGAATGGAGCCAGCAGGAAGGTTGGATTCAGCCATCTTCATATCTGACATCATGTATCAGTTTTGTTCAGTTTTCTTCCCCTCCCACACTGGGACCAGCTGGATTTCTTCCTAACTTTCCCTGGAGCCGTGGGAGTGGGTAAAGGTTGGCTTTTTAAGCAATTACCTGGTCCTTACAGTGCAAATGCAGTCAGGTTGTGTCCGACCCCTCGCCCAGAGCCCAGTGCGTCAGCGAGCCCCTGAGGTGCGTATGGAAGCACTGAGAGGGGTCAAGGTTGCATCCACCCCAGCATGAAGCCTGATGAGCGGATCCAATCGACGCTTCCATAATTCTCAGGAAAAAAGAACAGCTGAGGTATCCTGAATTCATCACATTGCAGGAGTAAACGTTTATGATTCAAAAAAGAACAGGCATGGCAGGCACCAGGGAATACAAAGAAATTGAAGACAACCATAATCTCACCATCTGATGGTTAACGTTTTTGCGTTTACATTTTAGATGAAATTCTTTGCAAAGCTGGGATGCGTCTACGTTTTTAACGTTGCATCGCTAAATTATTAAATGGTTGTAAAAGGAGGGTTCTTAGTGAACATAGGTTATTATTCCATCTCTATCAGAGTACATTTTTAGCTGAAAGCAACTCCTATACTGAATCCTCAACGTGAAAAAGGCACTAAAAGATGATGTGGGGCCCCCTCCCTTCCCCAGGCAGCAAGAGGGCAAAGGCAGGCTGTGGCCTCAGCGGTGGCTTCTGAGGAGCCGGGCTGTCTCTGTCCAGCATGGTCCCCCCGATCATGGGTCTGTGTGGTCCGCTTAAATGAACCTTCCCCAATTTTATTCACAAGTCCTCACGCGCCCTCCCCGCACTGCATTGCAGAGCCTCAAAGCCAAGATCTTTCATTTCTTTGGTAGTTTATTCCCTCCTCTTTCCTCCACACATCCATAAGGTCTTAGCTCCTGATCTGAGGTTCGGAAGTCACAAACCCTAATTAAAGTTCTCCTTTGTAACAGACATTTTGCCCTAAGTCTCCCCAGGGGCAAAAGACCAAAGACGGAGGCTGCTTTCTCTCTTCGAGGGATTCCCCCCCACCACCACCATTTATACAGAGAACTAGAGAAAGAGGGAGAGAAAGCAGGGTGACAGAAAGGAGATTGGCCTTTTCCTCTGATTCCTGGCTCCAGAAGTCTGCTCAGATGCAGCAGCCTTGGGGATGCACGGACAGCTGAGTGGACAGCAAGATGCATATGGGGACAGGCAAGGGGTCTTCACTGAATTCTGAGCTGGGAGAGGACCAGGAAGCTGCTCCATGTGGGATGGTTTTCATTCCTTTAATTAGGTGCGCTCTGATTTAGGAGGTGATAGCCGGGGACCCAGACCAGTAGCTCCAGCCCCCTCATGGGAGGTACACCCCTCTTCTGTCTCTGTGACCTTCCCCTGGGCAATCTGGGCCGCTGTGTCTTGGCAAATGGACACTCTCTGGGCAATAGCACAGCCCTGTTATAGATTTAAAAATCTAACCAGGGCTTCCCTGGTGGCGCAGTGGTTGGGAGTCCGCCTGCCGATGCAGGGGACACGGGTTCGTGCCCCGGTCCGGGAAGATCCCACATGCCGCGGAGCGGCTGGGTCCGTGAGCCATGGCCGTTGCACCTGCGCGTCTGGAGCCTGTGCTCCGCGACGGGAGAGGCCGCAACAGTGAGAGGCCCGCGTACCGCAAAAAAAAAATAAAAATCTAACCAGCATTCTTGATTCCCATTATCTTCAAAAGTTCATAGACGTGAACTTCTGCCATGTTAATTAGGAATCTGGCTGTGTTCTGGCAAATACAAATAACTTTGTGTTTTATAATTTCGCACAACCTCTCTACACCGATATACAACATCCTGCCCAGCAGCCGTGAATGAGGTAGAGTCATTACAGTAAAATGCAGGTTAAAATAAGGATGGACACTTTCAGCTCACTGAGAATTTTTCCCCAAACCCTCTCCACCATGCTGCTTAATACTGGGCTCTCTCTGCCAAAACCTTATTTCGTTCAGAGGTGATCCAGGACAGCGTTTTCTCTTGTGCTACTTAATCAGTCAGAGGCAGCCACAGAGGACAAATGTCAGCTCTGAACTCCGGGATGACTCCTCTTTCCCTTATCCTGGCTGCTAAGCAAACGAACAGACCTTACTCTTATGCAGTAAAGAAAAAAAGAGAAAAAAGATTGCCTTAAAATAAGCCCCCACCTGCGAAGGCACTCAACCTGCTGTGGAAAAGTGTGTGGGAGGCGTTCATATCCTACATAACTGGGAGGGAATTTTCTCTGAGTATTCTGCCCACAGGGTGCAGCCCTGCCTGGCCTTGAGGTAATTAACTAGAGTACCTGATGGATAAATAAATAGTCCCCAAATAGCCTTGCAGAAACTTCAGCAGGTCTTTAATGTTCTTGACTGTTGAGTTCTTATGGCAAAATAAGAACTTCCCGAGTGAATGAGAAGAGCTAGGGGAGAGATTATAAAGGAGGAACAGCCTCCTGCAGGCATAGGGGCAGCTCCCAGGAAAACTGCATTCCAGGCTCCCATCCAGTTCAGGTCACAAACGGCTCAGCAGATGTCTGCTTCCAACATCCCACGCGATCTCAGTTGTACATTTCCTTTTGCCGGTCCTCTCTTTCTCTCTCTGTGAAGCGGATAGCTGCGTTCGTTTAACCCCATCCCTCCTTTACTCACATCCCTTTGGGGAGGCTCTCTGTGGAACATGTATTCGGAGACCTCTTGTGGACTTCCATGTCTCCCACTGGGACAGGAAAGTTATGGATCCCAATAGCTTTTATTTGCTAGTGTGGCATTTTCTGAGATTTACAGAAGAGGCAAGCAAAAAACATCAACAGAGAAAATCATAAACAGAAACACACATGTGATTTGAAAACAAGTAGTCAGACATATATGTGTAGCCCTCTCCGCCCCCCAGTTCTCACACACAGAATCATACAACTACGTAAATACATGTGTGGGCACTCATGAACAGACAGAGAGATATGCAGGGGGACCGTTTGCACAGCCATGCTAGAAATCACACAGACCCACACTCCCTGGATGTTCTCAGTCATCAACCCAGCCTGCAAGGTGAGAGATCAAGCCAGCCTTGACTTCCTTCCTGCTCTCAGCCCTGCTTCTCATCAGAGGTCATGACTGCCAGTGGGGGAAGATTGGGATCTAAATGCACATTTATTGAGTTGCTGTGCCAGGTCTGGGAAATACTGAGAGTAAGACAGTGCCTCCTGTGGGGGGATCATGTCTAGTAGAGGAAGGAGGTGTGTACAAACAGTGACAACTCCGCAGGAGAAGTGAGTTCGGGAAGCTGGTCCATTTCTGTTCTCCTCAACTCTGGAAGGAGGCAAGGATTGTCCTTCCCTCATAGGATGAAGTGCGGGGCCCAGAGGAATCTGCTCAGCATGAGTGGGATGTGAGTCATGCCATCTTCCAGCAAACTCGCTCTGGGCATGGCTCTGTTAGTTCCAGTCCTTGGTCCTGCCCCTTAAGCCAGCTCCTCCTGCTTTTGCCCCTCAGATATGTCTGGTGGTAGAAGTTGAGGAAAAAGGGAAAGAAGGAATCTGCTCAGCATGAGTGGGATGTGAGTCATGCCATCTTCCAGCAAACTCGCTCTGGGCATGGCTCTGTTAGTTCCAGTCCTTGGTCCTGCCCCTTAAGCCAGCTCCTCCTGCTTTTGCCCCTCAGATATGTCTGGTGGTAGAAGTTGAGGAAAAAGGGGAAGAGGCTGAGGGAGCACAAGAGGACGGCCACACTGAACCCGTCAGCGAAGGGGCACTCAGCAAAGAGACTGGAGGAGGAGCAGAGGCCGCAATGGCCACAACTGACACAGGGGAGACGAAGTGCGAGAGGAAAGAGAAGACGGAGAAAGGTGAGAAGCAACGCTAAGGAACAGGACGACAGGAGGGGTGCTCCCCTTGACCTTCTTGTAGCCCCCTCTGCCTACCAGCAGGGGCAGGAAGAGCTATGAAGCACCATCCCCAAGCTTTCCTACCTGTGATGCTAAGTACCTTCCTGACCCTTCTCTTAGTCTGGTCTCCCATTTGCCCCCATCCAGCCATGCCATGTTGACACTGATGACGACCTCAATCCATCCTCGGCCCCGAGAAGGACAGCTCAGGCTGTCATTTGCACCTGGCAATGGTGCTCCCCAAACCACAGGGCCCCCAGGCCCTGGGGGGTGGATCAGTGACCACAGACTCGCAGGGCATTAGCCCTCTGAGGGCATCTAGTCCAGCCCACCCCTGCCATTTCACTGGAGATGAGACTGAGGCCCGAAGCGTGTTAATCGCTTGATCTGAGCCCCACATTATGTCAGAGAGTTAGGGTTGGTCCTAGGATCTAGCGAGGTGGTTACTAGACCTTTGCAAGTTGAGAAGCTAAGGAAGACCAAGTGATGAGAAGGACTTGTTCATGGTCAGATAACAAGTCACTGGTGCAGCCAAGAATAGCAGCCAGGGCTCATCTGAGGCCCCTGGAGCCAGTGGGTCTTTCTCACCAGCTGCAGGATGGTAAGATGTCACTTCCACCACAGGTAGGGTCGCAGGCGGGGCCCCAGGCTGGCCAGTCTGTAGTACAGGTGCATGAAGACATGGACCAAAGAATTCAGCATCCCGGGGAAGAAGGCTACAGCGTGGGGTGAGGAGATGGAGGGAAGTGAGTGGAGCTGGGCCTGGCTGTGCTCTTGGGTTTTCTCTTTCAGGTTTCAATCCTCCAAGGTGCACCCCTGCACACCCCACAGACAAGAGCCCTGGGAAGGTCCTGTCATGAGGAGGTCCCGCATGAGCCATCTGAGGTCACGATGGTGGGCTGGGGTTAAGAGGATGTGAAATGAGGATGCTTACAGCTCCCTCCGCCCTCTCTGGGCTGATGGCTATGAGCATCTCCTAGCAGCCTGCTCCTGCGCACTAGGGAAGGGTGGCTAGGATGCTCTGTGGAGCAACAGAGAGAAAATGGGAGCAGAGGTCAGGAGTCATGGCCACAGGGAAGGGGAACCTGGGAGCCAAACCATGATACTACAAGGATGCAAGCCTCCCGAGCTGGCACTCGGTCCAGCAGACACAGGCCTGCCCCACAAGTCCCGGAGCAGAGGGATGCCCAGGACCCTCACTCACCTTGACCCTCCAACACATATTTGACCCCAACTTACCAGTTGAGGAGCACGGTGCCATGGTGGTAGACGTGCAGGAAGGCGATCTGTTCGGGCTTCTTTCGTAGTATAAAAAGACCTGGGGAGAAAGAAGAGAGTCAGCTCTGGGGCCATTGTTCCTCCAGACTTTTCTCCTGGGGCCTCAACTACCAAGGACAGGGCGATTCTGCCTGTTGTACTGAGGGGAGGCTAAAACCCAATAGGGTTTAACACCAGTCAAACACCTGTACAGCCCCTACCGTGTGCCTGTATGTATAAAAACTTATATATATATAACATTCATAATGGTATGTGGTTTATACTCATCTCCATGGTATAGACAGCAAAACCGAGGCACAGTGTTTAAGTAACTTGTTCAAGGTTATACGACTAGTAGGAAGACAGGCTGGGATGTGAACACAACCAGGCTTCAGAGATTGGGCTCTTTCCAATATTACCCCACCCCCCAGGGCACTGGGAGAGAACTCAGGTGTGGCACACTCAGTCCAGGACCCAGACAATTATAAGGCAAATTCCCAAAGGTTTCCCGCGTTTGAGAGAGATTTTATTACTACCCCTGCAATCCTGCAAAAGCCTTCTGGATTCACAAGCGTTCACAAGGGATTCTTTCCCTCATAACACTTAAGGATGGCCTTCGCTGTCTGATGACCTTTGCCACACAGCAACAGGTTTTTAAATTTGTTTATCTTCCTATTTTCACTTAACCTAGAACCTGGTTGCTAATGGGGGCAAACGCTTCATCAGTGAGCATCCTTCATCCTCCAGGTCGTGAGACCAAGGTTAGGCTCTGAGGTCAGCCTCAGGAGTGGCCAATAGGGATGCTGGAGAGAAATGTCAGCACACAGCATCTTCAAAACCACCCCAGACCTGGCTGACACTACACAAGGGACAGGCACCCACCGTGTCAAGCAATTCAACGGCCTTTGAGAAGCACCGCCAGCACACGCTCGCCATCTGCTGGACGGGGAGGGGACGTGCAGTCAGGCCACTGTCCTGCTGGTGGTACCACTCGCCCTGGCAACCCTGACAATCCCTCTGTACCCCCTGCTCCCACAGCGCCCACCTGTCTGCAAGAAGATGCCTGTTAGCACAGAAAAGAGGAAGAGAAGCTACTGGGAGTGATAACAAAAGCTCTCTCCAAACATGCCCCAGCCTGGAGCCATGATTTTTTTTTTTTGTCATTCCTTATTCATTTATTAGCTGAAAACTTTTAATTTTTGAATTTTATTTTATTTATTTTTTTATACAGCAGGTTCTTATTAGTTATCCATTTTATACATATTAGTGTATATATGTCAATCCCAATCTCCCAACTCATCACTTTTAACCAGCACATGGATCACCCGGGATCTTGTTTGTTGGAAAGCAGATTCCCAATCGGTGTCCAGGGACATGAGAGTCTGCATTTCCAACAAGCTTCCAGTGATGCCAATGCCACTGGTCCGTGGACCACATTTTGAACAGCAGGACCTTAAGCCATCATTCAATATCCCTTGATTCAACACCCAAATCACTGCCTGGTGACTTGCTAAGCCTCAGCTCAATTTATTTATTTATTTATTATTATTTTTTTTTTTTTGCGGTACATAGGCCTCTCACTGTTGTGGGTCTCTCCCGTTGCGGAGCACAGGCTCCGGACGCGCAGGCTCAGCGGCCATGGCTCACGGGCCCAGCCGCTCTGCGGCACGTGGGATCCTCCCGGACCGGGGCACAAACCTGCGTCCCCTGTATCGGCAGGCGGACTCCCAACCACTGCGCCACCAGGGAAGCCCCAGCTCAATTTATTTTTTGCTGCAAGGAAGACTTTTGTTCTGCTTCTGGTTGAAAGAGAGAACAGCTAAAAATCATGAAATATGGACCACTTGACTCTCACTCAAGGTGTGCCAGGCCCAGGGCTAAACACTTTCATATATCAGTTGGTTCAACCTTCTTCCAATTGTTTCCTTTTATCAAGTAGGTGTTATTATCCCCACTTTATAGATAAGAAAAATGAGGCCTGTAAAAGGTAATAAACTACCTACAGTCACATAGCAAGGAACTGGCAGAGCTGGGATTCCAACTGAGGTCTTCTGGGCCTGTACTGAACTAATCAGGTCACTACCTCCCATTGGAATTCTTGGGTGATGGCACCTGGGTCAAGTTCTGCTTTTTATGAAGTTCATCCTATGAACCCTCTCTCCAGGTCCAAACCTCCCACTCCCCGCCATACCCTTATCCCGAGCTCACTCTGGCTGTCATCCACTGGCTGGCAGAAATAGCTGTAATTAGCCAGGAGCGAGGTGGCCATGAACTAACAGGAAGAGAGCAGAAAAAGATTAAGTCATGACGCCTGCCCCACCCTCACCGTGGTGGGGCCTGAACGGTTGAAGGCCCGAGAGGCTGGTGCCACCTCCGGACATGTTCTGGACACCAGCATCCCTCCCCAACCCCCACTGACACTTGGTGAACAATTGCCAACCAGGTAGACTCTGTGCACTGGCTAGATCACAGGCTAGGACTTGCATACATCTTGCTGGTCTCCAATTTCTTTTCTGATGGGGGCATATATGGACCACAAACCCACGCTGGGCACCTACTATGTGTGAGACCGTCAGTCAGGAGGGGACATGAAGCCGTGCACACATCAGCACCCCCTGCCCCCGAGAAGCTGAGAGCTTCCCTGAGGATGCAGGAAACCGTCCTCACTTTCAAGGTTGAGGCCAGATGAAGAGTAAGAAACAGGAGATGCCCCAGAAGTTGGTAGCTGGCTGCGAATGAGGAGGCCGTGGTCAAATGGAGGGGAGGGAAAGGGAGCTTTATGCCAGGAGGCGAGTGTCTGGACCTCTCCTAACTCTCCAGGGCTGCAAGTGGAGACTTCTGCCAGGGGAGGGGCAGCCACAGAAGTTGAGAGAGAGCGGGATGGGTTCACGAGGGGTCTTGAAGGCTGCTTTAAGAAATTTGAATTTTATCATTTGTTTACTCATTTGACAATGATGCGTTGACTGGTCCTAAACACTTCTCCACGCTGGGCCCTGCGCTGAGCCCCGAGCCACCTCGATGATAAAACAGTTAAAAATCCCTA